>NC_041385.1:533115138-533211852 GCF_002162155.2 Triticum dicoccoides | reverse complement strand
TTTTGTCCCGGTTTGTGACACAAACCGGCACTATAGGTTAGACCTTTAGTCCCGGTTCGTGTCACAAACCGGGACAAAAGGGGCTCGTGGGGCCCCGGCCTAACGCTGTTGGGGAACGTTGCATGGTAAACAAACATTTTCCTACGCTCACCAAGATCAATCTAGGAGATGAACATCTACGAGAGGAGAGATTGCATCTACATACCCTTGTAGATTGCTAAGAGGAAACGTTAAGAAACGTGGTTGATGTAGTCGAACGTCTTCGCGACCCAATCACGATCCGTCCCGGGAACTCCCGACCTAGCGCCGAACGGACGACACCTCCGTGTTCAACACACGTACTGCTTGATGACGCCTACACCTCCTCGATCCAGCGAGCGATGGTGAAGTAGTAGCTCGATTCCTCTGGCAGCATGACGGCATGGTGGTGGCGGCGGTGGTGGAATCTCGACAAAGCTTCACTAAGAACTACAGAGAGGAAGATGGCTACGAGGGAGAGGAAGGGCATCACCGTGGCTTAGATTGGGTGCGGATGCCCTCTCTCTACCTCTCTATATATAGGGGGAAGGGAGGAGGAGGGGGGCGCCCCAGATCCCATCTAAGGGACAGCGGCCACAAGGCAGATGGGATCTCCCCTAGGAAAATCCTAGGGTGACTTGCCCCCAAGCCAGGTGGAGGGAACCCTAGATGGGGCGCCCCACCAATCCTGGTTACATAAGGGGGGGGGGGTGCACAGACCCTTAGTGGGCTGGTTTGCCCCCTCCCCTTGTCCCATGAGGCCCCCCAACACTTGTCGGGGCCCCCCTGAAACCCCTTTCGGTCACGATGGTCATCACCCGGTACCCCCGGAACAATTCCGGACTCCAATACCCTTCGTACAATATATAAATATTCACCTCCGGACCCTTCTGGAGTTAGTCCTCACGTCCAGGATCTCATCCGGGACTCCGAACAACCTTCGGTAACCACCATAATTACTCAACTATACTTATATTGTCACCAAACGTTAAGTGTAGACCCTACGGGTTCGAGAACTATGCAGACATGACCGAGACACCTCTATGGTCAATAAACAATAGCGGGACTTGGATGCCCATATTGGTTCCTACATATTCCACCAAGATCTTATCGAGCGGACCTCGATTTCAAGGATTCAGCTAATACTGTATGTAGTTCCCTTTGTCTATCGGTATGTTACTTGCTTGAGATTCAATAGTCGGTATCTCCATACCTAGTTCAATCTCGTTACTGACAAGTCTCTTTACTCGTTCCGTACTACAAGATCATGTGACTAACTCCTTAGTCACATTGCTTGCAAGCTTCTTATGATGTTGTATTACCGAGAGGGCCCAGAGATACCTCTCCGTCATACAAAGTGACAAATCCTAGTCTTGATCCATGCCAACTCAACAGACACCCTCAAAAATACCTCTGGAGCACCTTTATAGTCACCCAGTTACGTTGCAACGTTTGGTACACACAAGGTATTCCTCCGGTGTTAGTGAGTTGCATGATCTCATGGTCATAGGAACATATACTTGACAGGTAGAAAATGATAGCAATAAACTTGACACGATCATATGCTATGTTCATAGTTTGGGTCTTGTCCATCACATCATTCTCCCAATGATGTGATCCCATTATCAAATGACAACTCATGTCCATGACTAGGAAACCATAGCCATCTGATCAACGAGCTAGTCTGATAGAGGCTTATTAGGGACATGTTGTTGTCTATGTATCCACACATGTATTTGAGTTTCCAGAAATAAATTATAGCATGGATAATAAACGATTATCATGAACAAGGAAATATGATAGTATCGAATTTATTATTGCCTCTTGGGCATATTTCCAACACCTTGATGGTGTGGCACACCTTCCATTTGGGCACGCCGGTCCTTGGCATTATTGTGGAGGCTAGCCATTGGTCTGAGCACCACTCATCCACCAACGCCTCCCAACAATCCATCTTATCCGCACACCATCTCGGGGGCTTAGTAAATAGAAATTTTGATCACTGATAACCCACAAGTATAGGGGATCTCAACAGTTTTCGAGGGTAGAGTATTCAACCCAAATTTATTGATTCGACACAAGGGGAGCCAAAGAATATTCTCAAGTATTAGCAGCAGAGTTGTCAATTCAACCACACCTGGAAGACTTAATATCTACAGCAAAGTATTTAGTAGCAAATTACTATGGAAGTAATAGTAACAGTGGCAAAAGTAACAGTAGCAGTTTTCTTAGCAATCGTAACAGTGGCAATGGGAAAGTAACTTAGCAAAGATCAATATGAAACGAGCTCGTATAGGAAATGGATCAATGATGGATAATTATGTCCGATGTCATTCATCATGTAACAGTCATAACCTAGGGTGACACGGAATTAGCTCCAATTCATCAATATAATGTAGGCATGTATTCCGAATATAGTCATACATGCTTATGGAAAAGAACTTGCATGACATCTTTTGTCCTACCCTCCCATGGCAGCGGGGTCCTATTGGAAACTAAGGGATATTAAGGCCTCCTTTTAATAGATTACCGGACCAAAGCATCAGCACTTAGTGAATACATGAACTCCTCAAACTACGGTCATCATTGGGAAGTGTCCCGACTATTGTCACTCTGGGGTTGCCGGATCATAACACGTAGTAGGTGACTATAACATACAAGATAGGATCAAGAACACAAATATATTCATGAAAACATAAAGGGTTCAGATCTGAAATCATGGCACTCGGGCCCTAGTGACAAGAATTAAGCATAGCAAAGTCATAGCAACATCAGTCTTAGAACATATTGGATACTAGGGATCAAACCTAACAAAACTAATACGATTACATGGTAAATCTCATCCAATCCATCACTGTCCAGCAAGCCTACGATGGGATTACTCATGCACGGCGGTGAGCATCATGAATTTGGTGATGGAGGATGGTTGATGATGACGACGACGACAATTCCCCCTCTCCGGAGCCCCGAACGGACTCCAGATCTGCCCTCCCGAGGAGAACAGGAGGTGGCGGGGCCTCCGTATCGTAAAACACGATGAATCCTACTCTCTGATTTTTTTTCTCCCCGAACGTGAATATATGGAGTTGGAGTTGAGGTCGGTGGAGCTTCGTGGGACCCACAAGACCAGAGGGCGCGCCCTAGAGGGGTGGGCGCGCTCTCCACCCTTGTGGGCAGGGTGTGGGTCCCCTCTGGTTGATTCTTTCGCCAATATTTTTTATTTATTCCAAAAATAATCTCCATAAAGTTTCAGGTCATTCCGAGAACTTCTATTTCTGCACAAAAGTAACACCATGGCAATTCTACTGAAAACAACGCTAGTCCCGGTTAGTTCCATCCAAATCATGCAAATTAGAGTCCAAAACAAGGGCAATAGAGTTTGGAAAGTAGATACGATGGAGACGTATCAACTCCCCCAAGCTTAACCCATTGCTTGTCCTCAAGCAATTCAGTTGACAAACTGAAAGTGATAAAGAAAAACTTTTAGAAACTCCGTTTGATCTTTTTGTTGCAAATATGTAAAGCCAGCATTGGGTTTGGTTAAAATATGCCAAATTCTGCCAAATACACAAACAAAACCAAACCATACATTCCCACCAATTATATCTTCTAAATCATCTACACTAACAATCCACCGAAAATACCAAGTCCCCACCTACACAAGCAAATTGTTGATAAAACTCCAAAATAGTTTTCAGCAAAGAGTATGAACTAACCATATTCACAATAACATTTAGGTCTCACATTTAGTCATATCAATGGAAAAATCAACTAGCAAGCAATAATAATAAATCTTGGATGACAACACTTTCTCAAAACAATCATGATATGATATAACAAGATGGTATCTCGCTAGCCCTTTCTGAGACCGCAAAATGATGTCTACTACGCAACCTTCTTCTTGTAAACATTGTTGGGCCTCCAAGTGCAGATGTTTGTAGGACATTAGCAAATTTCCCTCAAGTGGATGACCTAAGGTTTATCAATCCATGGGAGGCGTAGGATGAAGATGGTCTCTCTCAAACAACCCTACAACCAAATAACAAAGAGTCTCTTGTGTCCCCAACACACCCAATACAATGGTAAATTGTATAGGTGCACTAGTTCGGCGAAGAGATGGTGATACAAGTGCAATATGGATAGTACATAAAGGTTTTTGTAATCTGAAAATATAAAAACAGGCATGTAGCATGTGGTGAAAGTTAGCGTAAACGATATTGCAATGCTAGGAAACAAGGCCTAAGGTTCATACTTTCACTAGTGCAAGTTCTCTCAACAATAATAACATAACTAGATCATATAACTATCCCTTAACATGCAACAAAGAGTCACTCCATAGTCACTAATAGCGGAGAACAAACGAAGAGATTATTGTAGGGTACAAAACCACCTCAAAGTTATCCTTTCTGATCGATCTATTCAAGAGTCTGTAGTAAAATAACACGAAGTTATTCTTTCCGTTCGATCTATCATAGAGTTCGTACTAGAATAACACCTTAAGATACAAATCAACCAAAACCCTAATGTCACCTAGATACTCCAATGTCACCTCAAATATCCGTGGGTATGATTATACGATATGCATCACACAATCTCAGATTCATCTATTCAAAACCAACACAAAGTACTTCAAAGAGTGCCCCAAAGTTTCTAACGGAGAGTCAAGACGAAAACATGTGCCAACCCCTATGCATAAGTTCACAAGGTCACTGAACCCGCAAGTTGATCACCAAAACGTACATCAAGTAGATCACGTGAATATCCCATTGTCACCACAGATAAGCACATGCAAGACATACATCAAGTGTTCTCAAATCCTTAAAGACTCAATCCGATAAGATAACTTCAAAGGGAAAACTCAATCCATTACAAGAGAGTAGAGGGGGAGAAACATCATAAGATCCAACTATAATAGCAAAGCTCGCGGTACATCAAGATCGTGCCAAATCAGGAACACGAGAGAGAGAGAGAGAGATCAAACACATAGCTACTAGTACATACCCTCATCCCCGAGGGTGAACTACTCCCTCCTTGTCATGGAGAGCGCCGGGATGATGAAGATGGCCACCGGTGAGGGATCCCCCCTCCGGCAGGGTGCCGGAACAGGGTCCCAATTGGTTTTTGGTGGCTATAGAGGCTTGCGGCGGCGGAACTCTCGATATATGGTGCTCCTAGATGTTTTTGGGGTATATGGGTATATATAGGAGGAAGAAGTAGGTCGGTCGAGCTGCGAGGGGCCCATGAGGGTGGGGGCGCGCCTAGGGGGGCAGTGTTGGGGAACATAGCAGAAATTCAAAATTTTCCTATGAGTCACCAAGATCTATCTATGGAGAGACTAGCAACGAGAGAGAGAGGAGAGTGCATCTACATACCCTTGTAGATCGCTAAGTGGAAGCGTTCAAGAGAACGGGGTTGAAGGAGTCGTACTCGTCATGATCCAAATCACCGGAGATCCTAGTGCCGAACGGACGACACCTCCGCGTTCAACACACGTGCAGCCCGGTGACGTCTCCCACGCCTTGATCCAGCAAGGAGAGAGGGAGAGGTTGGGGAAGACTCTGTCCAGCAGCAGCACAACGGTGTGGTGGTGGTGGAGGAGCGTGGCAATCCTGCAGGGCTTCGCCAAACACCACGGGAGAGGAGGAGGACTTGGGAGAGGGGGAGGGCTGCGCCAGAACTTTGGGTGCGGCTGCCCTCCCACCACCCACATATATATAGGGGCAAGGGAGAGGGGGGCCGGCCCCCTCAGATCCAATCTGAGGAGGGGGCGGCGGCCACGGGGGTTGCCTTGCCCCCCAAGGCAAGGGGGCGCCCCCTTTTAGGGTTTCGCCCAAACCCTAGGCGCCTTGGGCCCTGGTGGGGGGGCGCACCAGCCCACCTGGGGCTGGTCCCGTCCCACACTTGGCCCATGCAGCCCTCTGGGGCCGGTGGCCCCACTTGGTGGACCCCCGAGACCTTCCCGGTGGTCCCGGTACGTTACCGATAGCACCCAAAACTTTTCTGGTGACCAAAACAGGACTTCCCATATATAAATCTTTACCTCTGGACCATTTTGGAACTCCTCGTGACGTCCGGGATCTCATCCGGGACTCCGAACAACATTCAGTAAGCACGTATATCTATTCCCTATAACCCTAGCGTCATCGAACCTTAAGTGTGTAGACCCTACGGGTTCGGAAACCATGCAGACATGACCGAGACGTTCTCCGGTCAATAACCAACAGCAGGATCTGGATACCCATGTTGGCTCCGACATGTTCCACGATGATATCATCGGATGAACCACAATGTCGAGGATTCAATCAATCCCGTATACAATTCTCTTTGTCTAGCGGTATTGTACTTGCCCGAGATTCGATCGTCGGTATGCCGATACCTTGTTCAATCTCGTTACCGGCAAGTCTCCTAACTTGTTCCGTAACACATCATCCCGTGATCAACCCCTTGGTCACATTGTGCACATTATGATGATGTCCTACCGAGTGGGCCCAGAGATACCTCTCCGTCACACGGAGTGACAAATCCCAGTCTCGATTTGTGCCAACCCAACAGACACTTTCGGAGATACCCGTAGTGCACCTTTATAGCCACCCAGTTACGTTGTGATGTTTGGTACACCCAAAGCATTCCTACGGTATCCGGGAGTTGCACAATCTCATGGTCTAAGGAAATGATACTTGACATTAGAAAAGCTTTAGCATACGAACTACATGATCTTTGTGCTAGGCTTAGGATTGGGTCTTGTCCATCACATCATTCTCCTAATGATGTGATCGTGTTATCAACGACATCCAATGTCCATGGTCAGGAAACCGTAACCATCTATTGATCAACGAGCTAGTCAACTAGAGGCTTACTAGGGACATGGTGTTGTCTATGTACCCACACATGTATCTGAGTTTCCTATTAATACAATTATAGCATGGATAATAAACGATTATCATGAACAAGGAAATATAATAATAATAACTAATTTATTATTGCCTCTAGGGCATATTTCCAACAGTCTCCCACTTGCACTAGAGTCAATAATCTAGTTCACATCGCCATGTGATTAACACCGACAGGTCACATCGCCATGTGACCAACATCCAAAGAGTTTACTAGTGTCACTAAACTAGTTCACATCACCATGTGATTAAGACTCAATGAGTTCTGGGGTTTGATCATGTTTTGCTTGTGAGAGAGGTTTTAGTCAACGGGTCTGCAACATTTAGATCCATATCTACTTCGCAAATCTCTAGGTCATATTGTAAATGCTGCTTCCACGCTCCACTTGGAGCTATTCCAAATGGTTGCTCCACTATACGTATCCGGTTTTCTTCTCAGAGTCATTCGGATAGGTGTTAAAGCTTGCGTTGACATAACCCTTTACGCCGAACTCTTTATTACCTCCATAATCGAGAAACATGTCCTTATTTACTCCAAGGACAATTTTTTGACCGCTGTCCAATGATCCGTTCCTAGATCATTCTTGTACCCCTTGACTGAATCATGGCAAGGCACACTTCCGGTGCGATACACAGCATAGCATACTATAGAGCCTACGTCTGAAGCATAGGGGATGAGCTTCGTCCTTTCTCTATCTTCTGCCGTGGTCGAGCTTTAACTCTTAACTTCATACCTTACAACTCAGGCAAGAACTCCTTCTTTGACTGATCTATCTTGAACACCTTCAAGATCATGTCAAGGTATGTGCTCATTTGAGAGTACCATTTAGCGTTTTTAATCTATCCTCATAGATCTTGATGCTCAACGGTCAAGCAGCTTAATCCAGGTTTTCCATTGAAAAACACTTTTCAAATAACCCTATATGCTTTCCAGAAATTCTACATAATTTCTGATCAACAATATGTCAACAACATATACTCATCAAAAATTCTATAGTGCTCCCACTCACTTCTTTGTAAATACAAGTTTCTCATAAACTTTGTATAAACCCAAAATCTTTGATCATCTCATCAAAGCGTACATTCCAACTCCGAGATGCTTACTCCAGTCCTTAGAAGGATTGCTGGAGCTTTGCATATTTGTTAGCGTCTTTCAGGATTGTCAAAACCTTTTGGTTGTATCACATACAACCTTTCCTTACGAAACCTTCTGGTTGTATCACATACAACCTTTCCTTATGAATATCGTCGAGGAAACAATGTTTTGACATCCTATCTGCAAGATTTCATAAGTGATGCAGTAATTGCTAATTCAATTCCAACGAACTCTTAGCATCGCTACAAGTGAGAAAGTCTCATCGTAGTCAACTTCTTGAACTTGTCGGAAAACATCTTAACGACAAATCGAGCTTTCTTAATGGTAATACTTACCATCATTGTCTGTCTTCCTTCTAAAATCCATCTGTACCCAACAGCCTTACGACCATCAAGCAGTTCTTCCAAAGTCCACACTTTGTTCTCATACATGGATCCTCTCTCGGATTTTATGGCCTCGAGCCATTTGTCGGAATCCGGGCCCACCATCTCTTCTCCATAGCTCGTAGGTTCATTGTTGTCTAGCAACATGACCTCTAAGACAGGATTACATACCACTCTGAAGCAGTACGCATCCTTCTCGACCCACGAGGTTTGGTAGTGACTTGATCCGAAGTTTCATGATCTCTATCATAAGCTTCTGCTTCAATTGGTGTAGGTGCCACAGGAACAACTTCCTGTGCCCTGCTACACACTAGTTGAAGTGATGGTTCAACAACCTCATCAAGTCTCCACCATCCTCCCACTCAATTCTTTCGAGAGAAACTTTTCCTCGAGAAATGACCCGTTTCTAGAAACAATCCTTTTGCTTCCGGATCTGAAATAGGAGGTGTACCCAACTGTTTTGGGTGCCCTATGAAGATGTATTTATCCGCTTTGGGTTCGAGCTCATCAGGATGAAACTTTTTCATATAAGCGTCGCAGCCCCAAACTTTCAAGAAACGACAGCTTAGGTTTCTCTAAACCATAGTTCATGCGGTGTTATCTCAACGAAATTATGTAGTTCCCTATTAAAGTGAATGTGGTTGTCTCTAATGCCTAACCCATGAACGATAGTGGTAATTCGATAAGAGACATCATGGTACGCACCATATCCAATAGGGTGCAACTATGATATTCGGACACACCATCACACTATGGTGTTCCAGGCGGTATTAATTGTGAAACAATTTCCACAATGTCTTAATTGCGTGCCAAAGCTCGTAACTCAAATACTCATCTCTATGATCATATCATAGACATTTTGTCACGATGATCTTCAACTTCACTCTGAAATTACTTGAACCATTCAATAATTCAGACTTGTGTTTCATCAAGTAAATATACTCAACATCTACTCGAATCATCTATGAAGTAAGAACATAATGATATTCACTGCATGCCTCAGCACTCATTGGACTGCACACATCAAAATGTGTTACTTCCAACAAGTTGCTATCTTGTTCCATCTTACTGAAAACGAGGCTTTCAGTCATCTTGCCCATGTGGTATGATTTGCATATCTCAAGTGATTCAAAATCAAGTGAGTCCAAACGATCCATCTGCATGGAGTTTCTTCATGCGTATACACCAATAGACATGGTTCGCATGTCTCAAACTTTTCAAAAATGAGTGAGTCCAAAGATCCATCAACATGGAGCTTCTTCATGCGTTTTACACCAATATGACTTACATGGCAGTGCCACAAGTAAGTGGTACTATCATTACTATCTTATATCTTTTGGCATGAAAATGTGTATCACTATGATCGAGATTCAATAAACCATTCCTTTAGGTGCAAGACCATTGAAGGTATTATTCAAATAAATAGAGTAACCATTATTCTCCTTAAATGAATAACCATATTGCGATAGACATAATCCAATCATGTCTATGCTCAACGCAAACACCAAATGACAATTATTCAGGTTTATACTAATCTTGATGGTAGAGGGAGCGTGCGATGTTTGATCACATCAACCTTGGAAACACTTCCAACACACATCGTTATCTCACTTTTAGCTAGTCTCCGTTTATTCTGTAGCCTTTTTACTTCGAGTTACTAACACTTAGCAATTGAACCGGTATCTCAATACCCTAGTGCTACTAGGAGTACTAGTAAAGTACACATTTGATTCAATGTATATCCAATATACTTCTGTCGACCTTGCCTGCCTCCTTATCTACTAAGTATCTAGGGTGGTTCTGCTTCAGTGTCCGTTCCTCTCATTACAGAAGCACTCAGTCTTGGGTTTGGGTTCAACCTTGGGTTTCTTCACTGGAGCAGCAACTGATTTGCTGTTTCATGAAGTACCCCTTCTTGCCCTCGCCCTTCCTGAAACTAGTGGTTTCACTAACCATCAACAATTGATGCTCCTACTTGATTTCTACTTTCGCGGTGTCGAACATCGTGAATAACTCAAGGATCATCATATCTATCCCTGTTATGCCATAGTTCATCACGAAGGTCTAGTAGCTTGGTGGCAATATCTTTGGAGAATCATCACTATCTCATCTGGAAGATTAACTCCCACTCGATTCAAGTGATTGTTGTACCCAGACAATCTGAGTACAAGCTCAACGATTGAGATCTTCTCCCTTAGTTTGTAGGCTAGAAAACTCGTCGGAGGTCTCATACCTCTTGACGTGGGCACGAGCCTGAAATCCCAATTCCAGCCCTCAGAACATCTCATATGTTCTGTGACATTTCAAAAATGTCTTCGGTGCCTCAATTCTAAACCATTTAACATTACCGAACTATCATGTAGTCATCAAAACGTGTATGTCAGATGTTCGCAGCATTCTTAGACCACGTTCGAGGTCCAGCACATCGAGCAGTGCATTAAGGACATAAGCCTTCTGCTGTCCGCATAATTGCTACTGTCAACTTTCAACTATATTTTCTCTAGGAAGATATCTAAAACAGTAGAACTAAAGCGCGAGCTATGACATAATTTGCAAAGGGCTTTTGACTATGTTCAGGATAATTAAGTTCATCTAATGAACTCCCACTCAGATAGACATCCCTCTAGTCATCTAAGTGATTACATGATCCGAATCAACTAGGCCGTGTCAGATCATCACGTGAGACGAACTAGTCATCATCGGTGAACATCTTCATGTTGATCGTATCCACCATACGACTCATGCTCGACCTTTCGGTCTCTTGTGTTCCGAGGCCATGTCTGTACATGCTAGGCTCCTCAAGTAAACCTAAGTGTTTCGCGTGTGTAAATCTGGCTTACACCCGTTGTATGTGAACGCTAGAATCTATCACACCCGATCATCACGTGGTGCTTCGAAACGACGAACTTTCGCAATGGTGCACAGTTAAGGGGAACACTTTCTTGAAATTTTAATGAGGGATCATCTTATTTACTACCGTCGTTCTAAGCAAATAAGATGCATAAACATGATAAACATCACATGCAATCAAAAAGTGACATGATAGGGCCAATATCATTTTGCTCCTTTTGATCTCCATCTTCAGGGCTCCACGATCATCATCGTCACCGGCATGACACCATGATCTCCATCATCGTGTCTTCATGAAGTTGTCTCGCCAACTATTACTTCTACTACTATGGCTACCGGTTAGCAATAAAGTAAAGTAATTACATGGCGTTGTTCAATGACACGCAGGTCATACAATAAATTAATACAACTCCTATGGCTCCTGCCGGTTGTCATACTCATCGACATGCAAGTCGTGATTCCTATTACAAGAACATGATCAATCTCATACATCACATATCATTCATCACATTCTTCTTGGCCATATCACATCACATGGCATACCCTGCAAAAACAAGTTAGATGTCCTCTAATTGTTGTTTGCATGTTTTACGTGGCTGCTATGGGTTTCTAGCAAGAACGTTTCTTACCTACGCAAAAACCACAACGTGATATGCCAATTGCTATTTACCCTTCATAAGGACCCTTTTCATCGAATCCGATCTGACTAAAGTGGGAGAGACTGGCACCCGCTAGCCACCTTATGCAACAAGTGCATGTCAGTCGGTGGAACCTGTCTCACGTAAGTGTACGTGTAAGGTCGGTCTGGGCCGCTTCATCCCACAATACCGTCGAAACAAGATTGGACTAGTAATGGTAAGCATATTGAACAATATCAATGCCCACAACTACTTTGTGTTCTACTCGTGCAAAGAATCTACGCAATAGACCTAGCTCATGATGCCACTGTTGGGGAAGTTAGCAGAAATTCAAAATTTTCCTACGAGTCACCAAGATCTATCTATGGAGAGACTAGCAATGAGAGAGAGGAGAGTGCATCTACATACCCTTGTAGATCGCTAAGCGGAAGCGTTCAAGAGAATGGGGTTGAAGGAGTCGTACTCGTCATGATCCAAATCACCGGAGATCCTAGTGCTGAACGGACGACACCTCCGCGTTCAACACATGTGCAGCCCGGTGACGTCTCCCACGCCTTGATCCAGCAAGGAGAGAGGGAGAGGTTGGGGAAGACTCCGTCCAGCAGCAGCACAACAGCGTGGTGGTGGTGGAGGAGCGTGGCAATCCTGCAGGGCTTCGCCAAGCACCGCGGGAGAGGAGGAGGACTTGGGAGAGGGGGAGGGCTGCGCCAGAACTTTGGGTGCGGCTGCCCTCCCACCTCCCACATATATGTAGGGGCAAGGGAGAGGGGGGCCGGCCCCCTCAGATCCAATCTGAGGAGGGGGCGGCGGCCAGGGGGGTTGCCTTGCCCCCCAAGGCAAGGGGGGGCCCCCTTTTAGGGTTTCCCCCAAACCCTAGGCGCCTTGGGCCCTAGTGGGGGGGGGGGTGCACCAGCCCACCTGGGTCTAGTCCCCTTCCACACTTGGCCCATGCAGCCCTCTGGGGCCGGTGGCCCCACTTGGTGGACCCCCGGGACCCTCCCGGTGGTCCCGGTACGTTACCGATAGCACCCGAAACTTTTCCGGTGACCAAAACATGACTTCCCATATATAAATCTTTACCTCCGGACCATTCCGGAACTCCTCGTGACGTCCGGGATCTCATCCGGGACTCTGAACAACATTCGGTAACCACATATATCTATTCCCTATAACCCTAGCATCATCGAACCTTAAGTGTGTAGACCCTACGGGTTCGGGAACCATGCAGACATGACCGAGACGTTCTCCGGTCAATAACCAACAGCGGGATCTGGATACCCATGTTGGCTCCCACATGTTCCATGATGATATCATCGGATGAACCACGATGTCGAGGATTCAATCAATCCCGTATACAATTCTCTTTGTCTAGCGGTATTGTACTTGCCCGAGATTCGATCGTCGGTATGACGATACCTTGTTCAATCTCGTTACCGGCAAGTCTCTTTACTCGTTCCTTAACACATCATCCCATGATCAACCCCTTGGTCACATTGTGCACATTATTATGATGTCCTACCGAGTGGGCCCAGAGATACCTCTCCGTCACACGGAGTGACAAATCCCAGTCTCGATTCATGCCAACCCAACAGACACTTTCGGAGATACCCGTAGTGCACCTTTATAGCCACCCAGTTACGTTGTGACGTTTGGTACACCCAAAGCATTCCTACAGTATCCGGGAGATGCACAATCTCATGGTCTAAGGAAATGATACTTGACATTAGAAAAGCTTTAGCATACGAACTACACGATCTTTGTGCTAGGCTTAGGATTGGGTCTTGTCCATCACATCATTCTCCTAATTATGTGATCCCGTTATCAACGACATCCAATGTCCATGGTCAGGAAACCGTAACCATCTATTGATCAACGAGCTAGTCAACTAGAGGCTTACTAGGGACATGGTGTTGTCTATGTACCCACACATGTATCTGAGTTTCCTATTAATACAATTATAGCATGGATAATAAACGATTATCATGAACAAGGAAATATAATAATAATAACTAATTTATTATTGCCTCTAGGGCATATTTCCAATAGGTAGGCGCGCCTCCCTACCTCGTGACCTCCTCACTTCTTTCTTGACGTCCACTCCAAGTCCTCTGGATCACGTTTGTTCCAAAAATTACTCTCTCGAAGGTTTCATTCCTTTGGACTCCGTTTGATATTCTTCTTCTGTGAAACACTGAAATAGGCAAAAAATAGCAATTTGGACTAGGTCTCCGGTTAATAGGTTAGTCCCAAAAATAATATAAAAGTGTATAATATAGCCTATTAAACATCCAAAACAGATAATATAATAGCATGGAACAATCAAAAATTATAGATACGTTGGAGACGTATCATAAAACATAAATGCAGAGCACCCCTGAAGATCAAGGACTGACTAGACATTGTAATTCATGGTAAAAGAGATCCAGTCATAGTCATACTCAATATCAATTAATAACAACGCATACAAATGACAGTGGTGCTCTCTAACTGGTGCTTTTTATAAGAGGATGATGACTCAACATAAAAGTAAATAGATAGGCCCTTCACAGAGGGAACGGAGGTGCTAGAGCTCGTGTTTTTGAAATAGAGATAAATAATATTTTGAGCGGTATGCTTTCATTGTCAACATAACAACCAAGAGATCTCGGTATCTTCCATGCTACATACATTATAGGCGGCTCCCAAACAGAATGGTAAAGTTTATACTCCCCCACCATCAACAAGCACATTCCACGGCTGGTCCGAAACAACGGGTACCGTCCAACTAACAAAAATCCTGGGGGAGTTTTGTTTGCAATTATATTTTGATTTGAGCATGGGACTGGGCATCCCGGTTAACAGCCATATTCTCAAGAATGATGAGCGGAGTCCACTCATCGTGAGAATAACCCGCCTAGCATGATATAGACAACCCTAGTTGCTACATGAGCGATTCGAGCATACAAAACAAAATTTCATTTGAAGGTTTAGAGTTTGGCACATGCAAATTTACTTGGAACGGCAGGTAAATACCACATATAGGTAGGTATGGTGGACTCATATGGAACAACTTTGGGTTTATGGAAGTGGATGCACAAGCAGTATTCCTGCTTAGTACAAGTGAAGGCTAGAAAAAGACCAGGGAGCGACCAACTAGAGAGTGACAACAGCCATAAACATGCATTAAGATTAACCAACACTGAGTGCAAGCATTAGTATGATATAAATCACAATGAGCATAAATATCATGGAGGCTATGTTGATTTTGTTTCAACTACATCCCTGAACATGTGCCAAGTCAAGCCACTCGAATCATTCAAAGGAGGATACCATCCTATCATACTACATCACAACCATTTCAATAGCATGTTGGCACGCAAGGTAAACCATTATAAACTCCTGGCTAATTAAGCATGGCATGAGTAACTATAATCTCTAATTGTCATTACAAACATGTTTCATTCATAATAGGCTAAGTCAGCAACGATGAACTAATCATATTTACAAAAACAAGATAGGTCAAGTTCATACAAGCTTTTCCTCATCTCAGTCATTTCATCATATATCGTCATTATTGCCTTTCACTTGCATGAACGAACGGTGTGGATAACAATAATAGTGAACGTGCATTGGACTAAGCTGGAATCTGCAAGCATTTATTCAAAGGAGAAGACAAGGTAATATGGGCTCTTTGTTAATTCAACAATAATGCATATGAGAGCCACTCATCATTTTCATCATGGTCTTCTCCTCTCGATCCCAAAGAAAAGAAAAGAATTTCAAAGAAACACACTAAGATGTTTTTGGAGTTTTTGTTTTTCTGAAGGAAGTAAAGCAAGAACGAGAAAAACTATTGACACGGGAGAGCTCCCAACAAGCAAAAGAAGAACGAGAAATCTTTTTGGGTTTTCCTTTTAATACTACTACTAAGTAAACATGGAAAGTAAACTAGCTAGAAGCTACAACTAATTTTTTTGGGTTTTCTCTAAGTTTTTTCAAAGACACAAGAAGAAAGTGAGCAAAATAAAATAAACTAGCATGGATAATACAATGAAAAAGTATGAACACTGACAACTAGGATGAGTGTGTGAACATGAATGTAATGTCGGTGAGACTTTTGGCCTAAGTTGGTCTAGGGCCACCACTGGCCCGGATGATATCTGAAATCATAGTTGGGATTGTACTGTGCTGCGATGGCTACCGCCTGGCGAGCTACTTCCTGGAGGCGAGCGACTTCCGCTATTCTCTCATACTCGTTTGCCTCCTCCCTAGTTATAAAATATCTCCCATTTACCTGAAAGTTAAAGAAGGAAGGAGCAAGAAGGGTGATATGGACAGCACACCGTCTGTCAAATATTAGTCGGTACTGGAGGGACTGTTGGTTCCTCTCAAGAAACTGGTAGCGTACCATAGCATTATAATCTAGAAAAGCAGGTGGCAACTCAATGTCATTTCCCCTTTGGGTACACCAAGATAATTAGCTAAACAACTTGCATAAATCCCACCAAATAAAGCTCCATCTTTAGCATTAAGATGTAACCTCCTTGCAATAATAACCCCCAAGTTATATCGCTTATCACCCAACACTACACATTCGAGGACACTAAGATCTGGAACGCAAAGGTGGCTATGCTCATGCTTACCTTTAATGCATCTACCTATAAAGAGAGAAAAATAATGTATGGCAGGAAAATGAATGCTCCCTATGGTAGCTTGTGTGATATTTCTAGTTTCTCCCACAGTGATGCTGGCAAGGAAATCGTTGTATTCAAATTTGTGAGGCTCACTGAGGGAGTCCTGGATTAGGGGGTGTCCGGATGGCCAGACTAAGACCTTTGGCCGGACTCCTGGACTATGAAGATACAAGATTGAAGACTCCGTCCCGTGTCCGGATGGGACTTTCCTTGGCGTGGAAGGCAAGCTTGGCGATACGATATGAAGATCTCCTCCCATTGTAACCAACTCTATGTAACCCTATCCCTCTCCGGTGTCTATATAAACCGGAGAGTTTTAGTCCGTAGGATGAACAACAATCATACCATAGGCTAGCTTCTAGGGTTTAGCCACTCCGATCTCGTGGTAGATCTACTCTTGTACTACCCATATCATCACTATTAATCAAGCAGGAGTAGGGTTTTGCCTCCATCGTGAGGGCCCGAACCTGGGTAAAAACATCGTGTCCCTTGTCTCCTGTTACCATCCGCCTAGACGCACAGTTCGGGACCCCCTACCCGAGATCCGCCGGTTTTGACACCGACATGGGTGCTTTCATTGAGAGTTCCGTTGTGTCGTCACCATCAGGAAGGATGCCGCATCCCGTCTTTAAATACGGTGTCGTTGCTAAAGGAGCTTTGGCTGTCGGCCAAACTCTCCGGCTAGGCAGGTTTTTGATGACTGCCTGTCCGGCCGCCGCGCCGATGATGACCTCTCGGGCCATCGAAAGCAATCTTCACATCAGCTCGGAGCTCGCCGAGCAGTTAGATCCGATGGAGCTCCTCTCCCTGAACGAACTCTTGGATCGCATCGCGGCCCTGGGAGTCGCTACTGATTACGACCAGATTGGGCTTAAACCCGATCAGAGAGAGATTGACTCTCCCCAGATCACCCATCACGTCGAAGTGCTGGAAGAACAAAGCGGCGAGTCTTCGCCCGCCCTAAGGACCAAATGTGTCCGGATTCCCGATCCCTCCAATCCGGATACTCACGGAGGGGAGGATGTCGCCCAAACCCTGAACCTAAAGTCAGGCAGCAGGCCCGATTTATTGAATAATATCCAAGAAAGCAAGCTTCCGAATTCAGAAACCGCTTGGCCCCTGAATCTTACAACGGGCAGGGTTCCGGATTTAATTCCACCCGCCCACCCAACTATACGGGATTTATCCCTAATATGGCAAGAGCCCGGAGAAACAGTACATCACTACTGGGCCAGATTCCTCCTGGTTATGAACAGGATAAAGGACTGCCGTGAAAAAGAAGCAATTTCACTCTTCTGTAACAACTGCACGGACATCGGAATCCTCAACGCCATAAGTCGCCGCGAAATTACACGATTCGCCGACTTGACATCCATAGTACGAAAGTACTGTGCGACTGAAAGCGTTCGGAAAACCGAAGATAAATTCTGGGACAATCCGGCCCCGAATATAACACGAGTCCGAAACAAAAGGGCGCATTATCGCCAGGCATCTGAGCCAAACATCAAAAAACAAAAACCCTCTATAGGGTATGGGACCGTACTGGAAGGATGGCTCAATGGACCCTGTAAAATTCATAATTCAGGGGAAGCCACACCAATGCACAGCCTTAGAGCATGTTGGATACTATGGCAGGTGGCCCGAAGTGGCGAGGAGCTTTTAACCCCAGCACCCGAAGAATACCTCCCTAGTACGGTCTCGACAGTCTTTGAGACCTTCACATCAAACAATGCAAGGAAACGAACGCTCCGCAACATTGCCGAAGTCTACCAAGTAGCAACAATAAACCCATGGAGTGACACGGCTATCACCTTTAATGCCAGTGACGAACCTAAATTCCGGACAGCCTGAGCACCAGCCGCATTGGTCCTCAGTCCGACAGTGGATGGCTTCCGAATTACAAAGGTACTCATGGACGGCGGCAGCAGACTCAACCTCATCTACGAGGAAACCCTGCGAAAAATGGAAATTGACTGGAGCCGCATTGAGTGAAGCAACACAACTTTTAGGGGAATAATTCCAAGCCGGGAACCGTGCTATTCAGGAAAAATCACACTGGATGTGGTGTTCGGCACGCCGGATAATTACAGATCCGAGGAGGTCACGTTTCAAGTGGCCCCGTTCAGCAGCGGATACCACGCTCTGCTAGGGCGAGAAGCATTTACAATTTTCCAAGCCATACCCCATTACGGGTACATGAAGCTCAAAATGCCCGGACCCAACGGAATCATCACTCTCGCAAGTGATCCGGACATAGCGCTCTGTGCTGAAAACAAGACAGCCGCACTGGCCCTGGAGGCACTATCCGAGGCCCTAGCGGCTGAGGAACTAACTGCATTGTGCTCCACAGTGGACAGGGACGATGTGATACTAGACAAGAGATCCAAGTCCACCTCTTTCAAACTAGCAGACGAAATAGTCAAATTCCAAGTCCATCCAACGGACCCTACAAAAACGGCCTCCATCGGGGCACAACTAAAACCCGATGTGGACGCCGCACTCAGAGACTTCGTGCGAGAAAATTGGGACATTTTCGCCTGGCACCCCTCAGATATGCCAGGAATTCCACGCAGGCTGGCTGAGCACAGCCTGAACATCCTAAAAGGGTTTAAACCCGTCAAGCAGACTCTACGATGTTTTTCCGAACCCAAGAGACAAGCCATGGGAGAGGAGCTAGCAAAACTGCTGGAAGCCGGATTCATCAGAGACATAAAACATCCGGACTGGCTAGCAAACCTCGTGATGGCACCAAAGAAGGACAAATCTTGGCGCCTATGTGTCGATTTCAAAGACCTAAACAAGTCCTGTCCAAAGGACCCTTTCCCACTCCCCCGAATTGATCAAATCATCGACGCCACCACAGGACACGACTCATTGTGTTTCCTCGATGCATACTCTGGCTACCTTCAAATCAAGATGACAGAGTCAGACCAAGCCGCAACGGCATTCATCACCCCATACGGCCCATTCTGCTTCAACACGATGCCCTCCAGGCTCAAAAACGCTGGCGCAACATATCAGCGCATGATTCAGACATGTCTGGCCAATCAGATCGGCAAAACAGTTGAAGCATACGTAGATGACGTGGTCGTCAAAACAAAACACGTCGATACTCTAGTAGACGACTTGAGGCTCACGTTCGACAATCTCCGAACATATGACATTAAGCTCAACCCGGAAAAATGCATTTTCGGTGTACCAGCCGGAAAGCTCTTGGGCTTCATCGTATCCGGTAGAGGAATTGAAGCAAACCCAGCCAAGATCCGAGCTCTGTCACAATTGGATACCCCAAAGGACCTCAAACAGATACAAAAACTGACAGGATGTGTGGCGGCTCTAAGCCGCTTTATCTCCTGCTTAGGAGAAAAGGCATTACCCCTCTATCGCCTCCTGCGGCGCACCGACCACTTTGAGTGGACGGATGCCGCCACGGACGGACTCGAAGAATTAAAAGCCATACTAGCAACAAATCCGGTCCTGGCCGCACCCAACACGGGCGAACCAATGCTATTATACATCGCGGCAACCCATCAAGTTGTAAGCGCGGTGCTCGTCGTCGAACGAGAAGCGGACGGACACAAGTCCCCCCTCCAAAAACCAGTGTACTACGTGTCTACTGTACTAACTCCATGCAAGTCACGGTACCCGCATTATCAAAATATAGCGTACACGGTGTTCATGGCATCCCGGAAGCTGCGACACTACTTTCAAGAGTGCTCCATAACAGTGGCATCCGAAGTACCCCTTAATGATATTATAAACAACCGCGACACAATGGGCCGGATTGCTAAATGGGCCATCGAGCTCCTCCCGTTCGACATAACCTACAAGCCAAGGCGAGCTATTAAGTCACAGGTTTTGGCCGACTTCATCGCCGAATGGACTGAAGCCGAACTCCCTAAAGAGTACGGCGCATACTCCAACTGGATCATGCACTTCGACGACTCCAAAATGTTGGCTGGCCTGGGGGCTGGCATCATTCTGACGTCCCCAACCGGAGACACAGTCCAGTACGTACTTCAGATAATGTACACGGATTCCAACAACGTAGCCGAATACAAGGCCCTTTTACATGGCCTCCGAATGGCAGTCTCCATGGGCATTCAGCGCCTAGAGGTCCGCGGGGATTCAAACCTCGCGATATCCCAAATAAATGGAGACTTCGACGCCAAGGATCCGAAAATGGCAGCTTACCGCAACGCCATCTTAAAGATGTCAGCTCGGTTTGATGGGCTTGAATTTCATCACATAGCCCAGGAAAATAACCAAGCAGCAGACGTGTTGGCACGCATTGGCGCCAAGCGCGAGGCCATCCCTCCCAACATCTTCCTAGAAAGGCTGTTCAAGCCATCCGTATCATTGGAAGGAGAATCCAGAAACAATAGCTCGGACACAACTACACCGCCCCTCACCGAACATTCTGACACAGTTGGGGGCTCCGCCAACGAAACAACGCCGTCAGCCCATGCAATAATGGCAGTCATTGCCTCTTGGACAGAACCATTCCTAGCCTACCTAACTAGGCAGGAACTTCCAGAGAACCAAAACGAGGCCCGCTGCATAGTGCGGCGATCTAAAACCTACAAAGTCCAGGAGGGAGAGATTTACAAGAAAAGCACAACCGGAGTCCTTCAAAGGTGTATCTCCGAAGAGGAAGGGCGAGACCTTTTGGCTGAGATTCATGCCGGACTCGGCGGGCACCACGCTGCAGCCCGGGCCCTTGTAAGAAAGGCCTTCCGTACCGAATTTAATTGGCCAACGGCCCGGGCAGACGCTCAGGACTTAGTGCAACGATGTATTGGTTGCCAGTTATTTGCCAACCAAAGCCACATGCAGCCTACCGCCCTACAAACTATACCCATTACCTAGCCTTTCGCGGTCTGGGGGCTTGACATGGTTGGACCCCTTAAAGGAGGAACCCACAAGCAAAAATATCTACTGGTCATGGTGGACAAATTCACCAAATGGATAGAAGCCAAGCCTGTAAAGACGGTCGAATCCGGACCAGTGATAGACTTCATATCCGGGGTCGTACACCATTACGGCGTCCCCCATAGCATCATAACCGACAACGGCACAAACTTCACGGCCGATGAAGTCAAAGTTTGGTGCAAAAACATGGGCATCAAGCTCGACTATGCTTCAGTCTATCACCCTCAAACTAACGGTCAAGTCGAACGGGCCAACGGTCTCATTATGAGCGGCATCAAACCCAGACTAGTGCGATCCCTCAAGGAATCTAACACGCACTGGGTAGAGGAGCTTGACTTCATACTCGAGGGGCTGCGGACCACGCCGAATCGCACTACCGGATTCACACCATTTTTTATGGTATACGGCGCAGAGGCAGTACTGCCATGCGACATAATCCATGACTCACCTCGAGTGCGCATGTACGAAGAAAGAGAAGCCGAGCTCGATCGGCAGGACAGCTTGGACGCATTGGAAGAGGAGCGCGACGTGGCAAAAGCTCGTTCCGCATTCTATCAACAGCAGGCTCGAAGATACCAAAGCAGAGAAGTACGGGCCAAAACCTATAACGTTGGCGAACTAGTTCTACGCCTGCCGGCCAAGAAAAAGGATAACTTAAAGCCCAAATGGGAGGGGCCCTTCATCATCGACCAAGTACTGACCGGCGGAGCATACCGTCTGCGAAACGCATCGGAGAACCGACTCGAGCCGAACCCATGGAACGCAGCATGCCTACGAAGGTTCTACACCTAGCGCCGGACTCCATGTTCGTTTCCTTCCTCCGTCCCTTTGTTTTATTTTTTATTTTTATTTTTTATTGGCAGTCTGGGATTTTGTTCCTTCTCCCTACCCTTTTTTGTCACAAGCCTTTAGGGGCTTGCCTATGCATTATTCGCACATACCCGATGCGCTACCTGCGCTCATAATACCTGGGGGCTTCTTTACCAAGAAGTTTATATAAAACGGGCCTCATGCCCAAAACATGTGTGATGCTTCCGCATGAACCTTTTATACACCATTATATGCATCGATATGACTTAAGTTTTGGCCAAGCTGGGTTGCCTGGCTCCTATGCTCACCCCTACGTTCTCGTTCGTTAGGCTAGGTGGTAAAGGGAGCACCTCTGCGATTGTTACTGTCGGGTCAGCCGGATGTGTACCTCAGACTGGGTGAAGCCAAAAGCTAGCGTTCTTAAGGGAATATTCGGTCGGTGAACTAAAATATGATCTTTCGTATTTATTCATTTGCCCCCAGATGCTTTTCTGCTCTTTCTGGCAGTTCGGACATGCACTTTAGGGCATGCCTCCCAGGGAAAGGAACCCCTAACGGAACTATTCTCCCTGGAAGATGTTTCTTACTAACCATGTAATATAACATAACTAGTTGGCACTTGTCTGCTAAAGCACTTATGACCCCTACGCCTTGTCTCCATGCATGCCCCGGTTCTTACATAATCGAGAGGGTATTCGGACACACTCCGGACTATAGGGTCCAGAGGTCAAAGCGAAAAGGTCCGCAATGACAAACGATCTACAATCCGGCTAGAAGGCATTTTTTATGTCATTTTTACAGAGTCAATCCGACTCGGCATATTCTTCTTCAATACCATCCAACAGGCGGTCTAATTTACAGTCCTGTTGGGAATACTTTGTAGCCAGCTCCACCTGGCCATATGCTAAGCTGACCGGGATCTCCTTTCCGTCCGGACCTATAGGGCCGACCTCGGCCATGTGGTTTCGGTTAGCCTTCGTGTACCGAGTCTTCACCATGGCCCAGGCCTCCCTGGCACCTTGACGGCAAGCCGATATCTTCCACAACCGGAAATGCTGCCGCACTCCCTTCAGCTTCTTGGTAAGCTCCTCAAGGACTTCGGGCACGGAGAGGGATGGCCACATAGCCTGGATGACGCTTTGCATTGCCTGCCGAACTCGTTCGTGTAGTTGCAACAGCTCGGGAAGAAGGTCTCCCGATGAACAGGGCATTTCCTCCGCAGGACGACCCGTCAGCAGACCTACAGACCTAGCTCTGTCAATCGACTTCCTCGCCGAATTCTTTTTTCGAAGATTCGTTCAAGCACTTACTAAAAATGCCGCGTCGAAGTCGCCGATTCTCCTTCACGGCAGAAGACAGCTGAATACGAACATCTTTCAGTTCCTCGCCCAGCTGGGTATTGGCGTCTTGAAGCTTGTTCTTCTCTTGCCCCACCCTCGTCAGCACGCTCTCGCCAGCCTTTAGTTGGCGTAGGAGTTGTTGCTTGTACGGATTTACTCCGGCTCCATCTGCATTATTATCGTCAGGGTTGCACACCTGCCGCATTTCAAAATGGAATTATCTTTCGAAGCATATATTACATGCGGGCGTCCCCTTGGCATTTTCTGAAGTGGCCAGTGCGGCCTCGAGCTGGGCCTTGCACTCTTCAAGCTCCTAGGACAGTTGCGTATTCTTATTTGTAAGACACTGCATAGCACATGATCCTTAAAACAGTTATCTTCATTGTTTCAAGTCTCGGGGGCTACTGACATATATAACCTTCAATTCTACTCACTTGTATGTCTTTTACATACTGCTCCATGGCTCTGGCTAGACCATTTTGAGCAGCACGGAGATACGTGTCTCCTGTATTAAAGGCATCCAACGCCTCTGGGGAAAAACACGCATCGCTAAGAACAGTCCGGCGACGCCTGTGGTTCAGGGCGCTCTCCACTTCTGAATTGGTGGCAGACAGCCCGTCGGCGTCCTCTATCGGAGGAGCGCCAGAGGCGCGCCCCGTGTCCGTCTCCGCTTCCGAACCCGGCCTTGAACCTTGGCCGACAAACATAGTCCGGCGAGCTCTCTTCTTTCTAAGAAAATCATGAGCGTTAGTAAGACTCAAGGGCATAAACCCTAGGAGTTAAATCCGCACGCCGTACCATTGCGCCGGAATCTCGATCTGGTCCGCACTTCTTTTCGGCCCGCCTGGCTCCATCGACCCTTGTTGGCTGCCCACCATGGGCTCGGCCTTCCGCCTCAAGGATTTACCCTGCAAAACACTATTAGTTTACGACATGCAAGATAATGCATGAGAATACTGGGACTTCGGTCTTGGTTACCTTTGAGGCTGGAAGTAGTCCGGGATAGTCGGTCGTGATGGCCACTAAGGAGTTGTCCTTGCTCAATTGATGAAATACTCCATCGATTAACTCCACACATAAGTACGGATCTTCTTGGGAGTCCGGATCGAGGGACCGTTCCGGGTCCTCGGGTTGTGGAGGAGGGCTGTTTATTTCCTTCACAGCCTGGCGCAGCTCCTGCGTTTAAACATTACTAGACTAAGTACTCAACTACGGGAATTTCAAAGGCGGGTAGGTAAGTGAAAGTGTCCGCTCACCCAACTAGGCGGACTGTACATGGAGAATCCGCCCTCCGGGTTGACACGGAGGAATTCTTCTTCTTCTCCCTTGTACAAAGCGGATAAGATTCTCGTTAAAGTGGCGGCCGAATCTGGCCCCTTGCGACCGCACCGGGTGGCGTCATCCTCCCCGTTGAAATCCCACATGGGGTCGCCTCTGTATTGAAGCGGCTGCACCCCTCGCGTAATGCATATGGCCATGGCCTTGACCATGGTCAGTTCGGAATGAGCCAACAACCTTATCCGGCCCATCAGGTACAGGACGTCCCTGTCAGCTTCCCTCTGAGGGTTCCGCGGGCTCCAACTCAGGCGCTTCTTCAACGGGGCATTATTGAACTCGGGGAGACCGATCCGTACAGGATCCGGCAGGGGAACGTCATCTATATAAAACCACTCCGAGGGCTAGTCTTTGGACGCCCTCTTCGGGGTACCGGATAGATATCCGGTCCCGGTGATGCGCCATAGTTTGGCTCCGCCCACTTGATAAATAGACCCCTCGTGAGAACGGGGCACAAGGCAAAACAACCTCTTCCACAGTGCGAAATGGGCCTCAATGCCCAAGAATAGCTCGCAGAGAGCCACGAAGCCCGCGATGTGCAGAATGGAGGCGGGCATGAGGCTGTGTAGCTGGAGGCCGTAGAACTCCAGCAACCCTCGGAGAAATGGATGAATTGGAAATCCTAGTCCTCTCATCAAATAAGGGACTAAGCATACCCGCTTGTCAGGACCCCGACTCAATGTCACATCGACCTAGCATGTAACACCTCATATCACTTTGCGGCCTCACGCACGGTATCCCCACGGGTGTCACCTTACCTTTGCCCGGGACCGTTTGCGCCTTTTGGCACACGTATATGATAGTGTCGCTAGCATCCATATGATAAGGAGCCCGGGCTGACATGGCTAATCGTAAACCCAAAGTGGCACAAACTTACAGGGACAGGCATCCATGACCCAACATCGAACGTGTCGGTCATCAGCGAGTGAATCCAGGCTGTAGCACTGGGCTAGCAGGACTCCGGTATTCATCGCGTGACATTTCCCCGAAGGGACAGACACAGGAACGAAGAAGGACACATGCCGGCCAGCCTAAGTGTTCCGGAGCAGTAGCAAGCTACCACGACTCAGTGGAAGCACTAGGAGACATTTCCCGGTAAGAGAGGCTACTAAGGATAAACAACTAGATAGTCAGATCCCACACATACCAAGCATTTCAATAACATACACACAGTATGCTTGATATGTGCAAATACAACATGGCATCACAACATGACTCTACAACTCAAGTAATTATTCAATAGGCTCCGAGGAGCGAGATATTACAAACATGGGTCTCATGACCCAACATTCAGAGCAAACAAGTCAAGCACAAGCGGAAGCTTAACATGTCTGAGTATAGACATCTGCAAATGAAAAAGGCTGAGAAGCCTGTCTATCTACCAGATCCTGCCGAGGGCACAAGATCGTAGCTGAGGTAACAAGCTAAAAGTCGAAGTCCACGCGGTACTACTAGCTAGACTGAAGTCTCTCTGCAAAAACATAAATTAAGCAACATGAGTACAAATGTACCCAGCAAGACTTACATCAGATCTAACTACATATGCATCATTATCAACAAGGGGATGGTGGGGTTTAACTGCAGCAAGCCAGCTTTGACTCGGTGGCTAACCTGAACTACGACTGCAAGTAACTCTTTTGAGGTGGCGCACACGAGTCCACATATTCACCATATCAATACACCACTATGGATCCGCTCCCGTCTCCCTACGAGAACGCCATCCATAGCACTCACGCTTATCTTGCGTATTTTAGAGTATCCACTTTCACTTGTCTATGAACTGTACAGGCAACCCAGAAGTCCTTTACCGCGGACACGGCTATTCGAATAGATCATATTAACCCTGCAGGGGTGTACTTCTTCACACACGCTCTCACCGCTTACCGCCGTTTACACGACATGTACTCGGCAACCTTCAAGCGGAAGCCCAGCGAGGGTGTCGGCCACGACCTGACTAACCACACAAGTCTCTCGTCCAGGTTTATCGCCTATTCGGGTTCCATCCGCAAGGAGATCCGACCGGGGTGTCGCTCACGGCCCCAAACGATGTGTGCAGGGTTCCCAAGCCCACCTCGACGGGTGGATCTACGCTTGGTACACCATGCCACTTTGCCTAGTCTGTCCCAAGCCCACCTGTACCGGGTGCCACTTGGTAGACTACTAACACTACCTACAAACACCGGAAACTAGTTGCAACTCCTGGACAGAGATCAAGTTGATTAATAAGTCGAGAGAGCTTGGAGCGCCCGGAGCCCAATGTGTGGTAGTAACTGTTCATGGATCACAAACACAGAACTCAGTTCCTGAGGACGGCTGCAATGAGACAACCCACCATGTACTCCTACATGGCCTCTCACCGCTACCTTTACCAAATCGTGTTCACACACTTAGCTCACACACAGTAGGACATGTTTACACACCTCCAATTCATCCCCGATGAATCAGACCTGACTCAACTCTAAGCAGTAGCAGGCATGACAAACAAGCATGAATGAGTAGGCACATCATGGCTCAAACAACTCCTACTCATGCTAGTGGGTTTCATCTATTTACTGTGGCAATGACAGGTCATGCAGAGGAAAGGGGTTCAACTACCGCAGCATGTAACAAGAATGCCGTTGTTGTCCTAATGCAGTAAAAGAGAGCAGGAGCGAGAGAGTGGGATTGTATCGGAATGAACAAGAGGGTTTTGCTTGCCTGGCACTTCTGAAGATAGTATAGTTCTTCATCGGTGTCATCGAACTCATCGTCGAACATCGTCTATTGAGAGGGGACAAACACCGGCAACAGAGAAAGAACACAATCAATGCAATGCAACAATATGATGCATGAGTGTGACATGGCAATATGCTGTGGTTTGAGCTAATGCAACTAGCAACCAGATTAAATGAAGCTGGTTTGAATCAAAGATTCAAATTCAAACTCCATATGTGGATATTTAAATGCCATTTAATTGAATTGTCCTAAACAGTAGTCATAAGTTGTTCTAGCATGCATGAAAATGGTACAGATGGATAGATTGGATTTTTCTGATCATTTTTCATATATAATTTATTTCATTTGGAGTTACGGTTGAATTTCTATGAATTTTACAAGTTTGCACTATTTTCTGGATTTTCTGATTTATTTTAAATCTAGAAAATCATTTACTGCATCAGCATTGCATCATGCTGATCTCAGCAGGTCAACAAAACCGGTCCAGGTCAAACCTGAAGTGTGGGTCCCGCATATCAGTGACTCAGGCTGGTTAGTCCCACAAACATGTGGGTCCAGTCAACGCTGACTAGGCCAAAGTCAACGCCGACACGTGGGCCACAGGGTTATCACTAATCTAAACAGAAAATTAATCTAACATAAACATGCTCTTGCGCCCACATGGCAGTGGCCCTGGGGGTTAGCTGGTCGTGATTAACACTAATCACGTGGTTAGCCGCCGGCGACCAAACAGAGCGGCGGAGGTCCTCGTCCGGCCGTTTCCGGCGACGGGAGGTCGTGCGGGTGGGTTCTGCGGGACCGGCGCGACGAGGCACGCCGGACAGTGGCAACGGCGGGTGCTGGGGTGGCCGGAGACGACCGCGGCGTCCACCACGACGGCGGCCGGAGCTCGGTCAGGTGCGGGCGCGGGGCTGCAGAGCGGTAGGGAAGGAGCTGGTGGCCTAGATGGCACCCAGGGCCACCAGAAGTGCTCTGGTGCCACGGGTTCGGGCGGAGGGGCTCGGGGCAAGGGAGCTGGGTGGCCATGGCGGACGGTGGTGCTCGGGCACGCGGGCGGGGGTGCTGTGGCACGGGAACAAGCAAAGCAAAGGAGGGGAAACGGGAAGGAGCTCACAGTGAACTCGATGGCGTAGTCGATGAGGTCGGGGACGCACTGGAGCCCGCGAATCCACGACGAGGTTGCCGGCGGCCGGAGGTTGAAGATGAGGATGGGGACGATGCTGCAGGGCTCTTCCGCTCGCGTGGCTTGGCGGAGATGGCGTAGAGGTCGACGGCGGGGCTTCTTGGCGCGTCGGGGAGGCGTGCGGAGGCTGGTGGCCGTGGTGGTGCTCGTCGGCGCGCCGCGAGGCGCTCGGTGGCTGCGCGCGCGAACACTAGGGGGAGAGAGAGGAACCAGGGAGAGAGGGGATGAGGCAGAGGGGTTCATGGCAGCTCCGCGACGCGACTAGAGAGCTGGGGAGGCAGGCAGGCTGCTGTCGGCGTGGCGCGCTCGCGCGGGTGCGTGCTCCGCTTCTCCTCTGCCTTCTGGCAGGAGGAGGGGGATGACTGGCAGCGGTGGTGGGCTAGGCCAGCTCCTGGGCCGGCCAGCTGCACTGCTGGGCCGCATAGGTAAGCCAGGTAGTTTCCTCTCTCTTTCTGTTTTCTATTTTGTTTTCGTTTTCTAATTATTTGCCTCTATTTTGAGCTTAGGAAAAATACCAAGGCATTTCCTAAAATCCTGAAAATATTCATGGACACTTGTTGAATTATTTCAGTGGCCCAAAAATAGTTCCAACATTATTTGAACATTTAAATTATTATAGTATTTAAATGCCCAAAGTCAAATACTATATGATTTAATTCAAAAACCTAGAATGGCCTAGAAAAATGTGCACCATTTTTGGGAGAGGTTCTAGACCAATCCAAAAAAATAATGAACTTTTTTAAAGGGCATTTTGGGTTCATTGAAAAGATTTATGGTTGACCCTATTTGATTTAATTTTGGTGCTAGGGTTTGTCAATCCCCATTTCAAGTTCATTCGAAAAGTTAAACATGATGCACACATGAAGGGCTAGCCTAGTGCATGCCAGGACTAGGGATGTGACAACTCACCCCCACTAAGAAAAAATCTTGTCCCGAGATTCAAGCATAGGGTAAGATGAAGGGGAAACGCAAACTAATATAATCTTCACGATCCAGGTTGCACTTCATAAGAACGTTGATTCGATCACCAACATTGTCTCGATGTCTTGCTCTGAGAACTCCAGCTAACATGACTACGAGAGGGAATGAAATACTCTAGAAGGATCGATCTCATCGATGGTCGAACAACTTAGGATCAACTCACGAAATGAGACATAGCAACATCTCTCGAGCTGAGACACGAAGCACATATCTAGAGGGATGGAGTGGAACAGATGACGAGGGTTCACTAGGTAGGCAATAATTCCACACCTAAGAAGGTGGTGAACGGTTGCCAACGTAGCGAGGAGTTGAGTTGCCATGATACCATAACGAGACATCTTAGAGGAGGTGACTCATAGATTATCCCCTTAAGTGGCAAAAAGAATTACCTTTGATTCAGAGATCATCGAGATTCTTTATACCAGCCTAAGGCAATTCTCGAGCGATCATTTGGAGGGGTTCGGTAGAATGGAATACCCGGATTAGAATGGATGATGTGGACTACCTTGTTGAAGACAACGCAAGGGATGATTTTGCTTATCACTGGAAATGGATGGAACCCATGGTAGGACCACTTTGAGGATGATCCCGATCAGTAATTACTGAGAAGGGTAGTCCATAGTAGGATGGCACAATGACAGTGCAAGCTAGGAACAAGGTGCAAATGCTGGGAATGATTCTAATAACTGGGGAGAGGCTCAACAGTAGAGAGTGAGTCCACTGTTGAAAATTTATAGCATAACCGAGGAAACTGGAAGCAATCCCAGTTGGTGCCGATGATAACACCTAGTGCTTGTGCGTGCTCTCAAGAACTTGAGCATTTCCATATTCATCAAGGTTTTACCAATATCCGTGTCAAGGATCCTGGCAACACATCATACTACCATGATGAATACCGCTGGAAGATGCAGATGCAAAGGAAGATAACACCTTCTCAGATTTCACCTTAGTAATGCCAAGGTCGCAAGATCTGGATAATCGACCGAGAGACATTTAGCCCTCCGCTTCTAATGTTCTCCTTGATGTGCTAGCGTAACCCATTTGTTAAACTGGGTTGATATCTAGGACATCAAGTAAAGGTCGGACTTCGGGAACACAAAAATCCATAGGGAACAACTAGGGAGTAGATCCTATGAAATCTTTATGGGGAGGTGGCCAACTTCTTCAAACAAGATACTACAATAATAGGTCTTCCGGCTGGGTGTGCTGGCCACGACATCCACTTTACCGGTTATCGAGGGACCAATATTATAGTTCTTGGGAAATGTTCCAACCATCATATCTTCCTGAGATTCAGATCTGGTTGGCGTCAGGATATTCCAGACTCATCAAGTCTAGAAAGAAAAATGAAAGTTTGCAACACAAGTCGACGAGATGACGTTGCGAGATTCTCGGGAGATGAACTACGATAGCAAGCTCCAAAACATGAGCTGGTTCTGCTACAAAACATGTGGACACACTGCCTCGGGCAGGTATGACCTCGTAGTAGTCTTATAATAAAACACTACCGAGTCCAGGAGGGGAACCATCATCGATGATAGGGAAGTCTCCACGCGTGGAAGTCCAAAGAGTTCACCTTAGACAGACTCCTTTATCTGTGAACAACTCAATCAGTGGCTTGGTGTGCTAGGGATACATATGGAATGATGGTTGCAAGTCTCCAAACCACAGAATACTTCGCACGTATGCATGACTAATTTGGGATGATTCCGGGGAGGCAAAAACAAACTTCCTCGAATTCATGGCGGCAACTTACATCTATTGCACGTGAATCAGAGAAAGTCATTTCTTTCATCCGAACATATACCTCATGAATGGAACACGTAGGTAATGTTTACAAAAGTCTCCGACACTAGATGGATGTTCAACATGATCATGGAGAAGATAAAATGCTGCTGATGGGCTCAACAACAATTCATCCAGGTTTCCATAAAAATGGAATTCCATAATTATGAGAACAAGTGATAGTATTGGTCAGACCAAAGGATAAAATGGTGTATGCTCGAGGGATCAACCACGAGTAAGACAACATTGCGAATATCGTTGGTTCTGATTTGATTTGAGGATAGCCCACACTCAAATCAAAGTTTTGACAAGACAACAGATCCAACAACTGATCACAAGGACCAATCGATGAGAATATCATCTTTCTTCAACACACACACACAAGGATATCCCTTTGGAATGAACTGAGTTGGACAAGCTTTTATCTTCTAACTCTCCAAGTTGTCGTTTAGCTTAACCAACTAGCTCAGGGGTATCCAACACGAATTCTTGGAGAAAGGGTGGTTTATAAGAACCCAACTTGATCACGAGCTCAACATAACAGTCAGGTGACGACCTGGTGAAACTTCCGAGAAGATATTCGGTAATTCACGAACCACCGATATGTTACTAAGCTCGAGAACAATCTTGCTTTCCAGGCAAGATGATATGATCAAATGAGCGAGGGATTGACAAAATCCTAACTCACCGATCGAAGGGTGCACCAAAAATAAGGACTAGGTAGCACGTTCAGTCTTAGAATGATGATTCAAGAACCAACACACTAAGAATGAAACTATTGTCCTTTAACTACCAAGCAACGGAGTTGCTAGGAGTATTGAGTTCACACATCACGATTCACTTGTCGGCATTCCGATTCAACAACATGGGGACCGAGAAATGAATAATGATGGCGAGGAGTATCACTGCACCAAGAATTCATAAGATGATGTGTAATTCCTATGACTTTCTTGACATAAAGAGGGTAATACTTCAGGGTAGAACAGAACAAAAACTGGATTAGTATTTGATCTGCGGAGTATGACTACTTTGACCCAATCCTAGATATGGATGAGGTACTGGAGTTCATTTCTCCTAGTCATTCTGGGATAGAATGGCTTGACGGACCACAAGGGTAATAGGCATCGATGAACGAGTCCACACATACTCTTGACTATCAATTGATAGACGAGGTCAGAAGACAACTAAGGGGGACAACTCAAAAGAACATACGATTTTCTGAGTTGTGGACGCATAGGTTAGTATGTCAAGTCAAATTCAACATATTTCTTCCGGATAACCCATGCAAAAAGGTAGAACTGGCAGAGTCACGATATAGAATGGAGAACTCATCAGGAGCACTCTGGTTGTGATCTTTTGGTTCCGCGAGGAACTTCTGCCAAAATGGTTCATAGTATTTGGAAGAAGGAAATACCACAAACCTCGAGAATGCAAAGGTTACTAATAACCTAAAGGAACGAGCAAACACTATCAACATGAAGTAAGTACGGTGAATCTCGGGTTCAAAACCCAGGAATAGAATACCTACTACTAAGTGGCATCACGGGATGCTTTCGAGAATAAGGGCCAGAATCATCACACTGGGATCACAAAACATGGCTAGACTACTAGATGATCCCCTAAGACACCTAGGGTCATAATAAAAACTCCAACATATATTTCGAGGCAATAGAGTACCTCAACTCAACAATTTGTGTGATTAACCTGGCATAGCAGAACATCGAAACCAGAGGGAAAGGATTTTGCAAGTGCATCAGATTGTTTAGAAACCTGGGATGACTCGGACAACATAACGGCTGTAAATGCTCAAAAGATTGGAGACATGCTACAAAAATGGTGGCATAGCCACTCAGAAGCACAATATCAAGGTTTCAAGATCAACATTTAACATACAAAAGATAGTAGGAACTGAACTGAGGCTTGAGTCCATCAATACTATAAGTCTACGAATTAGTAACACGTGATCCTGATAGACAGAAGAGATAGCCTAGTTCCTTAACCCCGTAGGAAAGATAAGATGACTCAGATTAGAAGGGCATAAGGTATAAGGAGTAAAAAGAGCCTTACGTTCCATCCCACAATCAATTCCCTTATATAACTAAGAATTTCTAGACTCAACTTCGACCAGTTTGGCTTGGTAATCCTACAGGCAGTCAAGCTCTGATACCAAAGCTGTCAGGACCCCGACTCAATGCCACATCGACCTAGAATGTAATACCTCATATCACTTTGTGGCCTCACGCACGGTATTCCCACGGGTGTCGTCTTACCTTTTCCCGGGACCGTTTGCGCCTTTTGGCACACGTATATGATAGTGTCGCTAGCATCCATATGATAAGGAGCCCGGGCTGACATGGCTAATCGTAAACCCAAAGTGGCACAAACTTACAGGGACAGGCATCCATGACCCAACATCGAACGTGTCGGTCATCAGCGAGTGAATCCAGGCTGTAGTACTGGGCTAGCAGGACTCCGGTATTCATCGCGTGACATTTCCCCGAAGGGACAGATACAAGAACGAAGAAGGACACATGCCGGCCAGCCTAAGTGTTCCAGAGCAGTAGCAAGCTACCACGACTCAGTGGAAGCACTAGGAGACATTTCCCGGTAAGAGAGGCTACTAAGGATAAACAACTAGATAGTCAGATCCCACACATACCAAGCATTTCAATAACATACACACAGTATGCTTGATATGTGCAAATACAACATGGCATCACAACATGACTCTACAACTCAAGTAATTATTCAATAGGCTCCGAGGAGCGAGATATTACAAACATGGGTCTCATGACCCAACATTCAGAGCAAACAAGTCAAGCACAAGCGGAAGCTTAACATGTCTGAGTACAGACATCTACAAATGAAAAAGGTTGAGAAGCCTGTCTATCTACCAGATCCTGCCGAGGGCACAAGATCGTAGCTGAGGTAACAAGCTAAACGTCGAAGTCCACGCGGTACTACTAGCGAGACTGAAGTCTCTCTACAAAAACATAAATTAAGCAACATGAGTACAAATGTACCCAGCAAGACTTACATCAGATCTAACTACATATGCATCATTATCAACAAGGGGATGGTGGGGTTTAACTGCAGCAAGCCAGCTTTGACTCGGTGGCTAACCTGAACTATGACTGCAAGTAACTCTTTTGAGGTGGCGCACACGAGTCCACATATTCACCATATCAATACACCACTATGGATCCGCTCCCGTCTCCCTACGAGAACGCCATCCATAGCACTCACGCTTATCTTGCGTATTTTAGAGTATCCACTTTCACTTGTCTATGAACTGTACAGGCAACCCAGAAGTCCTTTACCGCGGACACGGCTATTCGAATAGATCATATTAACCCTGCAGGGGTGTACTTCTTCACACACGCTCTCACCACTTACCGCCGTTTACACGACATGTACTCGGCAACCTTCAAGCGGAAGCCCAGCGAGGGTGTCGGCCACGACCTGACTAACCACACAAGTCTCTCGTCCAGGTTTATCGCCTATTCGGGTTCCATCGGCAAGGAGATCCGGCCGGGGTGTCGCTCACGGCCCCAAACGATGTGTGCAGGGTTCCCAAGCCCACCTCGATGGGTGGATCTACGCTTGGTACACCGTGCCACTGTGCCTAGTCTATCCCAAGCCCACCTGTACCGGGTGCCACTTGGTAGACTACTAACACTACCTACAAACACCAGAAACTAGTTGCAACTCCTGGACAGAGATCAAGTTGATTAATAAGTCGAGAGAGCTTGGAGCGCCCGGAGCCCAATGTGTGGTAGTAACTGTTCATGGATCACAAACACAGAACTCAGTTCCTGAGGACAGCTGCAATGAGACAACCCACCATGTACTCCTACATGGCCTCTCACCGCTACCTTTACCAAATCGTGTTCACACACTTAGCTCACACACAGTAGGACATGTTTACACACCTCCAATTCATCCCCGATGAATCAGGCCTGACTCAACTCTAAGCAGTAGCAGGCATGACAAACAAGCATGAATGAGTAGGCACATCAGGGCTCAAACAACTCCTACTCATGCTAGTGGGTTTCATCTATTTACTGTGGCAATGACAGGTCATGCAGAGGAAAGGGGTTCAACTACCGCAGCATGTAACAAGAATGCCGTTGTTGTCCTAATGCAGTAAAAGAGAGCAGGAGCGAGAGAGTGGGATTGTATCGGAATGAACAAGGGGGTTTTGCTTGCCTAGCACTTCTGAAGATAATATAGTTCTTCATCGGTGTCATCGAACTCATCGTCGAACGTCGTCTACTAAGAGGGGACAAACACCGGCAACAGAGAAAGAACACAATCAATGCAATGCAACAATATGATGCATGAGTGTGACATGGCAATATGATGTGGTTTGAGCTAATGCAACTAGTAACCAGATTAAATGAAGCTGGTTTGAATCAAAGATTCAAATTCAAACTCCATATGTGGATATTTAAATGTCATTTAATTGAATTGTCCTAAACACTAGTCATAAGTTGTTCTAGCATGCATTAAAATGGTACAGATGGATAGATTGGATTTTTCTGATCATTTTTCATATATAATTTATTTCATTTGGAGTTACGGTTGAATTTCTATGAATTTTACAAGTTTGCACTATTTTCTGGATTTTCTGATTTATTTTAAATCTAGAAAATCATTTACTGCGTCAGCATTGCATCATGCTGACCTCAGCAGGTCAACAGAACCGGTCCAGGTCAAACCTGAAGCGTGGGTCCCGCATATCAGTGACTCAGGCTGGTTAGTCCCACAGACATGTGGGTCCAGTCAACGCTGACTAGGCCAAAGTCAACACCGACACGTGAGCCACAGGGTTATCACTAATCTAAACAGAAAATTAATCTAACCTAAACATGCTCTTGGGCCCACATGGCAGTGGCCCTGGGGGGGTTAGCTGGCCGTGATTAACACAAATCACGCGGTTAGCCGCCGGCGACCAAACAGAGCGGCGGAGGTCCTCGTCCGGCCGTTTCCGGCGACGGGAGGTCGTGCGGGTGGGTTCTGCGGGACCGGCGCGACGAGGCGCGCCGGACAGTGGCAACGGCGAGTGCTGGGGTGGCCGGAGACGACCGCGGCGTCCACCACGACGGCTGCCGGAGCTCGGTCAGGTGCGGGCGCGGGGCTGCAGAGCGGTAGGGAAGGAGCTGGTGGCCTAGATGGCACCCACGGGCCACCAAAAGTGCTCTGGTGCCACGGGTTCGGGCGGAGGGGCTCGGGGCAAGGGAGCTGGGTGGCCATGGCGGACGGCGGTGCTCGGGCACGCGGGCGGGAGTGCTGTGGCACAGGAACAAGCAAAGCAAAGGAGGGGAAACGGGAAGGAGCTCACAGTGAACTCGATGGCGTAGTCGATGAGGTCGGGGATGCACTGGAGCCCGCGAATCCACGACGAGGTTGCCGGCGGCCGGAGGTTGAAGATGAGGATGGGGATGATGCTGCAGGGCTCTTCTGCTCGCGTGGCTTGGCGGAGATGGCGTAGAGGTCGACGGCGGGGCTTCTTGGCGCGTCGGGGAGGCGTGCGGAGGCCGGTGGCCGTGGTGGTGCTCGTCGGCACCCCGCGAGGTGCTCAGTGGCTGCGCGCGCGAACACTAGGGGGAGAGAGAGGAACCAGGGAGAGAGGGGATGAGGCAGAGGGGTTCGTGGCAGCTCCGCGACGCGACTAGAGAGTTGGGGAGGCAGGCAGGCTGCTGTCGGCATGGCGCGCTCGCGCGGGGGCGTGCTCCGCTTCTCCTCTGCCTTCTGGCAGGAGGAGGGGGATGACCGGCAGCGGTGGTGGCTAGGCCAGCTCCTGGGCCGGCCAGCTGCAGTGCTGGGCCGCACAGGTAAGCCAGGTAGTTTCCTCTCTCTTTATGTTTTCTATTTTGTTTTCGTTTTCTAATTATTTGCCTCTATTTTGAGCTTAGGAAAAATACCAAGGCATTTCCTAAAATCCTGAAAATATTCATGGACACTTGCTGAATTATTTCAGTGGTACAAAAATAGTTCCAACATTATTTGAACATTTAAATTATTATAGTATTTAAATGCCCAAAGTTAAATACTATATGATTTAATTCAAAAACCTAGAATGGCCTAGAAAAATGTGCACCATTTTTGGGAGAGGTTCTAGACCAATCCAAAAAATAATGAACTTTTCTAAAGGGCATTTTGGGTTCATTGAAAAGATTTATGGTTGACCCTATTTGATTTAATTTTGGTGCTAGGGTTTGTTAATCCCCATTTCAAGTTCATTCGAAAAGTTAAACATGATGCACACATGAAGGGCTAGCCTAGTGCATGCCAAGACTAGGGATGTGACACCGCTCTCCTTGAGAGGGATTGGGGACGCTCTCCGCCTGTTCTCCGCCGCTATAGGCAGCAATCCCGGCTCGAACTGGGACCATATATGCTAGGGGGAGAAGCCCCTTGGACTGAAGCACTACTAACTCGCTATGTGGGATGGAACACCACCCCCAATCTCCGGGCCGAGGGCTGGAGAGGCGAGAGGAGGAGCGGCACCGACCGGCCATGATGGAATGGATCCCTGTCGGAGGCGCTCTCATGAAGACTCGCGGAGGGAAGATGGTGCGAATTGGATCTAAATCCCCGTCACTTTTATGGGAGGCTCATTAACGCAACCGGGGGGGTAAGTGAAAAAAAATCCCCTGGCTTTTCGCATTCGTTTGACGCGTGGAAGATGGTCATTATGGGGCACAGAAGCCGAGGAGGACAGCACACACTAGAAGCCGGACACAATTCGATGGATACAGAGAATTTGCAGGAGAACCCGCCTTGCAATGCCGAAGACAACTTGCGCGCCGGACTCGTCGTCATTGAAGCCTGGTTCAGGGGCTACTGAGGGAGTCCTGGATTAGGGGGTGTCCGGATGGCCGGACTAAGACCTTTGGTCGGACTCCTGGACTATGAAGATACAAGATTGAAGACTCCGTCACGTGTCCGGATGGGACTTTCCTTGGCGTGGAAGGCAAGCTTGGCGATACGATATGAAGATCTCCTCCCATTGTAACCGACTCTGTGTAACCCTAGCCCTCTCCGGTGTCTATATAAACCGGAGAGTTTTAGTCCGTAGGACGAACAACAATCATACCATAGGCTAGCTTCTAGGGTTTAGCCACTCCGATCTCGTGGTAGATCTACTCTTGTACTACCCATATCATCAATATTAATCAAGCAGGAGTAGGGTTTTACCTCCATCGAGAGGGCCCGTACCTGGGTAAAAACATCGTGTCCCTTGTCTCCTGTTACCATCCGCCTAGATGCACAGTTCGGGACCCCCTACCCGAGATCCGCCGGTTTTGACACCGACACTCACTATGAATGCCCCATTGTGGGACTTTGCAGGCAGTATTAAAATCTTCAAGGTCAATGGTATATGATTTGTCATTAAGATCAAATAAAACAATATGGGTATTCGCTTAAATGAAAATTCAAACCTCCGCACAAAGGAATCAGTGAGGTAATAGTATTGTTGCCACTTATCTGATACGAAGTCCTCAAGATCAGCATTACATACATATGCATCAAATTCATCCTTGAAACCTGCATGGACCACGAATTCATCCGACGACCATTCACAAGGCCGCACTTGAGCTTCCCTTGGTGATTCAAGGTCCGGCTCACATATCGCGAGCCTAGGTGCTTGCTTCCTCGAAGAACCACCATGGTACATTTTCCTAGACATTTTTCTTCCTCTTAAAATTTCTAAAAAATTTAGTGATTCAAAATAAAAGTGAACCAAACTCAACAAGATTGATAACAACTACTCCCACAAGTGCCTAGAGGCTATATCATGCATCAAAACTACTTTCGACCATATAAATTTGTCATACAAGCTCAAGAACAGGGTCACCGCAACAAAAATTTGATACAATAAATAAAGCACTAGAACAAAAACTAATTGGACCATTGGAGGAGTCACATACCAAAGAATGAACCCTCAAAGCAGTTTTCTGAATGGAGCTTTGCACAAGGAGATTGAAAATGGCAGCAAAATGGGCAAGAACACGGGTTTGAGCTACAGGATTATTTTTTCTGGAGGAAGACGAAGTGGATGGATGTTGGAATAAGTGGAAGGGAACCACGTGGTACCCACAAGACAGGGGGCGCGTCCAGATGGGTAGGGCGCGCCCTCCACCCTTGTGGTCCACTGGTGCAGCCCCCTGGTGCAATCTCAGTGCTAGAAATTCTAAAATATTCTATAAAAAATCATACTAAATTTTCACGGCATTTGGAGAACTTTTATTTTTGGGATATATTTTTTGTTGCACGAATAATTTAGAAAATATACGGAATATACTATTTGTTTTTTATTAATCTAAATAACATAAAGTAAAAGGTAGGTATAGAAAGTTGTGCTTCCTAAATTCATCCATCTCATGCTCATAAAAAAGAATCCATTAACAAGGTTGATCAAGTCTTATTAACAAACTTCTTTCGAATGATATGAATCTGGAGAATTTTTTAATAACACTAGGTTACCTCAACGGGGATATTCATGTCCCCAACAATAAGAATATCATATTTCTTTTTGACAGTAGGAAGAGGGAATTCAAAACCTCCAATAGTAATAGTTGAAATTTTTCTAATAGAATTGATACTATGAACTTGAGGTTGCTTCTTCGGAAGTGTACCGTATGCTCATTATTATTAACTTGAAAAGTGACATTGCCTTTGTTGCAATCAATAACAGCCCCTGCAGTATTCAAAAAGGGTCTACCTAGGATGATCAACATACTGTCATCATCGGGAATATCAAGAATAACAAAGTTCGTTAAGATAGTAACATTTGCAACCACAACAGGCACATCCTCGCAAATACCGATGGGTATAGCAGTTGATTTATCAGCCATTTGCAAAGAGATTTCAGTAGGTGTCAACTTATTCAATTTAAGTCTACGATATAAAGAGAAATGCATAACACTAACACTGGCTCACGGGTCACATAAAGCAGTTTTAACATAGTTTCTTTTAATGGAGCATGGTATAGTTGGTACCCCTGGATCTCCTAGTTTCTTTGGTATTCCACCCTTAAAATTGTAATTAGCAAGCATGGTGGAAATTTTAGCTTCCGATATCTTTCTTTTATTAGTGACAATATCTTTCATATACTTAGCATAAGGATGCATTTTAAGCATATCACTCAAACACATACGCAAAAATATAGGTCAAATCATTTCTGCAAATCGCTCAAAATCCTCATCATCCTTTTTCTTGGATGGGTTAGGAGGAAAAGGCATGTGTTTCTGAACCCATGGTTCTCTTTCTTTACCGTGCTTCCTAGCAACGAAGTCTCTCTTATCATAACGTTGATTCTTTGATTGTGGGTTATCAAGATCAACAACATGTTCAATCTCTACATCATTATCGTTACTAGGTTGAGCATAAACATGAACATCATCATTAACATATCACTAGGTTCATGTTCATCGCTAGATTGTGTCTCAACATCAGAAATAGAAATATCATTGGGTTTCTCAGGTGTGTCAATAACAGGTTCACTAGAAGCATGCAAAGTCCTATGAGTTTTCTTGTTCTTTTTATTAGAAGGACTAGGTGCATCAGTATTAATTCTCTTAGAATCTTGCTCAACTCTCTTAGGATTGCCCTCAGGATACAAAGGTTCCTGGGTCATTTTACCACCTCTAGTCATAACGCTAACATCATTATCATTTTTATTATTATTTAACTCATTGAGCAAATCATCTTGTGCCTTAAGTACTTGTTCTACTTGAGTTGTAACAATGGAAGCATGTTTACTAAGCTTCAGATCATTTTTAACTCTAGACATATAATCACTAAAGTGTTCAACCATATAAGCATTACATTTCAATTGTCTACTAACATAAGCATTGAAGTTTTCTTGTTTACCAATAAAATTATCAAACTCATCCAATCATTGACTAGCTGACTTATTATGAGGGATATCACCTTCATCAAATCTATAGAGAGAGTTTACCTCTACTACCTGTGTCAGGTTATCAAGACCATGTATTTCTTCAATAGGCGGTAAATTCTTAACATCTTCAACTTTAATACCTTTTTCTTTCATAGATTCTTTGCCTCTTGCATATCTTCGGGACTAAGAAATAGAATACCTCTTTTCTTTGGAGTTGGCTTAAGAGTTAGTTCAGGAAGTGTCCAATCATTATCATTACTCAATATATTATTCAATAGCAATTCAGCCTGCTCAACAGTTTGTTCCCTGAAAACACAACCAACACAACTACCTAGGTGGTCCCTACAAGCATCGGTTAGTCCATTATAAAAGATATCAAGTATTTCATTTTTCTTGAGAGGATGATCAGGAAAATCATTAAGTAATTGGAGAAGCCTCCCCAAGCTTGTGGGAGACTCTTTTCTTCAATTTGCACAAAGTTAAATATTTCCTGTAAGGCAATCTGTTTCTTATGAGCAGGGAAATATTTTGTAGAGAAGTAGTAAATCATATCCTGGGGACTACGCACACAACCAGGAGCAAGAGAATTAAACCATATCTTAGCATCACCCTTTAACAAGAAAGGAAACATTTTAAGAATATATTAATAGCAAATTTTCTCCTCATGAGCAAATAGGGTGGCTTTATCATTCAATTTAGTAAGATGTGTGAAAGTGCGTTATATCGACTAGAGGTGGGGTGAATAGGCGATTTTTATGAATTCTTCACTGAGGAATTTGCTGGTGAAGAATTTCTCAATTTCCTCAGTTTTATTTCTTCAGTCTGTTCATCTTATTCCTTGTGTTATCCTGTGTTTACGCTTTCTGTACTCTGTGTGTGTCTTCTTTCATCATGATGACTATGCTTGTGTTCTGTTATGTTCCTTTCTGAGTACTTATTCCGCTGCAAGTAGTTCTTCATTTAGGAATTTCCTCACCAGCAAATTCCTCAGTGAAGAATTCATAAAAATCGCCTATTCACCTCCCCTCTAGTCGATATAACGCACTTTCAATTGGTATTAGAGCAAGGTACTCCCTTGTTCTATGTGATTTTGGTTTAACCACCTGCACTTCTAGTTATGTCGACCGTAGGTATGATCAAGGTCTCTGCTGGGTGTCCTACCTTCGATGGCATGGACTACCCCTACTGGAAGAATAAGATGCGAATGCATCTTGAGGCAATTGACAACGATCTCTGGTATGTTGTGGAAAATAGTGTTCCCTTAGTCACACCTTCCCTGAATGCTGCTGATGTGAAGAGATTTAAGCAACTCGATTCTCAAGCAAAGAATATCATATGTGGCCATCTGAGTAAAGGGCAGTATGGTAGAGTGAGTGCTTTGGAAACTGCTAAGCTTATCTGGGATAGGCTCTCCAAAGTAATCGAAGGAGTCTCAACTCAACGTGACTCTCGTGTTGATGTTCTTCACAATCTCTTCAACCGCTTCAAAAGACTCGACAATGAAAATCTTCAGCAAACCTTCGATCGCCTCACTGATATCTCAAATGAGCTTCAAGCACTTGGCGCCACTGATATCACCGACCATGAGGTGGTGAAGAAATTGCTAAGATCACTTGATTCTTCATTTGACACTCTGGCACTGATGATTCAAGAGCGTGCTGACTACAAGTTGCTTGATCCCGTTGATATCCTCGAGAGGCTAAACACTCATGAGTTCCAGCTTGCTGAGAAGAGAGATCTCTATGGTTCGAGCTATGGAAAACCATGTGCTCTGAAGGCCAAGGCAGTCTCTGAGTCTGAGGAAGAAGACTCTACCAGCAGCCTTGGTGATCCTGAAGAACTGAGCCAAGAACTAGCACTGCTCGTGAAGAAATTTCAGAAGTTTTCAAGACGTGGTCGCTTTGGAAAATCCTCAAGGAGCAACGATTCCTCATCCGGTGACTACAAGAAAAGGTTGTGCCACAAATGTAAGAAGCCTGGTCACTACATTCAAGATTGTCCTCAGTGGGACAAGGAATTAAAGAAGAAGAAATACAAGGATTACAGTTCTGATGATGCCAAGAAGAAGAAGAAATCTTCAAAGTCTTCATCATCAAAATCCTCAAAGTCTTCATCTCACAAGAAGAGCAGATCCAAGAAGGCTCGGGCATTCATTGGCAAGGAAATGGATTTTGAGGCTGAATCTAAGGATCATGAGGAAGAGGAGGCATCCGAGGAGTCTGAGTCAGGTGTGGCAAGTCTAGCTCTTGCTACCGCATTTTTCAGCAAGTCTATCTTCAACTCTGAAGAAAATGGCAACACCAACAACGCTGATGAAGGCAATGATGACTACGCTCCCACCTATTGCTTCATGGCAAAGGGTGCCAAGGTAACTAAATACCCCTCCTCTGAATCAAGTGAAGATGAATCTGATGAAAATCTTAAGCCCAGCTACTCTAAACTTGCTAAGATTGCTGTGAAACAACAAAAGGCTATTGAAAAGCTTCAAAACATGCTAGACAAAAGTGATGATATGTTGGGTGATGAAATGGACCGCACTAAAGACTTAACTAAAAATCTTCAGAGACTTCAGTCTAAGTTTGACAACCTTCAATGTCATCATAACACTCTCTTATCTGATCATGGGAAGCTTTCTTATGAATTTCTTCAAAGAAAGCAAGATCTTGAGAAGCTAAGAGTGAGTTATGAGGATCTTTAGAAGGAGCGCGATTCATTACTTGCTCAAAAATTCAGCGCTACTCAGGAAGAATTTGTTCCTCCTTGTCTGAAGTGCATTGAACGTGAATCTGCTAATTCTTCACCTGAATGTTCAAATGCTTCAAATATTACAAATTATTCACATGTCTCTGCTATCACTAATTCCTCATCTGACGACTCTGCTAGTACTACTAATGATACAGGGCTGAAGGAATTATACACAACAAGCATGTACAAAAGCCTCAAAGGGCATCAGATTCTTTGTGATGTGCTCAAAAAGCAGATTCTCAACAGAAACCCTAGGAAAGAGGGTATTGCCTTTGAGAGGAAACTCAATGCTAATGGAACATATTGGAAACCTGAGCAGTACCCCAAAACCTCATGGGTTGCTGCAAAAGGACCTCCAGTTGATCCATCCAATCTATCTTGCTTTACATGTGAATCTCCTCATTCTTCTGATGAGTCATTTGACTCCAACTATAAACTGTTCAAAAATCAGAATGGTGAAGTATTTGCTAGATATGTTGGCACTAACTGCAGGAATGGTTCCCTATGAAGAAAATCTAGGTTCCCAAAAGTTATCTTGAAAGTCTTCAGGTGCATGTCCTCATGACACCACCTGTGAAGAATAGGAACCCCAGATCAAATTCTTCATATGGACCTAATTCTTCATATGGATCAAATTCCTCAAAAGGATCAAAGTCCTCATATGATCATCATCGTGCTAACCCTTCTGTTTCACAGGATAGAGCTAAGGGCTATGAATATGAGCATTATTCTTCAAATTATTATGTTCATAAGTCCTCGAAGAATTTCTCTGCTTACTCATATGCTTACCCTAACCCCTCTTATGTGAAACGAAGCGGACTAGCTTCTATGCCACCTTTCTCATATGGTGCTCGCAGAGTGATGAACTCTTTGTCACCCCTCCAGATGTGGGTGGTGAAGAAAAAGAACTAATCTCTTTTGCAGGGTCAGGTCTCCAGTCGTGCTCAAAACGACTGAAGAATTTGCTAGAGACCTGAATGTTGGGGAACATTGCAGAAAATAAAAATTTTCCTACGGTTTCACCAAGATCCATCTATGAGTTCATCTAAGCTACGAGCGATAGGAGAGAGATGCATCTACATACCACTTTGTAGATCGCGTGCGGAAGCGTTCAAGAGAACGGGGTTGAGGTAGTCGTTCTCGTCGTGATCCTATCACCGGAGATCCTAGCGCCGAACAGACGACACCTCCACGTTCAACACACGTACGGTCAGCGTGACGTCTCCTCCGTCTTGATCCAGCAAGGGGGAAGGAGAGGTTGATGAATATCCAGCAGCACGACGGCGTGGTGGTGGATGCAGCAGAACTCCGGCATGGCTTCGCCAAGCTATTGCGGGAGGAGGAAGAGGTGCAGCAGGGGGAGGGAGGTGCCAAGACACAGGGTGCGGCAGCCCTCCCCCATCCTTTATATAGGCCCCCAGGGGGGGGCGCCAGCCCTGGGAGATCCAATATCCCAAGGGGGCGGCGGCCAGGGGGTGGAGTGCCCCCCAAGGCATGTGGGGCGCGCCCCTCACCTAGGGTTTCCAACCCTAGGCGCAGGGGGGGCCAAGGGGGGCGCACCTGCCCACTAGGGGCTGGTTCCCCTCCCACTTCAGCCCACGGGGCCCTCCGGGATAGGTGGCCCCACCCGGTGGACCCCCGGGACCCTTCCGGTGGTCCCGGTACAATACCGGGTGACCCCGAAACTTTCCCAATGGCCGAAACAGCACTTCCTATATATAATTCTTTACCTCCGGACCATTCCTGAACTCCTCGTGATGTCCGAGATCTCATTCGGGACTCCGAACAACATTCGGTTTGCTGCATACTCATATTCATACAACCCTAGCATCACCGAACCTTAAGTGTGTAGACCCTACGGGTTCGGGAGACATGCAGACATGACCGACACGGCTCTCCGGTCAATAACCAACAGCGGGATCTAGATACCCATGTTGGCTCCCACATACTCCTCGATGATCTCATCGGATGAACCACGATGTCGAGGATTCAAGCAACCCCATATACTATTCCCTTTGTCAGACGATATGTTACTTGCCCGAGATTCGATCGTCGGTATCCCAATACCTCGTTCAATCTCGTTACCGACAAGTCACTTTACTCGTACCGTAATGCATGATCCTGTGACCAGACACTTGGTCACTTTGATCTCATTATGATGATGCACTACCGAGTGGGCCCAGTGATACCTCTTCGTAATACGGAGTGACAAATCCCAGTCTCGATCCGTGTCAACCCAACAGACACTTTCGGAGATACCTGTAGTGCACCTTTATAGTCACCCAGTTACGTTGTGACGTTTGGTACACCCAAAGCACTCCTACGGTATCCGGGAGTTACACGATCTCATGGTCTAAGGAAGAGATACTTGACATTGGCAAAGCTCTAGCAAAACGAACTACACAATCTTGTGCTATGCTTAGGATTCGGTCTTGTCCATCACATCATTCTCCCAATGATGTGCCCATTATCAACGACATCCAATGTCCATAGTCAGGAACCATGACTATCTGTTGATCAACGAGCTAGTCAACTAGAGGCTCACTAGGGACATGTTGTGGTCTAAGTATTCACACGCGTATTACGATTTCCGAATAATACAATTATAGCATGAATAAAAGACAACTATCATGAACAAAGAAATATAATAATAATCCTTTTATTATTGCTTCTAGGGCATATTTCCAACAGTCTCCCACTTGCACTAGAGTCAATAATCTAGTTACATTGTGATGAATCGAACACCCATAGAGTTCTGGTGTTGATCATGTTTTGCTCGCGGAAGAGGTTTAGTCAACGGATCTGCGACATTCAGATCCGTATGTACTTTGCAAATATCTATGTCTCCATCTTGAACATTTTCACGGATGGAGTTGAAACGACGCTTGATGTGCCTGGTCTTCTTGTGAAACCTGGGCTCCTTGGCAAGGGCAATAGCTCTAGTGTTGTCACAGAAGAGAGTGATTGGCCCCGACGCATTGGGTATGACTCCTAGGTCGGTGATGAACTCCTTCATCCATATTGCTTCATGCGCTGCCTCCGAGGCTGCCATGTACTCCGCTTCACATGTAGATCCCGCCACGATGCTTTGCTTGCAACTGCACCAGCTCACTGCTCCACGATTCAACATATACACGTATCCGGTTTGTGACTTAGAGTCATCCAGATCTATGTCGAAGCTAGCGTCGACGTAACCCTTTACGAAGAGCTCTCCGTCACCTCCATAAACGAGAAACATGTCCTTTGTCCTTTTCAGGTACTTCAGGATATTCTTGACCGCTGTCCAGTGTTCCTTGCCGGGATTACTTTGGTACCTTGCTACCAAACTTACGGCAAGGTTTACATCAGGTCTGGTACACAACATGGCATACATAATAGATCCTATGGCTGAGGCATAGGGGATGACACTCATCTCTTCTTTATCTTTTGCCGTGGTCGGGCATTGAGCCGAGCTCAATCTCACACCCTGTAATACAGGCAAGAACCCTTTCTTGGACTGATCCATTTTGAACTTCTTCAAAATCTTATCAAGGTATGTGCTTTGTGAAAGACCTATGAGGCATCTCGATCTATCCCTATAGATCTTGATGCCTAATATGTAAGCAGCTTCTCCAAGGTCCTTCATTGAAAAACACTTATTCAGGTAGGCCTTAATGCTGTCCAAGAATTCTATATCATTTCCCATCAAAAGTATGTCATCTACATATAATATGAGAAATGCTACAGAGCTCCCACTCACTTTCTTGTAAACGCAGGCTTCTCCATAAGTCTGCATAAACCCAAACGCTTTGATCATCTCATTAAAGCGAATGTTCCAACTCCGAGATGCTTGCACCAGCCCATAAATGGATCGCTGGAGCTTGCATACTTTGTTAGCATTCTTAGGATCGACAAAACCTTCTGGCTGCATCATATACAGCTCTTCCTTAAGATAACCGTTAAGGAATGCCGTTTTGACGTCCATCTGCCATATCTCATAATCATAGTATGCGGCAATTGCTAACATGATTCAGACGGACTTAAGCTTCGCTACGGGAGAGAAAGTCTCATCGTAGTCAACCCCTTGAACTTGCCGATAACCCTTAGCGACAAGTCGAGCTTTATAGATGGTGACATTACCATCCGCATCCGTCTTCTTCTTAAAGATCCATTTGTTTTCTATCGCTCGCCGATCATCAGGCAAGTCAGTCAAAGTCCATACTTTGTTTTCATACATGATTCTATCTCGGATTGCATGGCTTCTAGCCATTTGTTGGAATCTGGGCCCGCCATTGCTTCTTCATAGTTCGAAGGTTCACCGTTGTCTAACAACATGATTTCCAGGACAGGATTGCCATACCACTCTGGTGTGGAACGTGTCCTCGTGGACCTACGAAGTTCAGTAGAAACTTGACCCGAAGTACCTTGATCATCATCATTAATTTCCTCTCCAGTCGGTGTAGGCACCAGAGGAACATTTTCCTGAGCTGCACTACTTTTCGGTTCAAGAGGTAGTACTTCATCGAGTTCTACTTTCCTCCCAATTACTCCTTTCAAGAGAAACTCTTTTTCCAGAAAGGATCCATTCTTGGAAACAAAGATCTTGCCTTCGGATCTAAGGAAGAAGGTGTACCCAATGGTTTCCTTGGGGTATCCTATGAAGACGCATTTTTCCGACTTGGGTTCGAGCTTTTCAGGTTGAAGTTTCTTGACATAAGCATCACATCCCCAAACTTTTAGAAACGACAGCTTAGGTTTCTTCCCAAACCACAATTCATACGGTGTCGTCTCAATGGATTTAGACGATGCCCTATTTAAAGTGAATGTAGCTGTCTGTAGAGCGTATCCCCAAAATGATAGCGGTAAATCGGTAAGAGACATCATAGATCGCACCATATCCAATAGAGTGCGATTACGACGTTCGGACACACCATTACGCTGAGGTGTTCCAGGCGGCGTGAGTTGTGAAACGATTCCACATTTCCTTAAGTGCGTACCAAATTTGTGACTTAAATATTCTCCTCCACGATCTGATCGTAAGAATTTTATCTTTCGGTCATGTTGATTCTCTACTTCATTCTGAAATTCCTTGAACTTTTCAAAGGTCTCAGACTTGTGTTTCATCAAGTAGACATACCCATATCTACTTAAGTCATCAGTGAGAGTGAGAACATAACGATATCCTCCGCGAGCCTCAACGCTCATTGGACCACACACATCAGTATGTATGATTTCCAATAAGTTGGTTGCTCGCTCCATTGTTCCGGAGAACAGAGTCTTGGTCATTTTGCCCATGAGGCATGGTTCGCATGTCTCAAATGATTCATAATCGAGAGACTCTAAAAGTCCATCAGCATGGAGCTTCTTCATGCGCTTGACACCAATGTGACCAAGGCGGCAGTGCCACAAGTATGTGGGACTATCATTATCAACTTTACATCTTTTCGTATTCACGCTATGAATATGTGTAACATTACGTTCGAGATTCATTAAGAATAAAACATTGACCATCGGGGCATGACCATAAAACATATCTCTCATATAAATAGAACAACCATTATTCTCGGATTTAAATGAGTAGCCATCTCGTATTAAACGAGATCCAGATACAATGTTCATGCTCAAACTTGGCACTAAATAACAATTATTGAGGTTCATAACTAATCTCGTGGGTAAATGTAGAGGTAGCGTGCCGACGGTGATCACATCGACCTTGGAACCATTCCCGACGCGCATCGTCACCTCGTCCTTCGCCAGTCTCCGCTTATTCCGCAGCTCCTGCTGTGAGTTACAAATGTGAGCAACGGCACCGGTATCAAATACCCAGGAGTTACTACGAGTACTGGTAAGGTACACATCAATTACATGTATATCACATATACCTTTAGTGTTGCCGGCCTTCTTGTTCGCTAAGTATTTGAGGCAGTTCCGCTTCCAGTGACCCTTCCCTTTGCAATAAAAGCACTTAGTCTCAGGCTTGGGGTCCATTCTTTGACTTCTTCCCGGCAACTGGCTTACCGGGCGCGGCAACATCTTTGCCGTCCTTCTTGAAGTTCTTCTTACCCTTGCCCTTCTTGAACTTAGTGGTCTTATTCACCATCAACACTTGATGTTCTTTCTTGATTTCAACCTCTGCTGACTTCAGCATTGAAAATACTTCAGGAATGGTCTTTACCATCCCCTGCATATTGTAGTTCATCACAAAGCTCTTGTAGCTTGGTGGGAGCGACTGAAGGATTCTGTCAATGACCGCCTTGTCCGGGAGGTTGATCTCCAGCTGGGACAGGCGATTGTGCAACCCAGACATTTTGAGTATGTGCTCACTGACAGAACTGTTTTCCTCCATCTTACAACTATAGAACTTGTCGGAGACTTCATATCTCTCGACCCGGGCATGAGCTTGAAAAACCATTTTCAGCTCCTCGAACATCTCATATGCTCCGTGTTGCTCAAAACGCTTTTGGAGCCCCGGTTCTAAGCTGTAAAGCATGCCGCACTGAACAAGGGAGTAATCATCAGCACGTGACTGCCAAGCGTTCATGATGTCTTGGTTCTCTAGGATGGGTGCTTCACCTAGCGGTCCTTCTAGGACATATGCTTTCTTGGCTGCTATGAGGATAATCCTCAGGTTCCGCACCCAGTCCGAATAGTTGCTGCCATCATCTTTCAGCTTGGTTTTCTCTAGGAACGCGTTGAAGTTCATGTTGACATGAGCATTGGCCATTTGATCTACAAGACATATTTTGCAAAGATTTTAGACTAAGTTCATGATAATTAAGTTCATCTAATCAAATTATTTAATGAACTCCCACTCAGATTGACATCCCTCTAGTCATCTAAGTGTCACACGATCCGAGTCGACTAGGCCGTGTCCGATCATCATGTGAGACGGACTAGTCATCATCGGTGAACATCTCCATGTTGATCGTATCTTCCATACGACTCATGTTCGACCTTTGGGTCTCTTGTGTTCCGAGGCCATGTCTGTACATGCTAGGCTCGTCAAGTTAACCCTAAGTGTTTATGCATGTGTAAAACTGTCTTACACCCGTTGTATGTGAACGTGAGGATCTATCACACCCGATCATCACGTGGTGCTTCGAAACGACGAACTTTAGCAACGGTGCATAGTTAGGGGGAACACCTTCTTGAAATTATTATAAGGGATCATCTTATTTACTACCGTCATTCTAAGTAAACAAGATGCATAAACATAATAAACATCACATGCAATTATATAAAGTAGTGACATGATATGGCCAATATCATATAGCTCCTTCCATCTCCATCTTCGGGGCTCCATGATCATCTTCGTCACCGGCATGACACCATGATCTCCATCATCGTGATCTCCATCATCGTGCCTCCATGAAGTTGCTCGCCAACTATTACTTCTACTATTATAGCTAACGGTTTAGCAATAAAGTAAAGTAATTACATGGCGTTAAATCATTGACACGCAGGTCATACAATAATTAAGACAACTCCTATGGCTCCTGCCGGTTGTCATACTCATCGACATGCAAGTCGTGATTCCTATTACAAGAACATGATCTCATACATCACAATATATCATTCATCATTCATCACAACTTCTGGCCATATCACATCACATGACAATTGCTGCAAAAACAAGTTAGACGTCCTCTAATTGTTGTTGCATCTTTTACGTGGCTGCAATTGGGTTCTAGCAAGAACGTTTTCTTACCTACGAATAACCACAACGTGATTTTGTCAACTTCTATTTACCCTTCATAAGGACCCTTTTCATCGAATCCACTCCAACTAAAGTAGGAGAGATAGACACCCGCTAGCCACCTTATGCAACTAGTGCATGTCAGTCGGTGGAACCTGTCTCACGTAAGCGTACGTGTAAGGTCGGTCCGCGCCGCTTCATCCCACAATACCGCTGAAGCAAGAAAAGACTAGTAGTGGCAAGGAAGTTGACAAGATCTACGCCCACAACAGATTTGTGTTCTACTCGTGCAATAGAGAACTACGCATAGACCTAGCTCATGATGTCAGTGTTGGGGAACGTTGCAGAAAATAAAAATTTTCCTATGGTTTCACCAAGATCCATCTATGAGTTCATCTAAGCTATGAGTGATAGGAGAGAGATGCATCTACATACCACTTTGTAGATCGCGTGCGGAAGCGTTCAAGAGAACGGGGTTGAGGTAGTCGTTCTTGTCGTGATCCTATCACCAGAGATCCTAGCGCCAAACAGGGTTCTCATCGTGACCACAACCATCGAGGATTCAAGCAAAGAAGAAGAAGCGTAAGCTGACCATTCTATATGGCATCGACGACTTGGTCATGCTGGCATGAGGAATCTGCACATGCTTGCAAAGAAGAAGCATGTCATTGGCATTGAGAATGTCAAATTCCTCAAGGATCACTTATGCGGAGCTTGTGAGGCTGGAAAGATGACAAAGGCCAAGCATCCAGCAAAGACTGTCATGACTACCACTCGTCCATTTGAATTGCTTCACATGGATCTCTTTGGTCCTAACCACTATTCTGCAATTCTTAATGATGCATCTCAATATGGATTTGTTATTGTTGATGATTATTCTCGTTACACATGGGTGCACATTGTCACTTACAAAACATGAAGTGCAGGAAGTCTTCAAACGATTTTCCTTGAGGGCTTCAACCAACTTTGGTGTGAAGATCAAGCACATCAGAACTGACAATGGGACCGAGTTCAAGAATTCCGGTCTGGATGGCTATCTTGAAGAACTTGGTATTACTCATGAGTTATCTGCTCCTTATACTCCTCAGCAGAATGGCGTCATGGAGCGCAAGAACAGAACCCTTGCTAAAATGGCTTGCAATATGCTTGATGAATACAAGACGCCTCGTCACTTCTGGATTGAGGAAATTGATACTGTGTGCCATGTCATCAACAGGGTATATCTTCACAAATTATTCAAGAAAATTGCTTATGAACTCCTCACTGACAAAAAACCAAATGTGAGTTATTTCAAAGTCTTTGGTGCTAAATGTTGGATTAGAGATCCTCATCACACTTCAAAATTCTCACCGAAAGCACATGAAGGTTTTATGCTTGGTTATGGAAAGGACTCGCACACCTACAGAGTCTTCAACAGCGTTCTTCACAAAGTTGTTGAAACTATAGATGTGCGGTTCGATGAAACTAATGGCTCGCAAAGAGAGCACCTACCTTCTGTGATAGATGAACCAGCACCTGAAGATTCTATCAAGTTCAAGGCTACTGAGGATGTCATTCCTACCGAAGAATCTGCTGAAGAATTCATTCCTGATCGTGATGATCACCGAGCTGGCGCACCTGAAGAAAATGGTGCTGAAGAAAATGCTCCTGAAGGGAATGCTGATCAAATTCATCGAAGACAACCCACTCATCCTCGCATTGCTAACGAAGTGCAAATTGAGAAGATCATTGATGACATTGAAGCACCAGGTCCTCTCACTCGCTCAAAATCTTCACATTTATCTAACTTTTGTGGGCACTTTGCTTTTGTCTCTATCTCAGAGCCCACTAAGGTAGATGAAGCATTTCTGGAGCCTGAGTGGATTCAGGCTATGCAAGAAGAACTACATCAGTTCGAGCTCACGTCTGGGAACTGGTCAAACGTCCAGATCCTCGCAAGCACAACATCATTGTCACAAAGTGGATCTACCGCAACAAGCAAGATGAAAATGGCCTTGTGGTGAGGAATAAGGCACGACTTGTAGCTCAAGGCTACACATAGGTTGAAGGAATTGATTTCGATGAAACTTTTTCACCTATTGCTAGACTTGAGGCTATTCACATATTACTTGCTTACGCTAACCATCATGATATTATCTTACAACAAATGGATGTGAAAAGTGCATTCCTCAATGGTAAGCTTGAGGAAGAAGTATATGTTGCTCAACCCCCAGGTTTTGAAGATCCAAAGAATCCCGACAAAGTCTTCAGACTCAACAAGGCCCTGTATGGCCTCAAGCAAGCCCCTCGGGCGTGGTATGACACTTTGAAGGAATTCTTCATGAAGAAAGGCTTCAAACCCGGTTCACTCGACCCAACTCTTTTCACTAAATCTTATGATGGTGAATTGTTTGTGTGCCAAATATATGTTGATGATATTATCTTTGGCTGTACTGACCAACATTATAGTGATGAATTTGCCTATATGATGAGTGAAGAATATCAAATGTCTATGATGGGAGAATTGAAATTCTTTTTAGGTCTTCAAATTCGTCAACAGTGCAATGGTATATTCATATCACAGCAGAAATACCTCAAGGATGGATTGAGAAATTCGGCATGCAAGATTGCAAAGGGGTCAAAATTCCAATGCCCAAAAATGGCCATCTATGCACTAATGAAAATGGTCAAGACTTCGATCAAAAGGTATACCGCTCCATGATTGGCTCTTTATTGTACCTACGTGCATCTAGGCCAGATATTATGCTTAGTGTTAGCATGTGTGCCCGATTTCAAGCTACACCGAAGGAATCACACCATAAGGCTGTGAAGCATATTCTTCGATATCTAGCTCACACACCAACACTTGGATTATGGTATCCTAAGGGCTCTTCATTTGATCTCGTTGGATATTCAGACTTTGACTATGCTTGCGATCGCGTGGACCGCAAGTCAACGCCAGGCACTTGCCATTTCCTCGGACGATCTTTAGTCTGTTGGTCCTCGAAGAAACAGAACTGCGTATCTCTCTCCACTGCAGAAGCTGAGTACATTGCTGCTGGATCATGTTGTGCTCAATTATTATGGATGAAGCAAACTCTCAAGGACTGTGGGATCAATGTGAAGAATGTGCCTCTCTACTGCGACAATGAGAGCGCTATCAGGATTTCTCGCAACCCAGTTCAGTACTCGAAGACAAAGCACATCCAGATCCGTCATCATTTTCTTCGTGATCATGTGTTGAAGGGCCGATATTTTCACTAAGCCCTTGGATGAGAAGAGATTTAGCAAGTTGCGGTGTGAGCTAAATATCCTAGAATCTTCGAATGTTCTCTGAAATGGACACTCATCCTAACACTTATGTTGACTTGATGACTTAGATGCGCAACACACGAAGTAACATTTTTCTTCAATCAATGAAGACTAACCCTCTAAGTGTGAAGAAATTAAATGAAGAAATTGACTCTCAGAGCCCTACGACAATTGTACGCAGTGTCTGAAGCCAACTTTCTTATACGGTGGGTTACGCCACCACAAAAGTTGAAAATCTTCAATTTGAGTTTTTTCTCAGTTTTGAAATTCCTCAGTTTTTCAAATTCTTCAACTTGCAATGTCTTCACTATTTCCGTCGTTTGTCTTCATTTGAATATATATATATATATATATATATATATATATATATATATATATATATATATATATATATATATATATATATATATATATATATATATATGAGTTTATGTCCTCTACAGCATTCACTTATTGCTAATTCTTCAAGTTGACCTTTTCCGCTAAGTGAATATGATCGGACCCTTCCCCCTCTATGCTAAACTCAATCTAATCTTTTCACAAATTCTTCATATGCGTTCTGATTTGGAACTCATTCAAAATCTTCACTGTGTCCTTGACAGCTGAAGAAATTGCGAACGGAAACTTAAAACTTATCTTATCTAAATTTTCGGCTTTGCCGCTCAAACCGTTCCGCTTCTCACGACAAAAACTTATCTATTCACCCACGATCCTACACGATCGCCACTTCACAGTACGTGGGTGACACATGTCATGTGAATGACAAAAGCCAGGGGCACGTTCGTCCGAAATCCTCAGGCGCACAGTTTTTCACTACCGCTATAAATACCCCTGCCTTCTCCTCACTTCACTTTTACTCCACTTGACCTATCTCTCCCGCTCGAGCTTCCCAAACCCTAGCGCCGCCGCTACTTCATCATCGCCGGTGAGGAAGAGCTTCACTGCCTCGACCTCGTCGCCGTCGTACTTGCGCCGGTTGCGGATTTCTTCACTCCGCCGCCGTCGTAGTTATCTTCCTCTGCCGAGTTAGGGCGTGGAAGATCTGAACGGACGAACTTCACCTCAACGCTTCCCAGTTCGTCGTGTTCTTCACTTCGGGTAATTAAAAGTTACTTTTATTGCCCGCTTTGATTCATGTGTTTTCCTAAAAATCTTCAAAGGTGTTTATTCTTCAAATCTTCACACACTAAAACACCTCACATGTTATCTATTCTTGATTCGTTTCTCTAAGCAATGATTTTCTTCAAGATTCCTCAATTGTGTGGATTTTCAAATCTGTACAACTCTGGAACCTAGGATAAAGAACGCTTAGCGAAATTCTTCAAGATTCATCGGTCAAATTTCTCAAACCTATTCTTTTTGAAAATCCTCTGAGAATGCATATGACCTCTCCAAATTCCTCGCAACTATACTCTGTTCACAGGTACAAATGTCCGCTATTGAATCACTAGGTTCTCATCAACTTAACTCATTTGCAGCGTTCCTCAAAGAAAAGTTGCATACCTTTTCAGAAACTTCAATTGTTCATCCTCAGCTGAAGAAAATGACTGACGGTAAGAAACCACAGAAGGGAGGAAAAAGGCCTGAGGTCAACACAGCGTTTGAAATTCCTGAGGATATTTATGCTGGATACTGCACTCCTGATGAGGCCAAGTTTGGCAAGCAGGACAAGAATCAGCTCAAAGTGCACATCCAACGTATTGAGAGGAGATGGGCACGAGAATGGAGGGAGTACAGGTATGTTACTCCCAAGTACATGAAGAAATTCGCGCTCAACCCTCCATGCTCAAGACCTCCATTGAGACCTGGCCAACTGGCGGATCCCACCAGCCTCAAGCGCGGTGAGGACTATGCTGCTGAATGGGCTAGGCGCCAGGCCAAACTAGCCAAGAAAGCAAAAGAAGCAGTGAGGAAATTCAATGAAGATTTTGCTGCTGCTGCTAACGCTGCTGAGGCCTCTGGTAGTAAGCCCAGGAAGGCTATGCCAAAGAAGCCTGCCCACAAGTCTAGTGCTTCTCCTCAAATGCCCTCATGGCCAGCATCTTCAAAGACCTCACGGCCAATTCCTCAGTATGCTCCTCCTCCTCCAAAGTCCTCAGCTCCTCTGACAAAGTCTTCGGCTACTCCGACAAAATATTTGGCACATGTGCATCTTGCCACGTGCCAAAGGACTCAAGGCGTCTCTATTACCTCAGGAGCATCTGCTAGCTCCACTGCTGCACCAAGTTCCTCAGCCGGACCATCCCTGCTGAAGAAAAAGGCCACTGCTGGACGAGGCCTTCGCCCAAGTCCTCACAAGAAGCAGGTTGCCTTCCAAATCCCCTCTGATGACGATGAGGCTGATGATGAAGAATTTGCTGAAATCATCAGGGACAGGCAAGCCAGGGACACTAGAGCCAAAGGCAGCAATGTGCCACTACTTCTGGATCCCAAGATGATCCTCGATTTCATTGACTTATGGCACAAGGACCCCACTACACCTTTGCCGGAGATGAACCTCACTCCTGGTCAAAGTCATGTTCTCACTCACTTCATTGAGGAAGAGAAGTGGAAATATGAAGAAGGACGAAGGCTGAAGAAAGCGCAATACAAGAAATAACACTACCTCAAGGACAATATCCTCACTCTTACCCCTGAACAACTCATTGTTGTACAAGCTGAAATCAAGCAACTGAGTGATGATTTCAATCGGTACCATGCTGATTGGAAGGGAGCAAAGGTTCGGTTCTTCAATTTTACAAAGACTTTCTCTTCAACTGCCTCTGCGCTGGTGCATATTGAAATTCCTCAGGCTGAAGCATCTGCCCAGCCCACTGAAGAACATGCCAGCACCGCTGATGTCAGTATGGCTGCTGAAGAAAATGAGAGTACCAGGGCTGATGACTCCATTCCAGCCGCTGGTGATATTGCCAGGGCATCCACTAGTGATGCGCCTGAAGAAAGTGAACAAGTCAGGGCAACTACAACAGTTGCGCATGAAGAAAATGCACCTCCTGCACCTACACCAACTCTGATCCTTCCATCTACATCTGATGTGAAGAAGACCAAGGCTGCAGAGCATGTAGCGATGAAGAAAAGGAAGGCATCAACCTCTTCAAATTCTTCAGCTCCGAAGAAGATGAAGACTCTGATCAGTTCAATTGACAATCCAATTGATGTCGTTCCCGTCTCATCAATGCCATCAAAGGACCTTGTTCCTTTTGGTGAAGAATATGAGATTCCCGAGGAATCTGATGAAGAAACTCCATCTGCTGCTTCGACAGAGCAGTTGGACGAAGAAATTGAAGTGAATAAGATCCCTTCATCCCCGGTCATTTCCTCACCTATGCCTCAGTTCACTATTGAAGAGGCAGGTGTTGAAGAACTTTAAGATGAGGATGTGGACATCGGATGTACCACACCAGTGCTAAATGATGAATTTTGGGAAAGTCAGCACCCCAACTCTCTGTTGTTCACTCCTCTCCAAGCTGTTCCTCAGTCCCCAGCCGCTACTGAAGTACAAGTGGAATCTGATGAACCTCGTGCAACCCCGTCTGTTCATGAAGACATTCCAGCCACTAGTGCTGAAGAAACTGTGAATGAAGAAGTAATGACACAGGTTGCAGATGCAGAAGAAACTAAAATTCCTCAGCATGAGGAACCTGATATCGCGATTCCTGAGGTGGTTCTGCAGATCACTGACACCCCTCAACCCAAGCCAAAGAATCCCTTCTCCAAGAAGCCAAAATTCAAGGCTGATGATTTCTTCGGCGAGCACGTATTCTTCACTGAATTCAACCCGTATGACAATGCTCATCTTAGTAGGAAGCGTTTCTGGACTGCCAGCCAGGCAAACTTCTATTCATCAGTTCTCTTTGACAAGGACAAAGTCTTCGATCATGAGCACATTCCTCACGTGGACATGGAATCTATGCCTTGCTTCACGTCGGTTCTCAGTATGCTTCACGATGCAGGCTTGCTGAATTTCTGCTCTGACATCGTTGATTGGAAAGAGCTTATTCTTCAGTTCTACGCAACTTTGCATATCACAGGCTATGCTGCTGACGTCAACTCATGGGTGTTGGACTGGATGACTGAAAACACTAAGTACAAGGCACCAGCCTCTGAATTGCTTTGTGACTTGCCAATCAGTCCTCCACTAGAAGGCACTCGCTGTCTATATGATGAACTTGAACTCACTAACCACTATATGCAAGTGCTCATGAAGCCGCTGAAGCCTGGACAAGCCCAAAGGACCAAATTCCTCATGAAGGATTTGTTGTATGTGCTAAGGACTATATATCGCATTCTGACAAAGACAATCAGTCCAATCAAAGGTCATGATTCATCAGATGAAGAAATTGTGGGGATGATGAAGAATATGCTCTTCAACATCATGCATGGTATCCCTATCAATTACCATGATTTCTTCATGAGGACTTTAGCGAATGTTGCACTTTCACCGTTTGAGCTGAAGCCTTATGCTCCGTGGATCATGAGATTCCTCAGATCAAGGTCTTCACTCAACTACAAGGCTGATTTTCAGAATCACCTCAGCTACTTTCCCCCGATTGAAGTCCTCAAACGGACATATTCCTCATCTGAAGGAAAGGGCAAGGCACCTGCTATCATCGATGAAGGCACTCGTCCATTGGATGGTCAGTTCCGCAAAGCTGCATCTTACTCCACCAATGATGACTCTGCCACTCAAGATACTGCTGCCAATGCTACCAAGACAAGTCCTCAAGCTACTACTCCTCGTGTGATGACTGATCGTGAACTACTAATAAGTATTCAGCAGAAGGTGGATCGAAACCACAAGTGGGTTAAGCGTCAGTTTGGCTCAATTCTTCACAACATGACTTCTACACATAATGCAGTGAAGAAAAACAACTATACCTCCATGAAGTGTTTGATTGCACCTGGGCTATTCTGTCACATCTATATGGTGAAGAAGATCTGAAGCAAATGGGCTTCAAGGAAGACTTTGACTGGTCTGCACCTCCACCGAAGAAATACAAGAAGGTTAAGGTTCCTTCCTTGGTGGCCAGCTCATATTCTTCATCACGCGCCACAGACGAGCATGAAGACTTGGATGACACTGCAGCAGGCCCTACAACGACTCAAGACCCTGACAACGCTGGCGCTCCTCCATCATGATGATATTCTTCAGGGGCGTTAGTCCACAATTTCAACCCTTTTGGTCTTTTGATGACAAAGGGGGAGAAATTTGAGTTAGTCTTCAAGCGGGTCTATATATGGGCGTTTTTTTGCTAAGTTACAACTTTCGTTCTTCTGATGACTTTGCTTGATCGAGTTGTAATCTTAAACTCTATGGTGGCTTGATACTTTTGCTACATTCTTCTGCATGCTTATTCCTCATTAATGTTAATGCACGCATGAATTACATCAGTCACCATATTTCGTCATGCATTTCAAATTCTTCATATTATATGTCAAATGCATGTATGTATTACAAGATATAGGGGGAGATCTCCATGATTATACTCTTTAAGTGTGCATTGCTTCAAAAGCAAATTCCTCATGTTGCACATCTTCAGGGGGAGTTCTTCTATATCTTGCAATCAAATTCATCAATATCAGTATTTACACTTCACATGTTTATCCCCGTTGAAAACTTAACCTATATTGTCATCAATCACCAAAAAGGGGGAGATTGTAAGTGCATCTAGTGCCCCTTAGTGATTTTGGTGTATTGAAGACTTATAGGTTAAGGGACTGATGCGTTTGTGAGTGTACACAGGTCTATAAGTCTATGAGGAGTTTGATATTTATAGAGAAAGTCGACCCCTAAAAATGAAGTTCTTCGACTGAAGACTTTGGATTTCTGAATACTTTCTGAAGACTTTGGAAGTGAAGAAATTGGTGTGACCTTGAAGACTTGTTAATCATTCGAGGAACATGAAGCATGAAGACTTTAGTGTTTACTGTTTCATTTTCTCTTTCTTGAGTCATAGGAAACACCGTACTATTAAAGGGGGTCGAGGAAATACTAAGAAAATTTTTCCATGTGATGCTCAACTCAAAATCCTACACCTACCAATCCTTTCGAGTGAAGCCATTGGAAATCTGGCACAGTTCAGTCATATTCTTCAGTCATAGAGACGAAGTTCTTCTGGTCTCTGAGGAATTTGTTCTGACTGAAGACTTAGGAATTCGCAAGTGTGGATTGCCTACAAAGTGAGGAACATGATAGCCCTGAGGAATTCAAAACCCAATATTCCGACCGTTGCTGTGCTACGCCCCAATTGTCCCAAAATATCTACCCACCTAACGGTCATATCAGACAAGGGCATTTATGTCTTATCATGTCGGGCTGCTCCCCGGCTATAAATAGTCGTCCCCTACAACCACTAGCTGGTTGGCGGCTCCGAGAGAAATTGACACTTGTCATTTGAGAGCAACCCATCCTCCAAGGACTTTGAGTGAAAATCATCAAGTGAGGAAATTCCAAACCCAAACCTACAAAACCCCAAGTGATTGAGCATCACTGAAGAGATTGATCTTGCGTGGATCTGACGCTTGTTTCCTTTGAAGACTGTGCTTCTTCCAGACGGTTAGGCGTCAAGGTCTAGAGCATCCAAGAGGAATTGTGGATCATCGAGTGACCGAGTTTGTGAAGGTTCGGAAGTCATCTAAAGACTTACCACGAGTGATTGGGCGAGGTCTGTGTGACCTTAGCTCAAGGAGAATACGATGAGGACTGTGTGTCCGGGACTGGGTGTCCTCGAGTTTAAATACTCAACCGCTCCAACCAGATGTACAACTGAGACAATAGTTGGAACTGGTCTACCAAATCATTGTCTTCATCGAGCTAACTGGTTCTATCTCCTCAACTCTTTCATTTCCTCATGTATGTTGTAGACCTTGACGCCTAACCGTCTGGAAGAAGCACAGTCTTCAAAGGAAACAAGCATCGGATCCACGCAGGATCAATCTCTTCAGTGATGCTCAATCACTTGGGGTTTTGTAGGTTTGGGTTTGGGATTTCCTCACTTGATGATTTTCACTCAAAGTCCTCGGAGGATGGGTTGCTCTCAAATGACAAGTGTCAGTTTCTCTCGGAGCAGCCAACCAGCTAGTGGTTGTAGGGGGCGGCTATTTATAGTCGGGGAGATGCCCGACATGATAAGACATAAATGCCCTTATCTGATATGACCGTTAGGTGGGTAGATATTTTGGGACAACTGGCGCGTAGCACAGCAACGGTCAGAATATTGGGGTTCGAATTCCTCAGGGTTATCATGTTCCTCACTTTGTAGGCAATCCGCACTGGCGAATTCCTAAGTCTTCAGTCAGAACAAATTCCTCAGAGACCAGAAGAACTTCATCTCTATCACTGAAGAATATGACTGAACTGTGCGAGATTTCCAATGGCTTCACTCGAAAGGATTGGTAGGTGTAGGATGTTGAGTTGAGCATCACATGGAAATTTTTCCTTAGTATTTCCTCGGCCCCCTTTAACAGTACGGTGTTTCCTATGACTCAAGAAAGAGAATGAAACAGTAAACACTAAAGTCTTCATGCTTCATGTTCCTCGAATGATTACCAAGTCTTCAAGGTCACACCAATTTCTTCACTTTCAAAGTCTTCAGAAAGTCTTCAGAAATCCAAAGTCTTCAGTCGAAGAACTTCATTTTTAGGGGTCGACTTTCTCTATAAATATCAAACTCCTCATAGACTTATAGACCTCTGTACACTCACAAACGCATCAGTCTCTTAACCTATAAGTCTTCAATACACCAAAATCACTAAGGGGCACTAGATGCACTTACAATGTGCCACAATAGTTTCAGATTCATAACCATAGAAAGGATCAGATTCAACGAAAGTAATTAACTCAGGATCGATAGAGAATTCATAATCCTTATCGGTGACAAAGATAGGTGAAGTAGCAAACTTAGGATCATATTGCATTCTAGCATTCAAAGATTTTTCTTTCAGCTTAGCTAACAGTTTGTTAAGATCATCTCTATCATTGCAAGCAAGAAAGTCTCTAGCAGTTTCCTCATCCATAATATAACCCTCAGGAACAACAGGAAATTCATATCTAGGGGGAGAATCATAATCTTCAGTTTCAATAATATCATCAATTTCAGTAATGTCATTCTCTCTAACACTAGCAAGTTGTTCATCTAGAAATCCGCCTAGTGGCACAGTAGTATCAAGCAAAGAAGTAGTATCATCATAAGCATCATGCATAGCAGAAGTGGCATCATCAATAACATGCGACATATAAGAATCAATAGCAGGTGTAGGTGTTGCAAGTTTACTCAAAACAGAAGGTGAATCAAGTACAGAGCTAGATGGCAGTTCCTTACCTCCCCTCATAGTTGAGGGAAAAATCTTGGTTCTTTGATCTTTCAAATTCATCATAGTGATCAACAGATATAAATCCCAAGTGACTCAGAGAATAGAGCTATGCTCCCCGATAACGGCGCCAGAAAAAGGTCTTGATAACCCACAAGTATAGGGGATCACAACAGTTTTGGAGGGTAGAGTATTCAACCCAAATTTATTGATTCGACACAAGGGGAGACAAAAAATATTCTCAAGTATTAGCAGCTGAGTTGTTAATTCGATCACACCTGGAAGACTTAATATCTGCAGCAAAGTATTTAGTAGCAAAGTATATGGAAGTAACGGTAACAGTGGCAAAAATAATAGTAGTCGTTTTGTAGCAATCATAACAGTGGCAACGGAAAATTAACTTAGCAAAGATCAATATGAAACGAGCTCATAGGCAATGGATCAATGATGGATAATTATGTCAGATGGCATTCATCATGCAATAGTTATAACCTAGGGTGACACAAAACTAGCTCCAATTCATCAATATAATGTAGGCATGTATTCTGAATATATTCATACGTGCTTATGGAAAAGAACTTGCATGACATCTTTTGTCCTACCCTCCCGTGGCAGCGGGGTCCTATTGGAAACTAAGGGACATTAAGGCCTCCTTTTTAATAGAGTACCGGACCAAAGCATTAGCACTTAGTGAATACATGAACTCCTCAAACTACAGTCATCACCGGGAAGTGCCCCGGCTATTGTCACTCTGGGGTTGCCAGATCATAACACGTAGTAGGTGACTATAACTTGCAAGGTAGGATCAAGAACACAAATATATTCATGAAAACATAAATGGTTCAGATCTGAAATCATGGCACTTGGGCCCTAGTGACAAGCATTAAGCATAGCAAAGTCATAGCAACATCAATCTTAGAACATAATGGATACTAGGGATCAAACCCTAACAAAACTAATTCGATTACATGGTAAATCTCATCCAACCCATCACCGTCTAGCAAGACTACGATGGGATTACTCACGCACCGCGGTGAGCATCATGAAATTGGTGATGGAGGATGATTGATGATGACGACGATGATGATTTCCCCTCTCCGGAGCCCCGAACGGACTCCAGATCTGCCCTCCCAAGGAAGAACAGGAGGCGGCGGCGGCTCCGTATCGTAAAACGCGATGAATCCTTCTCTCTGTTTTTTCTCCGAACATGAATATATGGAGTTGGAGTTGAGTTCGGTAGAGCTTCGTGGGACCCACAAGACCAGAGGCGCCCCAGGGGTTGGGCATGCCCTCCACCTTTGTGGACATGGTCTGGGTCCCCTCTGGTTGATTCTTTCGCCAATATTTTTTTATTCCAAAAATAATCTCCGTAAAGTTTTAGGTCATTCCAAGAACTTTTATTTCTGGACAAAAATAACACCATGGCAATTATGCTGAAAATGGTGTCAGTCCGGGTTAGTTCCAATCAAATGATGCAAACTAGAGTCGAAAACAAGGGCAAAAGAGTTTGGAAAAGTGGATACGACGGAGACGTATCAAGCGCTACGCCTACGAATCAAATCAAGGAAACTAAGTACAAGGTCTTAAGAATAGGTAATTACCTTCATATACTACTCCTTAGACGGCTTGGCCTTCTTAGCACCACGTGAGGCGTAGTAGTCTCGAACAACCTTCACCCGAGCCTCGTGCCGTAAGTTTTGCAGTAGGTTCTTGCACTCGACATTGATAACCTGTGCCGTGACATCCTCGTATCCCTCCTCACACCTATAGAAGGTCTGCAATCAAACGAGACAACGCTGATTAGTACAATAACTAGCTATTTGAAGATTTTAATTGTGTAAAGGAGAAATTACCCAATACTTTCTGATAACCATGTCTGCCCTCGTGTGGCACAAGACACCGTCAACCATCTCTCCGGTGGGTCCGAGGCAACCAAGTAGTGATCCCAGCGCAATCCTAGGTGTGGAAGCTGACCCTTACCAGGCAACGTGACAAACCTCGAGAAGTTTTGCCGATAAATCACACCAAGGACGGTCTTGGGCCTGCGGACATCCTAGGCGTGTAGCCAACCCCTGAAGTATGACAAGGCCAACGCATTAGATATTTGAGGAAACGTGAAGGCAAAAGGTACAAAAAGAGTAAATGCACTTACCTATCCCCATCAGGCCTAATCAACCACCTTTGCTCGCGGGTCACCGGCACGGGCAGGAGCCGTGGACTTACCTCTCGTGGGACGTAGCCTTTTCCGGAGTCTCGTGTGCCGAAGGCCCGTCGACCCGAGGCTCGTGGACCGGAGTCCGCGTAGCCTCCTCCTCAGATGTGTCCACCCTAGCAGTCCTGTGCTCGGGTGAATCAGAAGGGGGTGGCAGTGAGGGAGGCGTAGTAGCCTGCCTACCTCTCCCGCGGCCACGTCCACCCCGACCTCTTCTCTTCTTCCCTCCCTGACCTCTCTCTTCTTCCCTCCCCGACCTCCTCTCCCGGTGGGCAATGACACCGACGAAGAAGCGCCCACCGATGTCTGCATACTGTTGATCAACGCTCTCCGGAGAGACTGGGGTGGAATGGAAGTACCCCTCCCACCACACGCCGATGAAGAAGGAGCCTCTGAGCGCTCTGGACTCGCACCCACCATCTTTCAACACCTGCCATGAAAAAGAGTAAAAGAAATTAGTACAACATAAAAAAAATTGAATACCGATGAATGCAGGGGCGGAGCTCATCAAACACCAGACCCTCGCAGCGACGAAACAACTAACATTTAAATCCAAAGATGAGTAACATAACATTATAGTTTTTTCCATCAACCTAACTAAATATTTACAACAGGATGCCACTGCAAGTTGTAAAAAAATGATTCACACTGCTCATTCCCTACAACAACCCCTAACCTAAAGAGTTATCATTTTAAGGTTCCGTCGACACCTAGTCACCCGCTAACCTAAACAGTTGTCATTTATTGTTCCATCGACGACGAGGCACCCCCTAACTTAACTAGTTGTAATTTAGGGTTCCATCAACACCGAGGTACGCCCCCTAACGTCTTCTTCTTCTTGTTGTTGTTGTTGTTGTTTTCTTCTCTTCCCCCTCTTTTTCTTCCATTCTTTTCCTTTTTCCTCTTATTCTATTCTCCTTCTTTTCTTCTTTTTTTCATCTTCCTAACCTAACCTAACCTAGCACTAACATAACCTAGCACTAACATAACCTACAATTAACAGTAGACAAAAAGGAAAAAAACAGAGGGTGAGGAGGCTCATCGGAGTGGGGCGGTGGGGCACCGGGGCGCAGTAGACTGCGGGGCGGCGGGTGGTGGGGCGGTGCGGCGGGGCCGGTGGTGGGCATCGGGGCACGGCAGCTGCACTGAATAGAGAGAGAGAGAGAGGGAGAGAGAGAGAGATAGAGAGAGAGAGAGAGGTGGGCTGGGGGTGCGCTGATAGTAGGTACCTTCTTTGCCATCTGCTAGCGGACGGTAAAGAAGGGGTGGGGCCGGGGGGACGGTTGTTAGTCACGCACCCTCTTTGTCGTCTGCTAGCAGACGGCAAATAGTACAAAAGTTGACGGCAAAGAGCCAGCGGACGGCATCCATCTGACCTAGCGAGCTCCACGTCCAGTGGGGCCCAGCCGATCTCTTTGCCGCCTGCCCTTTGGGCCTTTGTCGTCTGCTGGCAGACGGGAAAGAAAGGACTGATGGAAAACCATATCTTTGCCATTAGCCAGTTCTTTGACGTCAGCTTATTGCAAGCGGACGACAAATACCTTTGGTGCCGTCAGCTAGCAGACGACAAAGAGCCAACAGACGGCAAATATACTGTTTCTAGTAGTGATACATCTTCTTCGTCCTTGTCCCATTGATTAATTTGTTCCCTGTTTTTTGTTACCCGCTTAGTGGTACCTAACTTGTTTATCTAATTTGATGGTGTTCTTTGACTTAAATGATGATTCTCTTGGTTTCATTTTGGAGAAGTCATAATCCCTAAATCCCTAAAATCAACTAAGAAAGTTAAAATTTGTAGTCACCTATTCACCCCCTCGCCTTTAATTGACACATTTGATCATTCAAGAAGCATAAGAGAAATACCACAGAAGGATTATAACAATGCATTAGTTAATCTTTCATCTTGTGATGAACTATTGAGAAGAGCATTAACCAACTCATAAGCAGCGCAAAATAGTACAATAACATGCACAACTGACACAAGTGATATATGTCGGAAACCCTACTAAAGAGGATGAGTTAGAAACCACGCGACCAACTAATCTACTTCTCCCATTACAATCAATAATGGGTACAATGGAGTTCTTCTCCAGAACCTCTAGAGATTTACAACATCAATAACAACACTTTTAAAGTGGAATCCTAGTATAATCAACAACAATAACCATAAAAACTAGCAAGAGATAAGATAAATATTGAACCAGAGATGATGCAGCTTGTGACTCATTGGGTTACTGGTTGTTATCTCAGAAACAATTAGCTCCCGGGTCAGACTATTTTCTCTGGAAAAGACTACACAACGACACATCCAAGACAAAAGATAAATCGTAGCTTGTGTCACGTCTGCGACCCATAGGTTGTTGATTGTTTAGTTGGTCGCTACCTCATCCCCCAGGATGCCGGTCATTTGGTTTAGTCATCGGTTCTCGCATCACCCTCATGTTCTCTTCCATGCTCCCCTCCCTACGGCCTGAGTGGGGGCATGGTCTGACGATGTTGGGTTGGTGGCCTCTTGTTCGGTGACATCATCATTCCTATGCCTGTGTAAATAGTGTCACTTTAGACTGTAGGCGGTTTTGTCCTTGTGATGAGTGTGCTTCAGTCACAACCGACATCATTTTCGGGTCATGTTGCGACTGGCTAATGTTTAAGCCCTTGCAGTGGAGGTTTCTCACTTTTCATGTCTTGTGATGTACTTTTCTCTAGCGCAGATTGTCTTGGGTCGCCATGTTGTTTAGGCCATACCATCTTTGGCGATGCAAGAGAGTGTTGATGGGTTGCGGCATTTTTGGTGATGTATGGGTCGTGTCATCTTGGGTGTTGTATTCTCTTCCTTCTTAATGAATTACATGCAACTCTCATATATGATTGTGTTTTCTATAGCCAAGCAATTCTACGAGCTCCTCACAAAATTTTGAATGTTCTACACTGTTTCACTGCCAAACCGAACTTCTACGAGAACTACTTTTTGTTCCAAATGTAGTGGGCAGAGCTAGCAAATCCCCTCTGATATATGATGCTCCAGTTAACCAATACTCAAACAAGCTACCAGATGTAAGCTCTATAAGTGAAGAACGAGCTACTCAGGTTTGAAGCCCATCCATCCTCCAAACATTTGCATGAAAACAATGTGTGTGGAGCTACAAAATCTGGACACAATCATCTCTCCACCTTTTTTGTCGGTTGTAGTGCTTTATGGTGTTCTCTCCTCTCACAGTGGCATTCCCTCAACCATGATAAAGGTTGTCGGGGTCTTCTTTTCCTATTACTCCCTCTCATTTCCTATTTATAGGGCCCAAATTTGAAATTCATCAACCAAGGCACATAATGAGTGGATAAATGTATCTTGTACTTTACAAAACTACCCATATTAAATTGATGCATTAATTTGGATTAATTGCAATGCCTGCATGTTTGGCCACTAGATGACTAGGAACATTGCATGCATTGGTGAGTTTCTTTTTAATTCTTGCATGCAAAGATTTAATGCGCCTCAGAATCCCAATAGAAGATGGAGATGAGCCCTTTAAATTGAAAAAGCGGAAAAATTGAGATAAACCCTCTAAACCGGAAAGGAAAGAGTATTGCTGTAATTCTCAAGGAGGTATCTTATCCATTAGGCTGGGCATAGTGGGGAGTAACTTATACTAGTGTCATGCATATGACACTAGTCTAAATTACCATCTCTATAGTGCAAAGTAACATAGTAGTAGTGTCATAGATGACTTCATTTATTAGCTTGTAGACTCATCATTTCTCGGGAAGAGCTATGTTACAGTAACATATTATGTTACTCTAAACACCTCTCTCCTTATTAACTACATGTCACATAAGCAAAATTTTCTTGAAGTGCACTATGTTACTACCTAAGTTACTCCCACTATTTTTTTCGAGAGCACGCAAAGCGCGTGCCTTAATTTTATAGAAGAGAGCAAGACAATTTACAAATGGTCTAGCGAGTGCAGGACACTCGAAGACACACACCCACCACCACTCCTACAAAACGACACGAGGCTATACTCTCACAAAGCGTTGTAAACTACCTCCTCCCCGGGCCGTCAACTTCCAATCTCTAAGTTCATCAAGGATCTTCTCCACAAGATCTTGTGTGTCTCCCGTTGCTCAGTTCTGTTGAACACCCTGGCATTCCTTTGCTTCCAAAGTGACCATGCCGTGAAAATAACCAGGGTGTCAAAACCACGTTTGTCTTCCTTCGCGAAGCCCGAACGTTGTTGCATCCACCATTCCAGAAAAGAGTCCGAGCTCGTGGGGCAGGAGATTTGTATATGTAGCTTGTCGAAACAGCCCATCCAAGTACCGCGCACATAACCACATTGCACCAAGATGTGGTCCACTGTGTTTTGATCCTGCAGACACGTGTAGCAGGCCGAGGTGTGATCTTGTAATCCATGTCGAGCGCGACGATCCGCCGTCCATAGGCGATGTTGTGAGGCAAGCCAAGCAAAGATCTTGCATTTGAGAGGGGCGGGACTTCTCCAAATGGCTGCTGCATAGGGGCAAACTAGCAGGCCCTCGCAGAGGTGATTGTAGGTAGACTTGGCGGAATAAGACATGGAAGTTGCGCATGGCCATAGGAAGTTGCCAGGCGACTTCTCATCCCGATGCACCAAGGCAATGGCATGTCTCAAGTGCATGAGTTGAAGGAGCGCCATGTGAGAGGATACGAAGAGGATGTCCAACGACCATTGCTCCTCATTCATTGCCCACTGCACTGTCCTAGTGTTGATGCGGCGAGTTCCTACCAGCTCAAGAATGAGAGGCATGATGTCTTGCACATAGTGGCCATGTATCCATCGATCCTTCTAGAACAACACTTTGTCTCCTCTGCCAACCTCAATGTGCACCAAGAAGTCAAAGACGGCTCTTGCCTCCTGATCAATCATCATTCCTAGCCCTTGCCAAGGCCGTTCAGGCTCGGTGCGTCTCAGCCATTCCCACCTCAGTCACAAGGCCAGCGCCTGAGCTGTCAGATTCTTGACGCCAAGACCTCCATACTTCACCGAACAATAGATTCTCTCCCATGCGACCAAGCACTATCCACCATTGACCTTGTCTTCCCCAGCACAGAAAAATACCGCATCCATCTATTAATATCTTTAAGAACCCATGCAGGGGGCTGCAGCACCAGGAGCTGGTGGATCGGCCGAACGGAGATCACAGATTTTGCGAGCACCAATCTTCCCGTTCTCTGAAGGAGTCCTCTATGGCATGCGGGCATGCATTTCCTCACCATGTCGAGTAGTGGCTGCTAGTCCTGCTTCGTGAGTTGCTTCGTAGCCAGCTGCATGCCCAGATATCGACACGGGAACTCTGCAAGCTTGCATTACAGAAGCTCGACAACTCGCTCTTTGTCCTCTTTATCACCATGAATGAGAGTGGAAGTGGATTTCAAGTAGTTAACCTTAAGCCCCGATGCTTCTCCGAATATATCCAGCGCGTGCTTTATGAGGCTGAGGTCGGTGATTGTGGGGTGAACGAACATCGCAACATCATCGGCATAAATGGACACCCTTTGCCAAGCTGAGATTCCTCTGTAAGCGGATAGCACTCTCTACTCCAGCGCCTTGCCGATGATCATGTTCATAGCATCCATGGCAATCACGAATAAATGTGGCGAGATGGGGTCACCTTGACGAAGACCACATGCATGCACAATGCTTCTTCCCGGCACACCATTCACCAGGATCTTAGTAGTAGCTGATTGGAGCAAGATCGAGACCCACATGATCCACTTAGTGCCAAACCCTTTTGCTCTCAAAACCTCAAAGAGAAAAGGCCATGAGAGTGAATCGAACACTCTCGAGATGTCAAGTTTCAGGAAGACCCCTTTGCATATTCTCGCAGCAATCTTCCTGGCCACTTGCTGTACCAAGAGAAAGTTATCATTTAGGTTTCTACCTTGATGAAAGCCGACTGGTTGATGGTGACCAAGTCCTTCATGCTCCGGCGCACTCTGGTTGCTAGTAGCTTTGAAAAAAAATTGGCCATGCTATGTGGCAAGCTAATAGGACGATAGTCGCCTACTTTTTCAGCATCCGGCTTCTTCGGCAGCAGTGCTATAAGGGCATGATTTAGCTTGGAAAACCCACGTCCGTCTCCCACATAGATCTTGAGCAAGACTGCCATGATGTCCTGCTTGATGATTGGCCATGCTTTTTGATAGAAAGCACCAATAAACCCATCCGGTCCGGGGGCTCTGTCCGGGTGAAGCTCTTTGATCACTGCCCAAACCTCGATCCTCTTTAGTAAAGATAGCCTCAAGATCTTCGAGGTTTACTGGTTCCATGCCGAGGTAGTTTAGGTCCAGGGTGAACTACCTTGCGTGCGTCGTGCCGATGATGTCCTGGTAAGTCGCATAAAAGACTTGCTCCATATGATCCGGATTCGTGATCACCTCATCTCCATGCTTGATCGGCGGTATAAAGTTCTTCGCCCTCCTCCCATTAGCGAAGGCCTGGAAGAACTTAGTGTTGGCATCCCCTTCTTTAAGCCATCTGAATCTCGACCACTGCATGTCGATAGTATGTTGCAGCGAAGCCAACCCTATCAGAGCTAGCTTGAGTGTGTTCCTGAGCCAAAGCTCGAGCTCCGTGAGCTATCTATGTTCCATAGCCTTGTCGAACCTAAACACAATCCAATTGGCCATAGCCATCTGCAACTTAATGTTGCCAGTCTTGCGTTGTCCCCAAGCTTGAAGGACGGCAACGGTGTTGCACAACATCGCATTTAACCTCTGAAAAGGGTATGTAATCCGCTCATCGCATCTCCAAGCCTCCCGCATGACCTCCTCGAAGCCTTCCAGCTTGAGCCAAAACATCTGAAATCTGAATCTCTTCTTATGGAAGAAAGGGGCATTGGTAGTTAAATGGAGTGGTGCATGATCAGAGATCCTGGTAGACAAGGCCTGCAAAAGGTTGTCCGTGTGATCCAACTCCCAATCCACGGAGACCAACACACGATCTATCTTGGTAAGTGTGGGCCTCTCTCTCCCATTGGACCACGTGAATCGCGTCCCATGCATGTATAGCTCCTTGAGCTCATGCTCATCCTCGAATCGCCTAAATTTGTTCATCATGCCTCTGTTGAGGTTGTTATTGCTTTTTCCGAAGCTCTAAGGATCATGTTAAAGTCTCCTAAGATCATCCAAGCTCCCGGGCAAGTCGCTCTTCTTGCCGACAAGTCCTCAAGAAACTTGGTCTGGAGCTCATCCCCTTGCGGTCCGTAAACCACCGAAATCCACCATGGTGCGCTTCCTTTGGGTTGCACCCAATGTGTAAGGAAGTTAGCATCGTTCTTCACACCCACCACGTTCACCACAGTGGAGTCCCAAGCCAGCAGGATACCTCCACGGGTTTCATCCGAAGGCACGTAAGCAAAACCGTCGAAGGACGGCCCTAAGCATTGCATGACAATGTACTTATCGATTACATCCAGTTTAGTTTCTTGCAAGCAAACTAAACTAATCTTGACTATGTCGACCAACTCCTTGACCGCCTTCCTCTTGGCCGGGTTATTGAGGCCACGAACATTCCAGCGGATCAGTGTGGGGCTTAAATCCATGACATAGGAAGCCACCCACTCCTACACGCCACACGTGATGCTTATATAGCCTCAACACTTCTCACCATGCTCGCCTCCATGTCATGCAGGGGGTCAGTCTTGCCAAACAAGGCCGTGATCACTCTCACATGCTGCTCACGAAGAGGGGAGTCGAACAAGTCCTTGAGCTCCTGGACCGCCTCATCATCAGCAGTGAGATCCTCGGGAACCAGGCCTAGAGCCCTAAGCAGCACATTTTCCGCCGGGGTGGCCTTGGTGGTGCAAGTAGGAGCCAAACGCATCGTCGCGCGAGTGGTGCGCCTGGGGGTGAAAGGCTCTGTTTGCGGTCGGAGCGCCGCAACTTAGACTTCTTTCAGCAGAGGAGGGGCAAGCTTCTTCACAATGTTGGAGCAGAAGCTTTTGAGCCGGGTGAATGCCAAAGCTTCTTGCGAGGTCATCCCCTCCGTGAGGGTTGCTATGGCTCTTTGTTCTTCACGAGAAGTAGGCAAATGCGTCTCCACGTCTTCCAGGGCAGTCAGGTTGGAGAGGTCAGAGTCCAGGATGCCGGGGGTCACAGGAGGGGATGTCTCCGTACGTGCATGGCATGATTCCCATCACCGGCCCCACCATCCATCCCCACATGCAGCCTGAGTGGAGGGCCCGACGCGACCCACGTGCCCTCGTCCATGTCCTTATCTGCATGCCTCGGGATACCTTCAGTGGCTCCCTCCACGAGCGCCGAGAGGCCAGGCGCAGGCCCCATCGTGGCTTCTCCCGTGAAGAGGTTACTCCCATTATGACTAACCTTAGATGGAGCTGAGATTATTGTGCTGCCAGCTCACTCCATGTGAAGGGGTTAGCCCGACAATAGAATCATTTGCTGGAGGTGGCAGCCTGGATAAAAGGTGCACTAACCAGTCACTTGCAAAATTGCAATGTTTACGCATGGACATCACATCAGCACATTAGTATCCGGTGTTGAACTAGCACGATCAAAAGAGGCGGAAAGAGCAACGCATCATCTTCTCCCGTGACAGAACATGTGAGCTAGTATGCGCCTTTGCTTTTGTGGAAGCGGGTATTCGACATGCATGAGCATATATACAAACCGTATACATCTGGTGCCACATCAAAAGCTGGACTAGCTCATCTGGTTAATGAGATAAAGGATCTCATGAGGGAGAGGGAGTTTTTGTGTCTTCATATTAATCGAATGCAGAATAGGACTGCAGATCGTTTAGCCTATTTTTCAAGAATGAAACGCCGCACCAACTTGTGGTTGCAGGAGTCCGCAAATATCCTGGTTAGCTTGCTGGCAAGCGATTGTACAACTATTCCTTAATAATAAAGCTCCTTTGATGTCGCAAAAAAAAAGCTGGACTAGCTCAGCCACGTAACCCCGCTTCTGAGAGGCCTACGACACACATTGACAACCTACTCCGGTGGACTCAGGTCCATTCGTGCCAGCTAGAGAGAATATGTTGACAATACACATGCAATCTTTATTTTATGGTTCACAAGCCATGCAATGCAAGCAACGCGCGCATCTAGCTTGGGAGGAGGCACCCAGCGGTTTCCACCAGTCAGCCACTGGACACGCATGTGGTTGGACGTACGACCTGCCAACTAATCCTCTCGCGGGTCACGTTGTATATATCTACTACACGGCTAGAGGGCTAGGCACCCCCTCCTCTCCCTCATGAGTCGTGACCCTCGGTTCCTCGTCATATTCACCACGATCCCGAGGTTGCACTTGCACGAGTAACGCACCTGACGGCGACACTAGCGATCTAGCTGCGCAGGCGCCGGCACATGGCGCCTCACGACCCGGAGAGTGAAACGGCGGCGCCCGAGTGGCGCGGCACCGTGCGCGCCGCGGCGGCGGGGCCGACGCCCGACCAGGCGTGGGCTCTGCCAACATTTTGATTTTCGGTTTGTGATTTTTCTCGCTCTAGGCCGAGATGGCCGAATTTCGGTCATGTTTAAAAATTTCGGTCGAAATTTGACCAAATTTTGATTGAAATTTGATTAAAATTAGACCAAAAGTTCTCAAATTTGACCAATTTCGGTGGAAGATAAATTTTGCCCTAGGCCGAGATGGCCGAAATTCAGCCGAAATCCGTTTTTTTTTGCCGAAATTCAAAACACAGGGCTCTGCTGGGAGACTTCTGCTCCCTCAACAAGTGGGTGTCGCTGGTGGAGACTTGCCGGAGGCTGGAAGGCGACGACGGCCGGCCCGGGTGCGTCCGGTACTGCGCGGCGCCGGTGAACATGGCGGCGCCGGGGGAGGCGGTCGGCTGGTCCAAGGAGCGGCTCCTCGAGGTCGACGCCGCGGGGAGGTCCTACAGCTACGAGGTGGTGGAGACCAACAAGGGGTTCGGCAGGTACCGGGCGACCATCGGCGTGGAGCCCGACCCGGCCGGGTGCGCGGTCAGGTGGTCGTTCGAGGCCGATCCAGTCAAGGGGTGGACGCTGGAAGGCTTCGTGGGTTTCCTGGAGAAGCTCGCGCATGGCGTCGCCAAGAGGCTTGAAGAGGAGATCATGGTGAACGTCGATGGTGATCCTGCTTTGCCAATATTTTGATCTTGTTTTCCGCTTTTCCTAGTGATACTGGCGACAGTATGTTCGATCACAAGTCCATTCCATTTTGATTCAAAGCAATTCCATGGAAATTTTGGAGAACTCTACTTGGGAAATTTTCTTCTAGAGATACTTTGATTTGTTTGAAGTTAGAACTACCGAAAATATGTTCTAAAAAAAACTATATATGATACATGGCCTGTGTGGTAAGCTATCTTAAAATTAAATATATAGCAGCATAAAAGGATGGTATTCAATTTGGCTCTAGGGAGCACATGGTCCTGCGTGCTAAAAATGAATTTTACAAATGTCAAAAGAACTTGAAAAAATAGATGTGTTCATTGTCACACTCAAATGGTACATATGCAAATTTGCAGGTGAAAAACTTAATCATTTTGAGCTATGCAGAAACAAAACAAGTCGAATGCCAAATGTTACCTCCAAATATTACACTTAACTTTGTTTTTTAAGCACTGCTATCCCATATGGCATGAAAATTGTCAAGAACATTTACCACACTAATATAAGCATCTACACAAATTTTCAGAAATTTAAAATTTAAAATTTATTTATTTTGAGTTTACTATTTATTAGGGAGCATATGCTCCCTGGAGCCAAAATCCGCGTCCCTATCCAAAATATGTTCCGCGGGCTACTTGGCAGACAATCTTTTAGACATAATTATGAGGAATTGGCACGGGAGTATTGTGTCGGAGTAAATGACCACGGGTAGCCTAACCGGCTTCCATTGGCCCTTAGAAAAAACAACGGGCCGACCGGGCCTTGAAGCACCCAAGACACGGGGCCGCCTTCCTCCGGCCGGCTATCTCACAGGCCGGCTACCGGAAGGCGGCCCGGCCCTAAACTCTCTTGGAGGACACCATGATAGGGCCTACTCCAAGAAGCCGGCCACGGAAGGACCGACTCCAAGAAGCCGGCCCAAGAGGATTGATTCCAAGAGGCCGGCCCCAGGCAGGCAGGCAGGGGCCGTGCCCTAAAGGTCTGCACCCCCCATAACGATGATGGGACGGGGCGTGGCAAGAGTGGATCCTGCAATCCCCGAATCCCGAAGCACGCATGGCTACAGTACGCCGTACGGGACAACCATCACCCGTCTGACGCGGCACTGTTGCCATGCTGATCATGACGCCCTCCATGACGGGCTGCCAGTACGGCCCGTGGGCGGCGGGCCCCTTCCACCAGAGAGACGCCTGAAGGCGGCCTGGCCTCCCCCAGCCGGCCTGAGGCATGGCCGGCTTCCTATAGCCGGTTTGCTCCCCTCCTCGGGGCGTGCGCACCATTAAGAAGACAAGACGAGGTAAGGCTACAGTGAGAGTCCGCAAGGCGGCAGCACTATAGCCATGCTTACCTCGACAAAGCCCTCGTCATCAGAGGCGAGGCAACAGTAACCAGCCCCCGACAAGACCCCCACGCGGTGGGACCGGCCTGTCGACCGATGAGCCGGCAGCCGGCGGGACCCACCAGTCAGCGGGCCCCAGCAGTCGGCGGAGAAGCCGGCGGTCACAGACACTGACGGCTAGGGCCCATGCCCAGCCGGATTACCATTGTACCCCCGGGAGTAGGCCTATATAAACCCCCCGGGACACCCATGCAAAGGGTTAATCTGATATAGTTTTTAGACAGTACTAAAGGGAGAGGAGAGAGCTAGCCTTGCCCTTCTTCCTCCTTCCACCGAACAGCTCAAGGAGCCTCTTGTGGCCTCTTGTTGATCTAGTGATCATGCGGAGACCCCGTAGAGCAGGAGTAGGGGTATTATCTCCACGGAGAGCCCCCAACCTGGGTAAGATCCGTGGGTGTGCATGTCTTCGCCTTATCTCGTTTTCAGGCACCGGCGATGTTTTACTGGCTCCCACACAGATAAGCCATCCGTTGTCATATGTCGCACCTACCACCTGACATTTGGCGCCCACCGTGGGGCCAGGTGCACCGTCGTTCGGAGACCTGCTCTGGATGGGAACCTTTTTCCTCCCCCGCGAGCGTAGCCAGCCCGGCACGCCGATGGCGCTTGCCCCGACGCGCTGCAAAGCGTCGATGATGCCTGTGCAGCAAGCTGCCTCGCCGATCTTCTTGGCGAGGCTCGCATCTCCGAAGAGCCCGCATCCGACGCGGGCACAGGCTGCCCCGAGAGCCGCCTCGTCAGCCTCCTCGACCAACTCCACGTCTCCAGCGAGCCTACTGCACACTTGGAGTCGGTTGGCTCCACCGACCCGATGCTTGTCGACTCCGACACGGTGTCGCTCGACGCCTTCCCCACCAACGTGATCATCTTCGATGACCCTCTCCCTCGGGCCGACAGTGGCGGCAGCACTGTCACTGAGGTGCTAGTCATCATCCACGGCGTCACCTCGGACGAAAACGCCCGCGACGCCCTGCAGGCAACGCTGCACGATCTGTCCGCCCCCATCCCGGCGGATGCTGACGCCGAGACGCTGGAGGCACGCCACCTTGCTCTCCTTGCAAAGGGCCAGAGGATAGCCTCCATGAGACGCCTTACTGAAGCCCACCAGCGCGAAGTCGGCCGCGCCGCTTTCGGTACGCCACCTCCAGAAGGGCCGAGCCGAGCCGGCGTCATCAAGAAACACGGCGCGGCCATCGCCAGCATGCTGGGAGCGGACCGCCCAGTCTACGCCACGCCCCTTGAGAATCTACGCGCCGCCCAGTCAATCGTAGATGAGCTAAATGGACTGGGGGCCGATGAGCTCCCCTACATGACCAGACGCATCCAGCAGCTAATCGATGCGGCCGCAGAGCGGCACGAAGCCGGCGACCGAGCTGGAAGCCCCCCTCGCCGAGAGCACGGCGCGACGTCGCATACGCCGACTGCGGGCAGCGCCCGTGCGAGACAAGAGAAGGAGTCGGCTGCTAGCCGCAGCCGGACTCGAATCACCATCGAGCGCGATGCAGAAGGCCGCCCTCGAGGTGTGGAACGACGAGGCGACCCACCTCCTCCTCCGCCTCGTGGGGAGAGATATCCCACCCCGCCGCCGGTTGCGCATCCGACTCTCAGCGGTCGACTCGGTCGCCGCTAAGGAGTCGGCGAGAATGATGCCCGCCATCGGATCGACCGCCTTGCATGATCTCTGGCCCTGGAAGAAGAAGATGATGTTGGCCCGCCTTGTTTCGGCCCCCGCATCCGCGACAAGCCCTTCCCCAAAGGGTTCTCGCTCCCGAGAGACACGCCCAAGTACAACGGCTCCTTGAAGTCGGAAGATTGGTTGATCGACTACTCCACCGCAATCCGCATAGCAAACAGCAATAGGCGCGTTGCCATGAAATATGTCCCCCTGATGCTCCAAGGCACGGTGTGCACCTGGCTCAATAGCCTCAAGCCTTATAGCATCAACAGCTGGCTGGACTTCATAGAAGCCTTCATACGCAACTTCACCAGCACCTACAAACGGGCCCCCAAGCCCCGACAGCTCTCCTTGTGCGTACAAGGGCCCAATGAATTGACCCGCGACTACCTCACGCGTTGGGCCGAGCTCCGCAACTCCTGCGAGGGGGTGCACGAGGTTCAAGCCATACAGTACTTCACTGCTGGGTGCAGAGAGGGCACCCTCCTCAAGCACTGACTCCTCTGCGACGAGTCGGCTACCCTCAATGAGCTGCTGGTCATAGCAGACAAGTACGCCACGACCGACTCCTCAGTGAAGACTGAGCTCCGGGTAGACGCCTCTGGAAAAGTGCTGATGTCGGCTCCCAATACGCCGGCTGGAGAATCAAGCCGACGCCCGTATCAAAGTGACCACAAGCGCAAGGTCCCTATGTCGTCTTCCACAAGCCGGCAGGTGGCCACAGTAGAAGATGAGCAATCTGAGGGGCGGCCGGCACCCAAGAAGCAGAAGGGCGGCAGGCCGTCTTGGCAGCCGGCTTTCTCCTACAAGCAAACCCTCGATGCCCCCTGCAAGTTCCACGGCAGCGCGAAGCCGTCCAACCACACAACTCGGAAGTGCCATTGGCTCACGCGAATCTCCAAGGGCGAGGGGTTGTTGTCGCCTCCGCCTGCAGGCCAGCTGCCTCCTGCCCCACAGCAGCTGGCCGCTCGGCCGACAGTTGGAGCCATTCAAGACGAGTTCCCCGATGAACATGCCGCCTACGTCATCTTTACAAGCCAGACAGAAGACCGGCGCAGCCGGCGCCGACAACAGCAAGAAGTCAACGCGGTCGCCTCCAACAACCCCGAGTTTATGCACTAGTCGTAGAAGCCCATCAGCTGGAGCCAGGCCGATCACCCAGAGGTGATGCCGTCTCCTGGCTCCTGTGCATTGGTTTTGGACGCCACCCTCACGACAGAAAGGCGATCTGCCCGTTTCTCTCGCGTGCTGATAGATGGCGGGAGCAGCATCAACATACTGTACCGCGACACCATGGAGAAGCACAACATCAAGCCGAAGCAGCTCGTGCCAAGCCGGACTGTGTTCCATGGCATTGTGCCCGGCCTATCCTGCTCGCCAATCGGTAAGATCAAGATGGATGTCCTCTTTGCGGACAAAGATCATTTCTGCCTAGAGGCAATATGGTTTGAGGTAGTGGATTTGGAAAGCATACCATGCATTGCTTGGCCGACCTGCATTGGCCAAGTTTATGGCCGTGCCCCACTATGCCTACCTCAAGATGAAGATGCCGAGTTCCAAGGGCATCATCACCATAGCCGGAGACTACAAGAAGTCTTCTGAATGTGCAGCCGCTAGCAGCCGGCTGGCCGAGTCCCTTGTGATTGCTGAAGAGAAAAAGATGCTGAATCGAGTTGTGGCCATGGCTGGCAAGCGGCCGTCCTTGTCCCCTGACCCCAAGGAATGTGATGCTCAAGGTTCTTTCCAGCCGGCCAAAGAGACGAAGAAGATACCTCTGGACCCGGAGCACCCGGAGAGGTACGCTGTCATGGGCACCGGCCTCGACAGCAAATAGGAAAGCGAGCTCGTCGATTTCCTCCATGAGAATCGGGACATCTTTGCATGGTCTCCCAAAGACATGCCGAGTGTCCCGGCGGATTTCGCCGAGCACAAGCTACACGTCCGATCAGACGCCAAGCCGGTCAGGCAGTCCTTGCGCCGCCTGTCAAAAGAGAAGAGAAGAGTAGTCGGAGAAGAAATAGCCCGGCTTCTGGTAGCCGGCTTCATTATGGAAGTGTTCTTTCCAGAATGGCTTGCCAACCCGGTCCTGGTGTTGAAGAAGAACAAGCAGTGGCGCATGTGCATTGACTACACCAGCCTCAACAAAGCCTGCCCCAAAGATCCCTTTGCTCTGCCAAGGATTGATCAAGTGATAGACTCCACAGCCGGATGCGAGCTGTTGAGTTTTTTGGATGCATACTCGGGCTACCACCAGATAAAATTGGACCCAACTGACCGCCTGAAGACCGTCTTCATCACCCCATTCGGAGCTTTCTGTTACCTGACTATGACATTCGGCTTGAGAAATGCCGGTGCCACTTTTCAGCGTTGCATGCAAAAATGCCTCCTCAAGCAACTCGGCAGAAATGCCCACGTCTACGTAGACGATGTTGTGGTGAAGACGGAGAAATGCGGCACCTTGCTGGAAGACCTCAAGGAGACCTTTGAGAATTTTTGCCGGTTTCAGATCAAGCTCAACCCGGATAAATGCGTGTTCGGGGTACCAGCCGGCCAGCTTTTAGGCTGCCTGGTCTCCGAACGCGGCATCGAGTGCAACCCAGTCAAGATCAAGGCCATAGAGAGAATGAAGATTCCCACCAAGCTGCGAGACGTCCAAAAGTTCACCAGATGCCTGGCATCTTTGAACCGCTTCATCAGCCGGCTCGGAGAGAAAGCTCTACCCCTCTACCGACTCATGAAGAAGTCCACTCACTTCGACTGAAATGACCAGGCGGACCAGGCTTTCCACAAGCTAAAGAAGATGATGTCCACGCCGCCTGTCTTGGCGGCCCCGACTGAGAAAGAGCCCATGTTCCTCTACATCGCCGCCACCAGCCGGGTGGTCAGCACAGTTATCGTGGTTTAGCGTCCAGAAGAAGTCCGAGCTCAGCTAGTCCAGAGGCCGGTGTATTATTTGAGCGAAGTACTGTCCACCTCGAAGCAGAACTACCCGCACTATCAGAAGATGTGCTACGGTGTGTACTTCGCCTCCAAGAAGCTCAAGCCCTACTTTCAAGAGCATCCCATCACGGTCGTATGCACTGCCCCGCTCGCCGAGATCATAGGCAGCCGGGATGCATCCGGCCAAGTGGCGAAGTGGGCCATTGCGCTGGCTCCTTACACAATCTACTACCAGCCCCGCACCGCCATCAAGTCCCAAGCATTGGCTGACTTCCTCGTCGACTGGGCCGAGACCCACTACCTGCCACCGGCCCCCAACTCCACCCATTGGCGGATGCACTTTGACGGATCCAAGATGCGCACCGGCTTGGGAGCCGGCATCGTCCTACCTCTCCCAAAGGCGACAAACTTAGATACACATTGCAAATCCATTTTGCCGCTTCCAACAATGTGGCCGAGTACGAAGCACTCATACACGGGCTCCGGCTAGCCAAGGAACTCGGCATCCGTCGGATCATGTGCTATGGCGACTCGGACTTGGTGGTCCAGCAATCATCCGGCGACTGGGACACCAAGGACGCAAACATGGCAAGCTACCGCTTCCTCATTCAGCGGATCAGCGGATACTTTGAGGGGTGCGAGTTCCTCCACGTGCCACGGGCCGACAACGAGCAAGGAGATGCCCTGGCACGAATAGGCTCCACCCGGCAAGCTATACCAACTAGCGTCGCCCTCCAACGCCTTCTCAAGCCGTCTATCAAGCCGTCTCCGGAATCTAGTTCCATCTTTGTGCCGCCTGACCCCGACGCAGTCGGGTCCGACTTCAAGAACCAAGCAGGCGGCTCGGGGACTTCGACACCCGGCTCGGGGACTCCGACAGCCGGCTTGGGGACTGCCATAGTCGAACCCGGCCAGGGGACTGCTGCAGCCGGCCCAGGGACTGCACCAACATAGCAGGCGGCGGCCGACTCCAACTCCTCACAACCCAGCCCGCCCACCCTGGTTGCAGTAGCCGTTTTGGCGATAGAAGAAGTCACAGCTCCATCATGGGCCCAGCCCATTCTCCACTTCATGATAAACGGAGAGCTGCCGACCGACGAGATCTCGGCAAGACAAGTCCAACGCCGAGCCGGAGCATACACAATAATGAATCGAGAGCTTGTTAGGCGCAGCGTTACTGGAGTCTTCTAGCACTGCGTCGAGCCAGAGAAAGGCGTAGCAATCCTCGAAGACATCCACCAAGGCGAATGCGGCCACCATGCCGCCTCAAGGGCACTCGTCGCCAAAGCTTTCCGCCATGGATACTTTTGGCCCACTGCTTTGGAGGATGCCAAGGAGTTAGTCAAACACTGCAAAGGGTGCCAAATCTTCGGCTCCAAGCAACACCTGCCGGCTTCTGCACTCAAGGCCATCTCCCTCACTTGGCCCTTTGCCGTCTGGGGGCTGGACATGGTCGGCCCATTCAAGACGGCGCATGGCGGCATGACACATCTGCTTGTCGCTGTAGACAAATTTACCAAGTGGATTGAAGCAAAGCTGATCAAGAAACTGAACGGGCCAACTACCATGACATTCATTGTAGACATTACAACCCGGTATGGAGTACCACACAGCATCATCACCGACAATGGCATGAATTTTGCCAAGGGAGCACTGGCACGTTTCTGTGCGACACAGGGCATCCGACTGGACTTAGCGTCCGTTGCCCACCCGCAGTCAAACGGCCAAGTCGAGCGAGCAAATGGCCTCATCCTCGCCGGCATCAAGCCCCGACTGGTCGTGCCACTGGAGCGTTCGGCCGGCTGCTGGCTCGACGAGCTGTCGGCCATCCTTTGGAGTCTGCGCACTACCCCGAACAAGTCAACCGGCTTCACCCCTTTCTTCCTTGTATATAGTGCCAAGGCTGTCATCCCAACTGACATCGAGTTCGAATCACCTCGGATCACCATGTACACGGAGGCGGAGGCCAAGGAAGCACTAGAAGACAGCATCGACTTGCTGGAAGAAAGCCGGCTATTAGCCCTCAGCCAGTCCGCCATCTACCAGCAGGGTCTACGCCGTTACCACAGTCGGAGGGTCAAGTCAAGATCTTTCCAAGAGGGTGATCTTGTGCTCCGGCTGATCCAGCGAACAGCCGGCCAGCACAAGCTCTCGGCCCCTTGGGAAGGCCCCTTCGTCATCAGCCGGGCTCTAGGCAATGACTCCTACTACCTGATCGACGCGCAGAAGCCGAAGGCACGCAAGAGAGACGATTCCGGCAAGGAGTCGGAGCGACAATGGAACGCCAATCTTCTCCGAAGATTTTACAGTTAAAATGCAGTATGTACCACGCTACCTTTTGTATTTAGTATGAGACAACGGGCTCCCCGAGAAGTTCTCGGGGACTACCCTCTTTTATCTATGAATGTCGGGTATCATACCCATGGTTATTTCACTACATTCATTTTTCCATCCGGCACCGGGTTCGACTAGTCGGCCCGGGGACTTGCCGCCTTGAGTTATGTCCAAGTTCTACCTGCAGTCAAACAAGTAATGTGCCGGCACCCAAGCCCTCTCTTGTGAAAGTCGCAGTTCGAAGAACCGGCTGTCCGACTAGCAAGAGCCAAAGGCGGAAAAGGGAGCCCACATGAAAAACGGCTAAGGACTAACGAACTTACATAACACAAGTCGGCTCCCCCCCCCCCGCCAACCGGCTGTCGAAGTAGTCGGCTCGCCGGCTTCCCTTCTTACTCTGCTACAATCTAAGAAAGCTTGAGTACTTGCCCTCCTAGACGGCCAATTCCTTACCCGGCCACAGACTGCAGAGCAGCTGTCCGGCTGGGAAAGGCGGTGGCCAAAGGAGGGCGGCAAACGAAAACAACCCAAAGATAAAAGGCAAGTAGGAATGGAAGCCAAGCACATGCATGATTATATTTACACAAAAGGCCTTCGAGAGGCCGACATTCGGCAAAGTTTGAATACACCCCCAGTGGCTGGAATTGGGCAAAGTTAATAAAAGCTATTCAAAGAGTGACAAGCAGGAAAGTAAAAACGGCGAGCCAAGCCAAGGGAGGAAATGGGGCGTCCGGCAGATCGGTGGAGACGGTGGTGTCGACTGGAGGAGTGGCCGGCTGGCGAATCTCGGCCTGATCGTCACCTGCGGCAGGTAGTGCATTAGCACGCGCCTCGTTGCTGGAGGCATGATCAGGCTGAAGCTGGCTGGCTGCTTCACCATCCGGCACAACGTCTTCACCGTCTTCCTCCTCCTCCTCTTCGCTCTTGTCGCTGGAGTCGATCTCCTCTGCCGAGTCTTCACCGTCGGCCAGGTTCAGCCCGAACCATTCCTCCGGCTGCGCGACGCCGTCTTCGTTCACCTCAGGAGCAAAGGCGCTGGTGTCGGTGAAGTCGGTGATTGCCGAGGCGTGCTGGATGATAGCCGACCGCACCGCCTCCAGCTCCTCGTCAGCCTCCTGCCGCTAGGTGCGCAGCTGGTCCAAGTTCAGCCCAGGATACCAAGTCCGGACGAACTCCAGCACCCATTGAGCACCGGACCGCGCTGTTGAAGCCTTCCAGGCCTTGAGGCGGCCGACTGCGACCTCCAGCCAATCGGCAGTAAGGCTGGGGGTGCGGGGAATCACCTCGCCAGGCCAGAGGGCGGCCAGTACCTGCGCTCCAGCATGCTGAAGCCGGCAGAGCATGCGGTAGGCCGGCTGGAGGCGGGCTTGGATCGCTAGAAGCTGCTCCTCAAGCGACCGGTCGGCGTCCGGTGCGACCTCAACCCCAGCTTGCCGTCGGGCCTCACGGTGAGCTTGATGGCTTGGTTGGCGGCGACGGAGTAGCCGGGGAAATATTCTTCACAAAGAAGAAGGAAACAGAGCAAGTCAGAAGATAAACCGGATTACAAGGACGGGCCAAAAGGTGAAGAAGAAGGCGGCCTACCGTCAATCAAATCCTCGACCCGGCCATAGCCTTCGCTCAGAGCCTGCCTCGCCTCAGCCCAGCTCGCCGCCTCAGTCTCATACTCGGCTTTGAGGGCGGCCTCGCTGTCCTATGCTGCCTTCAGGGCCGCCTTGTGGCTCTCCTCCTGGTCGGCCAGTTTCTTGGCCAGACGATCACGCTCCTGAAACAAGGCATTGAACTCGTCCTCCCTGGTGCAAAGGGCGGTCTGGGCCACACCCAGCTGCTGCCTCAAGTCGGCATTGGCTCCTGCCAATATCAAGAAGAAGAAATTAAGAAAGAAGTCGGCAAGAAAGATCCGACCCGACTGCTCAGCAGTCGGCCCGAATCTCGGGGACTACACCCAGTGGGTGCGCTGACGCGCCCCCACATGAGATAAAAAGACAAAGCACTCACGCTGGCTCTCCGTCAGATCGGCGGCCTTCTGGTTCATTTCCCGGGCCTAGGAGTTGAAGGTAGCGGCGTGGAGGTTGTGATAATCCTGCAAACAGGACGAAGGTGCGAGCAAGAACAAGTCATTAAACCAAAGTCTTCTGAAAAGTTCCAAGCCGCCTGCTCAGCAGCCGACTTGGAACTCGGGGACTACACACAGTGGGTGCGCTGACGCGCCCCCACGAAAGAAATCAAGAGCAATAAAACTCACCCGAATGACCGACCGCGTCGTGAGAAACTCTTGGGTACACTGCTTCAGCGCAGTGGCCTGAGCCTGAAGCCGGCTACGGACATCCTGTGCTGCCAGATTCAGCGCTGCTGTCCCACCGCTCGTCGTCCACCCTGGCGAGCCGGCGCTGGCCGTCTCCAGGTCGTGCAACAACGAGCTGGAGTCGGCGTCCCTCTGCGGGTCCGGCTCTCAAGCTGCACTCACCGCATGTCGACGAGTCAGTGACAATAGCACAAGATCCGCCCTTGCAGTCGGCTCGCCCCCAGCCGGCTTCTCAGGCTGCACTTCGGGCTGGCCGCCTTGCCCGTCCCAGCTGACAGAGGCGGCACCACCTCTCCCTCCGGGACGACTACGTCGCCCCCCTCCCTCTCCATCACCGGCGGGTTGCGGCCGGTTTCCTCCAGCGGGGGCACCGGGATATCAGGGGCCACGGTGCGGAGGGGGATGACGAGTTGCGAAGGCTGGCTATGCAGGGCCTCCGCCGCCCTCTCTGCGGCCTCGGCCTCCGCCTGGGCCTTGGCCGCTGCGTCGACCTGCGCCTCAGCCGACTCTGTCGTCGTCTCCTGAGCCGCCTCGGTGGCGGCTGCCCTCCGCTCCTCCGCCTCCCGCTCGTCCCGCGCCTCCCGCATGTTCCGCTCCATCGCCGCTTGGAGCTCGGCGCGAGGGTCTACGTGGCGGGAACTCGCAGATCCTTTCGCCCCGCCGACTATGGAGGCGGCGGTAGTCCGCTCAAGAGAAAACGGAGCCCTGGTTGGTAAAACAAGAAGAGACTTAGAAGAACATCGACTGAAGAAAGAAAGAAAGGCATGCGAGAATCAATACTTATGACGAAACCGCCTGTGGCTGCTTCACCACCTTGCGGAAGCGGGCCGCCTTCGCGGGCGCCTCGTCCCGCTTGGTCACCGCCGTGGAACCCTTGGGCTTCTTCGGCCGCCCGCCGAAGAGAGTCAGTGCCGCCCGGCGTTTCTGCGCGCCGCCCCGCGCAGCCAGCCCGCCGGAAGGGCCGGCACCTTGATGGTCGGACGCCGTCTGGCGGCACGGATTAGGGTCGGCCTCGTCATCGTTAGGCCAGTCATCAAAGCCGGCGGTGAACCCGGAGCCGCCTGTCTCGCCGCCTCCTCCTACTGCGTCGTCGTCTAGGGCGGCCGCCCCCAAGTCGGGGTCGTCGAGGTCGTCCACCATGCGGTCAGGGGCGAACTCTCGTTCCGCCCCCGCGGTCCCGGCCGAAGGATGAAGGAGGGGGTTCTGATTAAAAAAACAAGCCGACTGGTCAGAGGCCGGCCAGAGAGAATTTGGCAATAAGGAAAAAGGAAAAGAAAGAAATCTTACCACAGGCGGGGGGTTGGCACGAGAATACGGCTCCTTGCCATACTGCCACTCCTCGGTGAGCTTGCAGTTGGCGATGTAGTTCACAATGTAAGATACCTTGTCGTGAGGCATCTCCCTGGTGCTCAGACGGGTTGGGTCGAAGCGGCCGCTCATCTGGCAGATCAGATGAGGCCGGCCTTGGAGCAGGAGTACCCGACGCTCGACAAAGGCGGCTATCAAGTCGGACCCAGTCAGACGCTCCGACTGGATCAGCACCTGAAGTCGGGCGACGGCACCAGCTCGAGCCGGCGTCAGCAACCTGGCCCGAAAGGACCACGAGGGCTGCCTCCTAGGCGGCGGGCCGGCAACGTAAGCCGGCAAGTTGACGTAGTCGTCGTGCGGAACGACATTCTTCATGTAGAAATAGGACTTCTGCCAGAGCTTCACCGACTGGATCAGCGCGATGGACGGGGACGGGTTGTCGGCTGCGGATCTCCGGATGGCGATGAAGGCACCGCATGGAGCTGGCACGCCTGCGACAACCGTGCCGAGCTTGGACTGGAAGAACTCCCCCCAGAGCTCGATGGTGGGGAGGACGCTGAGGAAGCCTTTGCACAGCGTGACGAAGGCCGACAACAGCACCACCGTGTTGGGACTAAGGTGGTGCGGCTGAAGATGGTAAAAATCGAGAAACGAGCGCAAGAAGCCGCTCGCAGGAAGGCCGACGCCGCGCAGGCAGTGCGAGTAGAAGATCACTCGCTCGCCCTCCTCCAGCGCCATCGAAACCTCCCTCGCCAGCGCGAGGCGGACCCGCACGAGATCTTCGCCTGGCAACCATCGTGTCTTGCGGAGGAAGTCGATGTGGTCGTCGCGGACGTTGGAGCCGTCCCAGGAGCTCGACGTCGGGGCCATGGAGACGCAAGGGCGATGGAGAGCGCGACGACGGAGAACTCGAGGTGTGGTGGTGGCAAGACTGCGGCGCGCTAAGAAGAGTGGCGGGATGGTGGCGTCGCGGAGAGCCGCTGCGGCGACGGAGAGGAAGAAGAAGGTGATGGCGGAGCGAGGGCGAGTGTGCGAACGATTGCCGCTCCCCCTCCTTGCCCCTACTTATAGCCTCATGCGGCAAAGCCGAGGAGGCGAGGCACGGGGGGCGTGGGATTAACTGCGCCCACTCCCCCACGTCCCGCGATTATCGCGCCTATATGGCGAATGGGAACCACCGTTGGGAGACGTGCGGTCGGTTCGGGCCGCACAAGATCCACGCACGGGCCGAGGCATGGAAGTGGCGGGCCCCGGCCTGCGGCAGCGTCCCATCACGCGCGTGGGCTGGCAGGCCCTTCCAGCCGGAGAGTGCCACGTGGCGTGCAGGCGGCGGGCGGCCAGCCCGCCACCTGGCAAGCGCGCCAGCTGGTTCCCGCCCTCAGATTTCAAGAAAACTTCGCCGAGAAGGCACGCATAAGAGAAGCCGGCTCCAAGCTGCCTGCTCTTCGGGATAGGAAGCTGGCCGAGCTTCTCGATTTCCCCTTCAGCCGCGAAGCCCAACCAGCTTTGGGGACTACTGTCGGAGTAAATGACCACGGGTAGCCTAACCGGCTCCCATTGGCCCTTAGAAAAAACAACGGGCCGACCAGGCCTTGAAGCACCCAAGATGCGGGGCCGCCTTCCTCCGGCCGGCTATCTCACATGCCGGCTACCGGAAGGCGGCCCGGCCCTAAACTCTCTTGGAGGATGCCACGGTAGGGCCGACTCCAAGAAGCCGGCCACAGAAGGACCGACTCCAAGAAGCCGGCCCAAGAGGATTGACTCCAAGAGGCCGGCCCCAGGCAGGCGGCCAGGGGTCGTGCCCTAAAGGTCTGCACCCCCCATAACGATGATGGGACGGGGCGTGGCAACAGTGGATCCTGCCGCCCCTGAACCCCGGAGCACGCATGGCTATAGTACGCCATACGGGACAGCCATCACCCGTCTGGCACGGCATTGTTGCCATGCTGATCATGACGCCCTCCACGACGGGCTGCCAGTACGGCCCATGGGCGGCGGGCCCCTTCGACCAGAGAGACGCCTGAAGGCGGCCTGGCCTCCCCCAGCCGGCCTGAGGCATGGCCGGCTTCCTATAGCCGGTTTGCTTCCCTCCTCGGGGCGCGCGCACCATTAAGAAGACAAGACGAGGTAAGGCTACAGTGAGAGTCTGCAAGGCGGCAGCACTGTAGCCATGCTTACCTCGACAAAGCCCTCGTCATCAGAGGCGAGGCAACAGTAACCAGCCCCCGATAAGACCCCCACACGGTGGGACCGGCCTGTCGACCGATGAGCCGGCAGCCGGTGGGACCCACCAGTCGGCGGGCCCCAGCAGTCGGCGGAGAAGCCGGTGGTCATAGACACTGACGGCTAGGGCCCACGCCCAGCCGGATTACCATTGTACCCCCGGGGGGTAGGCCTATATAAACCCCCCGGGACACCCATGCAAAGGGTTAATCTGATATAGTTTTTAGACACCACTAAAGGGAGAGGAGAGAGCTAGCCTTGCCCTTCTTCCTCCTTCCACCGAATAGCTCAAGGAGCCTCTTGTAGCCTCTTGTTGATCTAGTGATCATGCGGAGACCCCGCAGAGCAGGAGTAGGGGTATTATCTCCACGGAGAGCCCCCAACCTGGGTAAGATCCGCCGGCGTGCATGTCTTCGCCTTATCTCGTTTTCAGGCGCCGGCAATGTTCTACTGGCTCCCACACAGATAAGCCATCCGTTGGCATATGTCGCACCTACCACCTGACATATTGAGTGTTACTTCTTCACAAAGATAAGAATGTCAAACGATCGCTTCATACATGTCCCCGCTCATCAATTTTTTTCTTCAAACCACGCGATGACCCCCTTTTTGTTCAAACAAACCCTCACATCCTTGATTTTTGGGAAAGAAATCCCTTGCAAGCAAACAACAAAATCAACTTATGTATATTTATTGTTGCATATGGATTCTTTCCACATAGCATATCTCAATCTCAACCAAACCAAAAAAAAAATCTACATTGAACTACTTGAATAAAGTTGTTCCAGTTGCAACGCACGGGTATTTGGCTAGTTGTTTTTAAATTGACGGTTTTCTCATGTTTTATGGTATGAGATTTAGCCGGTATCCAATGTTTATTCACAGTGTAGCGTTGCTCATATGCATGTGAATATGTTGTTTGGTATTAATAAAAGGTTAGGTGTTTTTGTTGGGTTATATGTATGCTATGTAGGAACGATATATTTTTAACAAAAGGTGTATTTATTCACCCATGCAAATTATGTACTCATGTCACTACCATCTAATACACGCAGATACCTTGGGCCCATCGGGTTTCAGAACCTAGAGACTAGAGTAGTGCATAAGGACCCATGGCAAGCAAGGGCCTTGACCCAATAAGGAAGGGTGGGTAACTAAAAGGATGAGAAAATTATGCTTTCGGGACCTCAGATTGTACTCTCGCATTTCATATTGCCTATAATGTGGTAAGATATATGCATGATACAGGCAAGCATTTCCTATCATGGCAGGAAACTTGCTTGCATTAGTGGAGAGATGCACCTCTTATCACCAAGGAAAAGCGCATGGAACCCGAGATTATCAATACAATCAATGGTCCTATATTCCACATCAACACATAAAATCAATGTTTACGTAATGCCAGTGAGCACATCCATAAGCCCGCCTTTAGACACACTAAATATTGTTCCACTGCACTAAGTGCAATGTAACAACCTAGGAGTAACACTTTCCTTAGAAATTGATTGTTCATCTCATAAGCATCTTACGATCATCATATTTCATTTAGCTTTAATTTTAAATGAGGATTTAATCAAGCCTCATGTTTTCCTAAAGGACTAAAACCCTAAATTTTGCAAGATTTCCAAATATGCCTTCTCAACACCCTAGACAATTTGATCAGAGTCTCATATAGTTATGTCGGCCCTCCCAAACTTTTAAGGTTCTAAGGATTTCATTTGGATTTTGGATTTCACCCAAAAACCTAACTTATTATTTAAATTTTATTTATTAGTAATTAATACATCATTTTTTCACATCTATGTACCAAGCCTTCACTTGAAACTTTCACATAGCCTTCTCATATTATTTGAGAGCTACCCAGATTATTTCATGATTTTATCCCAAGCCAATCACCTTCCTATATTCCAACCCAATTTAATAATTAAATTTGAGTTATTTTCCAAATATATAGATTTATCATCCCTACAACCTTGGATTTTTTGTGGGGCCTAGTCATGGTCTCAAGAGGCCACCTTCAATATTTCACCTTTTGGTTTCCTTGAACCCTCAAATATTTTGAAACACGAGCCAAAAAAATTAAAACTAATTAAATAAATAAAACTCTCTTCTCCTAACGGGCTAGCCCACTACGCGCTCCTTAACTACGTTGCGCCCAGTGCGTAAATTAACTATCATATGCCTAACTACCAAAACCCTAACCTTAACCAGGTTGTAACATAACAACCAAGCACCTCCACACAGGAACCCTACCAACCGACCACCTTTGGATCCTCAAACATGCTCGGATTCTGCTCTGGAAGTTGGATAGGATCATCCATATGCTCAAATTTCAAAATCCTAAATCTATGACAGATTAGAAATAGGTCTCAAATAGTGCATCGAGGATAAAGTAGTCGTCCAACAAAAGCATATGCCTTTGTGTCATATTCTGACTCATCACTCAATGTCCCTTCATCGATCCTTTGAAATTGAAAACATGTTCCTCCACATGTTTTGCATCTTCAATAATCGCATGCATCTCACTGTTTCATCCTCATATTGGTCCTCATCTGACTAGAACGTGTCAATGAACTTGACGTAGAAGCACTCCTCGCCCAAATACATCGTGTGTGCTAGTAAACAACAAAACATCAATTAATTTGGTTATGAAATTTGTGGGAACACTTGCCGGGCGTGATGTCTGTCATGGACGACAATATGCAGGGGAAAAGGGTACCTAGGCGGCTGTCGGACCAGGGGTGGAAGGGATGCGTAGGAAAATCAGGGCTGACGGACAGGTGGAGCGGCGGAGGACCGGCAAGGCCTTGACGATGGAGTGAGTGGTACAACAGTGTCGATCTCGGACTACATAGATATAAATCAAGGGGGAGGGTGAGAAAATCAGGACTTCAGTTGGGCTTGGATGGACTAAGATGTCAGAGGCCTACGTGACACAGGTCCGGACACGTGTAAACCTTCCACAACTTTGCTTTTGATTTGCAGGATTTCAGACATTCGAACCACGCCATGGACATTCGATGCACGACATTGTATGGCCTAAGAGCATCTCTAGCGGATCCCGTAAAAGAGCCCAAAACTGTAAAACATTTGCCTTTTTACAGTTTTGATCATCAAAACATGCATTGAATAGATCCTCCAAAATGGCTGGATCCTGCAATATTATCCAGCATCCCCTAAAAAAGCCCTTGTACCCTAGATACAGAGTTGTGTAGGCAATTTTTTACAATGAATTGAAAATGAGAAACGGCGGGTGGGAGGGAACTTTCAGCTCCCAAGCCTTCTGTCCTTGCCACCACTACCACCGTCCAAGGTCCATTCCGGCCATCCCACCATCGTCGTTGCATAGAGAGCGTCCGTCACCGCCGCTCCAATTTTCGGGGAAATTTTGGCCAATTTGGAGCTTCCCAACTAGAGCACCACCATCACCATTACCAAACTCGAGTAGAGCATGGGGAGGGCGCGAGCGGAGTAGGGTGTGGGTGTTGGGGAACATTGCATGGGAAACAAAAAATTTCCTACGCTCACCAAGATCAATCTAGGAGATGACCATCTACGAGAGGAGAGATTGCATCTACATACCCTTGTAGATTGTTAAGAGGAAGCATTAAGAAATGCAGTTGATGTAGTCGAACGTCTTCATGATCCAATCACGATCCGTCCCGCGAACTCCCGATCCAAGTGCCGAACGGATGGCACCTCCGCGTTCAACACATGTATGGCTTGATGATTCCTTCACCTCTTTGATCCAGCGAGTGATGGTGAAGTAGTAGCTCGAGTCCTCCGACAACATGACGGCATGGTGGCAGTGGTGGTGGAGAAATCTCAGCAGAGCTTTGCTAAGCACTACGGAGAAGAAGATAGCTATGAGGGAGAGGAGGAGCAGTGTCGTGGCATGTATAGATGCGTATATGTGCGGCTGCCCTCTCTCTACCTCTCTATACATAGGGGGGATGGAGGAGAGGAGGGGCACCCCTAGATCCAATCTAGGGGGTGGCGACCACAAGAGGGAAACCCTAGATGGGTTTTCCCCCTAGGTGACTTGGCCCCCAAGCCAAAGTGGTGGGAAGCCCTAGGGGCGCCCCCAACCCTCCTGGTTACATGACATGGGGTGAGGGGGGCGCTCAGCCCCTCGGTGGGCTGGTTTTCCCCTCCCCTTGGCCCATGAGGCCCCCCAACACTTGCCGGGCCCCCGGAAACACCTTTTGGTCATGCTGGTCATCACCCGGGACCCCCAGAACAATTCCAGACTCCAATAACCTTCGCCCAATATATCAATATTCACATCCGGATCATTCCGGAGTTCCTCGTCGTGTCCGGGATCTCATCCAGGACTCCAAACAACCTTCGGTAACCACCATAATGACTCAACTATACTTATATCATCACCAAATGTTAAGTGTGCAGACCTTGCGGGTTCGAGAACTATGTAGACATGACCGAGACACCTCTAAAGTCAATAACCAATAGCGGGACCTGGATGCCCATATTGGTTCCTACTTATTCTACGAAGATCTTATCGGTCGAACCTCGATGCCAAGGATTCAACTAATCCTGTATGCAGTTCCCTTTGTCTATCGATATGTTACTTGCCCGAGATTCGATCGTTGATATCCCCATACCTAGTTCAATCTCGTTACCGGCCAATCTCTTTACTCGTTCCGTAATACAAGATCTCGTGGCTAACTCATTAGTCACATTGCTTGCAAGCTTCTTGTGATGTTGTATTACCGAGAGGGCCCAGAGATACCTCTCTGTCATACGGAGTGACAAATCCCGGTCTTGATCCATGCCAACTCAACAGACACCCTCAGAGATACCTGTAGAGCACCTTTATAGTCACCTAGTTACGTTGTGACGTTTGGTACACACAAGGTACTCCTCCGGTGTCAGTGAGTTGCATGATCTCATGGTCATAGGAACATATACTTAACATGCAGAAAATGATAGCAGTAAACTTGACACGATCATATGCTACGTCCATAGTTTGGGTCTTGTCCATCACGTCATTTTCCTAATGACGTGATCCCGTTATCAAATGACAACTCATGTCTATGACTAGGAAACCATAGCCATCTTTGTTCGATAAGCTAGTCTGATAGAGGCTTACTAGGGACATGTTGTTGTCTATGTACCCACACATGTATTTGAGTTTCCAATCAATACAATTATAGCATGGATAATAAACAATTATCATGAACAGGGAATATGATAATAACTAATTTATTATTGGCTCTAGGGCATATTTCCAACAGTGGGGAGCTATCAGTGCAGCATGGGCAGGGACACGACCTCGCCGCGGCGTTGCAAGCAAGGTGGGCGAGCGGCGCAAGCAGTCTGGCGTGTTGCACCGGCTTGAGATGTAGGAGGGCTACTGCACGGGCTGCAGTGGCCTACTGTGGGGTGGCTGCGATCAGGGCAAGTCCGTCGGTGGGTCAAAGCAGCGGCGACGGCCTACTGTGAGTCTCCATGAGGAAGACGAAAGGGAAACCAAAATGAATATAACGCCGATAACTGCCACACGCGTGGCACAATGGACACCCGACCGCGCGAGTTGTCTGGTCGTACCCAGGAGACAGCCCACACGATCCTGTGTGGGCAAAGATTAAAATTGCCCACACGGTGCAACTACGACGGCCCACACGACCCTCTGTGGCAACTGCTCACCCCCATCCCGTGAGCACGAATGCGTGTGTAATCAACTTTAGTTGTCATGTGTAATTAACTGTAGTTGCCATGTCTGCCATGTATCATTAAATATAGTTGTCATGTGTAACTAATTGGAGTTGCCACGTGTGGTCAAACCATAGTTGCCATATATTATCAACCATAGTTGCGTGTGTGATTAACTAGTTACCATATACGCACACCGGTAGTTGCCGTGTGTGGTTAAACCATAGTTGCCATGTATGGTCAACCATAGTTGCCCTGTGTGATTAACTAGTTGCCGCATATGCACGCATGTAGCTGCCATCTATCACCATCTGAGCGTCGTGTGGGCGAAGAGCAGTTTCGCCCACACGTTCAGGCGAGCGTCCTGCGTCTGTTCGGGCCAGGAGCGCCACACGTGTGGCACTAAATGATAACACCCACACGACGTTGGGTGCTTACGTGGCTCTCCACCCACATGGCAACTGCTTCAAAATTCATGCAAATGGATCGAAGGGCATCGAGTGCATGTGGGCGTGTTGATAAGTGCCACACGAATGAGCGCTATCATTTGGGATAGAATATCCCCACTAGTAGGTGGACTCCACATGAAATGTCCGGTTTTTGTGTAGGGTTTGAGGTATCTGTTCTCTCCCAGCTCATAAGAAAAAGCTTTTAGGAGAAGTTTGTTTCATCTTTTTTGGTTTGTCGCATGTTTATGGTATAAACGGAAATCGTTGCATGCGTTTGGCGACAACCCTATGTAATCGCGTCCCTTTGTAATAAGGTCCGGACCATCTATCGGTCAATACCCCCTATGCCCCACTGGCACTGGACTACCGGTTTCCTTACTAGTGATGACTCCCTCGAGCCTCTTGCCCCCCTCCTCCCCCACGACTCCCTCCTCTCCCCGATCTGCCCTGCGCCGCCGCCTTCCCTCGACCCCCC
>NC_041385.1:533082552-533114791 GCF_002162155.2 Triticum dicoccoides | reverse complement strand
GGCCCTCTCCTCCTGTTCTAGCCGCCCTGAACAACCACACCACACTAGTCGCCGGGAACGACCATGCCAGCCGCCGGGACCAGCGAGGATGGACCATTGAAGCCGCCGTGAGGGAGCAGCAAGGCCTATCTCCGGGTTTCCAGTCGACCTCTCATTCCTCCATCAACCTCTTCCATGTAACCGGCGGTGCTTGATTTCTGGGACGGCCAACGGCGCTTGATTTTTCACGGCCGACTGGCGGCGCTTGACATCTTGGGTGGCTGGGGCCGAACAAGATCAGGCCATTTACGGTGAGCATGCTGGCCAGCGAGGTGCAGGGATGGTAATCAATTCCTTTACCTGTCGTGAACCAAACAAACTTGAAAAAAAAAACTCATTACACCTTCTTAAACGGTGTGATCTGATTACGTTAACATTACCATTACCATTTCTGCAGCCAAACACCTCCTTAGAGCTATGGAAAACATGTTTTACAGTACCACCTTTTACAATATTTGATAGAGATGTTGTAATGTGTCCTGAGCGTGCGATCTACCCTTATACCACTGCCTCTCTTCAAACTCTCGGGTTTCTTGCAGCTTTGGCGGCCGCTTAGCCGCCCTTCGGACCGCGACGCCATCTCCGCCTTCATCGCCGACCTTCGCTCGATGGCCGTCCGTCTGTCGCCGCCGCCGCCGCCGCCGGAACCAAACTAGGCGCCGTCTCCTTCCGGTTTTTTCTGGTTTTTATTTCTGGGCTTGTTGAGCTGTGCCCTCAGCAGAACCTTTGTACCTTGTTGTGAGACTTGAATGTGTGTGTGAACTTGATTTTGTATGTGTACTTTTTGACGGTTTGCTTTATTTATAAAGCGGGGCGAAAGCCTTTTTGGTATACCACTGCCTCTCTCTTTGATTACGATTCAAAATTTACAGTGTTGCCGGTATGCGCGCCCTTGACGCTCCCGTCTCCTCCCGCTCTCGCGATCTGGGGCGCAACCAGAATACCTGTGATGTCCCTAGCCAGAGCTAGAAAGATCACGGGAGGAACAAGGGGAAAAGTAGCAGTTGACCAAGAACGAAGGAGCTTGGGCAGCTCAATTTCATTCATTAATTCGATAGTGCCTGCTGGGAGGTTATAGGAGTACTTAAGCATTACCCTTACAGCCGGGCTCCACCGGGACTCACACACGCACGCTTACAGATACGTCATCGGCCGATGGGCCTGCCCTGTCACACACCGCCTTGTCAGTAGGTGGGGGTGTGACAATACCCGATCCCCTTCGGCCTCCCCACCCCTCCATTGTACTAGACTAGTAGAGTGCCCGTGCGTTGTCACGGGCTCTTGAAATAGTTTGTAAGAGTTACATGTTAACTTTTTAAGGCCTTTCCCCGTCGTAGATCCAGACCCCCGCCATTGATTCCAACCCGCCTAGGCTGCCGCCGCGCTGCCCGTCGCGTTCGCCTCTGCTCCGGCTGCCTCCGCCCCGCTCCGACCCTGCCCGTCTCCTCTCCGGCCGCCTCCGCCTCCGGTCCATCCTTCGCCCAGGCCCGCTCCGTCCGCCTCCTCTCTGGTCCGTCCGCCACCCCGCTCCGTTCGCCTCCGCCCCGCGCCGCATGCTGCCGCCCCGCTCCGACTGCCTCTGCCCAACACCGCATGTCGCCGTCTCGCTCTCCGCTCGACCGTCGCTCGCTCCCCGATGGCGCCGAAGAAGATGCCGAAGGGCAAGTCCGGTTTCTTCGGCATGAGGGCGAAGCCCTCCGGGAACTTCGGACTGGAGTTCTTCGACGCCGGGCAGCGTTGGTGGCTCGGCACGTATCCTACCGCCAATGAGGCCACGCGTGCCTACGACGTGGCGGTGTGGCGTGCAGGACGGTCGAAGACGGACCTAAACTTCCCGGAGGTCGAGTCCCAGGCGGTGGCGGAGTGGCTCGTGCCGCAGGGCATCCGGATGGAGGAGATGCGGGCTAAGAAGGCCAAGAAGAGACCGGCGATTGTTGTCGCTCCCGGCAGTAGAATGCCCGTGCGTTACTACAGGCTACAATCCATACAAATAAATCACACAAATGGTCATATCCAAGGTCAAATCTTATTTCTCTCTCATACGTCCCAACATGTTAGGACATTAAGTGAGCTCCCCAAAATTTAACCGTCTGAATACTCCGGATGCCCCCAAATCCAACCCATATGTTATCCCAACATGCGGTCCCAACACGAAAACCCCACCCCGCGACGCACACTTCTCTTTCCTGCCTTACCGCTCAGTTCCCGTCTTAGCAGGACATTTCTCGCTGGGGCCTTCTCCTTACCGAAAAAGGCTTTCGCCCCGCTTTATATATAAAGCAAACCTCCACAGAGCATACAAACAGAAGCAAGTCCACACACACCCACCCAAGTCTCACGGCAAAGTATAAAGATTCTGCTGAGGGCACAGCTCAACAAGCCCAGAAAATAAAAAAGAAAATAGAACACGCCGGACGAAGGAAGCCTCTAGTCTGGATCCGGCGGTTAAATTCTCCTTTAAAACCGGATAACGCTCACCTCATCTTCGCCATGGCGCCCTCTCTCTTTCACACGATACTAATGGACCGCTCGCTCATGCAGTTTGCTGCAAAGAATCTCACAAGAAATGTTATACATATGTCACATTGGTTCACTATCCTATCTATGATGCCGTGACAGTAGTTTAGAAACTCTCCTAGCACTCAAAATACCGACAAAAAAATCTCCAAATATATAGCAGCCGCAGGTACCATGAAATAGGACACTAAACAACATTTGCCACAAGCAATCAATTTATGCACCAAGCACACTAAGCAGAAGCAACAAGCTATCAAGATTTCTTCTACTCACAGAACTAACAAATGTGACTAACTCTGTAAGAAGCTCTGCCTTCAAAACCTAAAAATGGTAGAGTCCCATCACTACTTCAGCTGCTCTCTGATCTCAATAGAAAACATGGAGATCGTCTAAAAAACATAGTACACTTCGGCTGCACTTAAACAAGCTTGCTAAAAAGAAACTTCTTAGGTGACGGAAGAAAATATAAGTAACTTCCACTTGACAGTCGCATCATTTGACATATAGATTTTCAGTTAGCATGGCAACTGAAGTGAGTCTATTGATTAAATTACATAGTTTATTGTTAAATGGTAAACACAGATTTAGAAGAGTTGCCAATGCCCATCTGTCAAATATGCTACTGTATACTTATGTGAGCTGCCAATGATCATCATCATCTGTCAAATATGCTACTGTATACTTATGTGAGCTGCCAATGATCATCATCACTACTGTATACTGTTGTATACTTATGTGAGCTGCCAATGCTCATCTCAAGATAGGATTATATACCCAAAAGACCAGACCTTATATGGGCATTATTCTACAAAACAATTTCAAAAGGCTCACCATGTATCCACTGTATAAAAGAGCTCTTTTTCCCTACATCGGCAAGTTAATACTTTGATCTCTACCAACTGGAAGCACAGACAACTATATTTAAAAATAGGGACATCTGCTATCTTCATGAGTAAATAAACAGTAAAAAAGTAGAGGACCAAACCCAAATATTTTCATGAATGTTACAGATCATTTTTGTTAATGTGTAAGTACATCAAGCATGTTCTAACAAGCAGGAAAATTGTAGAAACATACAGATGATGGGCACTTCCTAATTCCTAGCTATCATGGAATCACTGCATGATGCATTGCACTGAGCACCTTCTGTGTGATATGGAGATGGGCAGAGGCAAAGATCAAGGAATTAAAATTCGAAAAGAATAAATAAGCTGTCAGTAAGCCAATAAAAATCGATAGAGAAAAAATAAATAAGTTTACTTCAGTAAGCCGATAGGGATCGACACATTTGGAGACATAACTACCACAACAAAGATTCCATCGTTGTAATAATAGCCTTAGTGCTGAATTATACTCCTTAAAATATGTCTCGGGCATTTTCTTCAAGTACCTTGTAGGCAACAACAATGACAATGATTCTAGGGAATGAAATTCTCTCGCAACACAACCTGACTTGTATATACTGATTGTAAATTCACCTAGCTGTATGAAAATCAAAACCAATCGTTACATAGGTTATCCAAAGAATTGATAAACATACTTTAAGAGAAAAAGTGTTTTAACCTGAACTTCCAAGAAATCATCAAAGGAGAAGTGGCTTCCCTCCCATCAATAAACTTCCAGGTGAACAGGACAAGCACGACCATGGAGAATCATACCCGAATACCTGAATGGAGAGTCATAACTATCCTGGAAATAGCACATCTCTTTGTCCCTCCTATATTCTTCAATCACATCAGAATACTAAAATTGACCATACATCGTTTTGAAGAGAACAAAAATGATCGATCAAACAATTGGTCTAATTCAAAACTTTGTGTCCTTCATTCCCCAATGGTGGAGGCAGATGGTGTTGACGGCGGGATCAGCTGGGGAAGTCGCGGTGGCACCGCGTGCTCTTTGATGGCTGGAACAACAGCAGCACGAGCTGTTGTTGGTGGTGGCGGCGGTACTTCCTCTTTGATGACTGGAACTGTGGGGTAAGTTGTAGGAGTAGGAGACGGAGACTTGGAAGTCCACCCTTGGTTTGATGATCCAGGAGAACAAGGCGACTCTTGTTGTCGAGCCGGCTTGCAGGGCTGAACCTTTGCACATACTGCATTATTCTGCTGATGATCTGAAACAGTAGGATATGATTAAGTAGCAGTTCGAAATAGGAACAAATTACAGTTGCTCATGATTCATACCTGGCATTGGCAGAGGCTTTGACTCGTCGAATGGGAACTCGGAGCCCTTGAGAACGTACTCTGTTCCTTGCGTGAGCAGTAGCAGATCATCCACAGATAGATCGTGCCACACGAATCCAGTCTTGTAGCTCCTGCATTGCATCGATGCCTTACGAATAAACACAATATTTGTCGGATAACAGACAGGTCTCGAGATTGATGGGTATATGTATGTACATACCTCTTGCAGGACCAGGAATACTTGGCCACCATGCCCTTCCCTCTCAGGGCGTCCAGCCAGCCAATCACATCTGAATAAATTGCAATCATTCATGGTAAGTCATCATCCTACAATAAACTACTGATCAGGCACCAGTTGCAGCTTACTAACTAACCTCGCAGGTAGAGGCCTTGTGGGGAGGCGAGGGTCACCTCCATGAAGTGTGGGTGCTCTAGGTGGTTGCTGCGGCAGAGGTGATACACCACCGCCGCCCTCATCCCTGGCCCATGCCTCTTGGTCGTCGGTGGGGGCTCTGGCTCCACCCTGACTGCCTTGGTGCGCATCCCGGACGGGCTGGCGCGCCGCCTCGCCCTCCCCTCCATCGCTCTCCGTGGATCCTCCGACTATAAGGGTGTATGTGTGTGTATGTACAGTCTGATCAACCTACACTGCAGACATTATCAGAAATAGCAGTCAGTGACCAATCAGTCTGATCCTCCTCTGTCTCTCTTATCTATAGTAGAGTGCCCGTGCGTTGCCACGAACAATACATGTATATATATCAAGTTCACAGAGGCAATAGAACAAATTATCTATAGTTTCCTTGTGCTCTAGATTGTAGGTTCATCACAAGTGCAAGATAAGAGATTAAATTGCTTTGAAAAATATAAAGATAGCAAATGAAAAAAATCAGCCGCTGCCTACCGGACTCAGGTTGGCAGCATACAAACATATATACAGACCATGAATGTACTATGACTTCAGAAGAATATACATTAATCTGCCATATTGTAGGGAAACAAATCTGGAGCACAAAGTAGAGAGATACACATGTAACACACGTGCATGATATAACATTACCTGAATGTGACAAAATATAATTGTATTTTCTAATGGAACAAAATAGAGTTGTGGGCATTAACACCGTATCTGGGCATGGTACTCAAGATGCTTCTTTATTTTTTGTTCTTATTACATCATGTACACTTCGAAGAGAGGCGCCGACTCTACAACTTTTCAAGCATCAAACTATATAAGAGTAATTACCCGTGCATTTTGCCACTGTTTGTTAGAAATACATCACATCAGAGATGCAGAACCCATTTTCTCTTAGGTCAATAACAAACATTAAACCTTCGAGACGGGATTAGCAATTCCGTGGAACATTAACTTCTCCCACTGGTACAATACACTCTTCAATTTTGATGCTTATTTTAGCAGCATGGTAAATGCCATTTGCTGCTTCAATACACTATATATGCATGGTTATGCAAATCAAAATTGAAAGATGGACTGCTGCAGAAGTGTAGAAAACATGCATGGTGGTGCTGTAAGAGTGAATACTTATTTATGAGATAAATCGTCATATGAGCTGATACTGTATAAATTAGGAAGACAAAATTGAACTATGCACCATTGAAAGACAAATTATGAAGTCCACATTTTTGCTGAGACATATAGCAGATTTATATTAGCATTCAACATCTATTCACAGAAGACAAAAAAGGTCAGTCGATTTGCAAAGCACACATCAGCGTTTCTATGATGATCAATTCTCAGGGTAAAACTAACTGTAACATGCCTCTCATTATTATTTTGTTAGAGAAGAAGTTACATTTGCTATGTACTAAACTTGTTGGGGTTCCAGACCTTGGGTTATCTGAAGTGTGGGTAACTTGTAGAGGTTAACAACATGGACATCATTCCTATTTGAGGCACGGGCAAAAACTTGTCAGAATGCAAGTATTCAGGTCATGTATCCCGTTGTTTCTGCTTCTGCAATGAATATCAGAGTGTATTGCAGGGCTGAACCTTTGCACATACTGCATTATTCTGCTGATGATCTAAAACAGTAGGATATGATTAAGTAGCAGTTCGAAATAGGAACAAATTACAGTTGCTCATGATTCATACCTGGCATTGGCAGAGGCTTTGACTCGTCGAATGGGAACTCGGAGCCCTTGAGAACGTACTCTGTTCCTTGCGTGAGCAGCAGCAGATCATCCACAGACAGATCGTGCCACACGAATCCAGTCTTGTAGCTCCTGCATTGCATCGATGCCTTACGAATAAACACAATATTTGTCGGATAACAGACATGTCTCGAGATTGATGGGTATATGTATGTACGTACCTCTTGCAGGACCAGGAATACTTGGCCACCATGCCCTTCCCTCTCAGGGCGTCCAGCCAGCCAATCACATCTGAATAAATTGCAATCATTCATGGTAAGTCATCATCCTACAATAAACTACTGATCAGGCACCAGTTGCAGCTTACTAACTAACCTCGCAGGTAGAGGCCTTGTGGGGAGGCGAGGGTCACCTCCATGAAGTGTGGGTGCTCTAGGTGGTGGCTGCGGCAGAGGTAGTACACCACCGCCGCCCTCATCCCTGGCCCATGCCTCTTGGTCGTTGGTGGCGGCTCCGGCTCCACCCTGACTGCCTTGGTGCGCGTCCTGGACGGGCTGGCGCGCCGCCTCGCCCTCCCCTCCATCGCTCTCCGTGGATCCTCCGACTATAAGGGTGTATGTGTGTGTATGTACAGTCTGATCAACCTACACTGCAGACATTATCAGAAATAGCAGTCAGTGACCAATCAGTCTGATCCTCCTCTGTCTCTCTTATCTATAGTAGAGTGCCCATGCGTTGCCCGTGCGTTGCCACGAACAATACATGTATATATATCAAGTTCACAGAGGCAATAGAACAAATTATCTATAGTTTCCTTGTGCTCTAGATTGTAGGCTCATCACAGGTGCAAGATAAGAGATTAAATTGCTTTGAAAAATATAAATATAGCAAATGAAAAAAATCAGCCGCTGCCTACCGGACTCAGGTTGGCAGCATACAAACATATATACAGACCATGAATGTACTATGACTTCAGAAGAATATACATTAATCTGCCATATTGTAGGGAAACAAATCTGGAGCACAAAGTAGAGAGATACACATGTAACACACGTGCATGATATAACATTACCTGAATGTAACAAAATATAATTGTATTTTCTAATGGAACAAAATAGAGTTGTGGGCATTAACACTGTATCTGGGCATGGTACTCAAGATGCTTCTTTATTTTTTGTTCTTATTACATCATGTACACTTCAAAGAGAGGCGCCGACTCTACAACTTTTCAAGCATCAAACTATATAAGAGTAATTACCCATACATTTTGCCACTGTTTGTTAGAAATACATCACATCAGAGATGCAGAACCCATTTTCTCTTAGGTCAATAACAAACATTAAACCTTCGAGACGGGATTAGCAATTCCGTGGAACATTAACTTCTCCCACTGGTACAATACACTCTTCAATTTTGATGCTTATTTTAGCAGCATGGTAAATGCCATTTGCTGCTTCAATACACTATATATGCATGGTTATGCAAATCAAAATTGAAAGATGGACTGTTGCAGAAGTGTAGAAAACATGCATGGTGGTGCTGTAAGAGTGAATACTTATTTATGAGATAAATCGTCATATGAGATGATACTGTATAAATTAGGAAGACAAAATTGAACTATGCACCATTGAAAGACAAATTATGAAGTCCACATTTTTGCTGAGACATATAGCAGATTTATATTAGCATTCAACATCTATTCACAAAAGACAAAAAAGGTCAGTCGATTTGCAAAGCACACATCGGCGTTTCTATGATGATCAATTCTCAGGGTAAAACTAACGGTAACATGCCTCTCATTATTATTTTTGTTAGAGAAGAAGTTACATTTGCTACGTACTAAACTTGTTGGGGTTCCAGACCTTGGGTTATCTGAAGTGTGGGTAACTTGTAGAGGTTAACAGCATGGACATCATTCCTATTTGAGGCACGGGCAAAAACTTGTCAGAATGCAAGTATCCAGGTCATGTATCCCGTTGTTTCTGCTTCTGCAATGAATATCAGAGTGTATTGCAGGGCTGAACCTTTGCACATACTGCATTATTCTGCTGATGATCTAAAATAGTAGGATATGATTAAGTAGCAGTTCGAAATAGGAACAAATTACAGTTGCTCATGATTCATACCTGGCATTGGCAGAGGCTTTGACTCGTCGAATGGGAACTCGGAGCCCTTGAGAACATACTCTGTTCCTTGCGTGAGCAGCAGCAGATCATCCACAGACAGATCGTGCCACACGAATCCAGTCTTGTAGCTCCTGCATTGCATCGATGCCTTACGAATAAACACAATATTTGTCGGATAACAGACAGGTCTCGAGATTGATGGGTATATTTATGTACATACCTCTTGCAGGACCAGGAATACTTGGCCACCATGCCCTTCCCTCTCAGGGCGTCCAGCCAGCCAATCACATCTGAATAAATTGCAACCATTCATGGTAAGTCATCATCCTACAATAAACTACTGGTCAGGCACCAGTTGCAGCTTACTAACTAACCTCGCAGGTAGAGGCCTTGTGGGGAGGCGAGGGTCACCTCCATGAAGTGTGGGTGCTCTAGGTGGTGGCTGCGGCAGAGGTAGTACACCACCGCCGCCCTCATCCCTGGCCCATGCCTCTTGGTCATTGGTGGCGGCTCCGGCTCCACCCTGACTGCCTTGGTGCGCGTCCTGGACGGGCTGGCGCGCCGCCTCGCCCTCCCCTCCATCGCTCTCCATGGATCCTCCGACTATAAGGGTGTATGTGTGTGTATGTACAGTCTGATCAACCTACACTGCAGACATTATCAGAAATAGCAGTCAGTGACCAATCAGTCTGATCCTCCTCTGTCTCTCTTATCTATAGTAGAGTGCCCATGCGTTGCCCGTGCGTTGCCACGAACAATACATGTATATATATCAAGTTCACAGAGGCAATAGAACAAATTATCTATAGTTTCCTTGTGCTCTAGATTGTAGGTTCATCACGGGTGCAAGATAAGAGATTAAATTGCTTTGAAAAATATAAATATAGCAAATGAAAAAAATCAGCCGCTGCCTACCAGACTCAGGTTGGCAGCATACAAACATATATACAGACCATGAATGTACTATGACTTCAGAAGAATATACATTAATCTGCCATATTGTAGGAAAACAAATCTGGAGCACAAAGTATAGAGATACACATGTAACACACGTGCATGATATAACATTACCTGAATGTAACAAAATATAATTGTATTTTCTAATGGAACAAAATAGAGTTGTGGGCATTAACACTGTATCTGGGCATGGTACTCAAGATGCTTCTTTATTTTTTGTTCTTATTACATCATGTACACTTCGAAGAGAGGCGCCGACTCTACAACTTTTCAAGCATCAAACTATATAAGAGTAATTATCCGTGCATTTTGCCACTGTTTGTTAGAAATACATCACATCAGAGATGCAGAACCCATTTTCTCTTAGGTCAATAACAAACATTAAACCTTCGAGACGGGATTAGAAATTCCGTGGAACATTAACTTCTCCCACTGGTACAATACACTCTTCAATTTTGATGCTTATTTTAGCAGCATGGTAAATGCCATTTGCTGCTTCAATACACTATATATGCATGGTTATGCAAATCAAAATTGAGAGATGGACTGCTGCAGAAGTGTAAAAATCATGCATTGTGGTGCTGTAAGAGTGAATACTTATTTATGAGATAAATCGTCATATGAGCTGATACTGTATAAATTAGGAAGACAAAATTGAACTATGCACCATTGAAAGACAAATTATGAAGTCCACATTTTTGCTGAGACATATAGCAGATTTATATTAGCATTCAACATCTATTCACAGAAGACAAAAAAGGTCAGTCGATTTGCAAAGCACACATCGGCGTTTCTATGATGATCAATTCTCAGGGTAAACTAACTGTAACATGCCTCTCATTATTATTTTTGTTAGAGAAGAAGTTACATTTGCTACGTACTAAACTTGTTGGGGTTCCAGACCTTGGGTTATCTGAAGCGTGGGTAACTTGTAGAGGTTAACAGCATGGACATCATTCCTATTTGAGGCACGGGCAAAAACATGTCAGAATGCAAGTATTCAGGTCATGTGTCCCGTTGTTTCTGCTTCTGCAATGAATATGTTGAAAGGTGAGTTACCTGCTAGGTAGAGACTCAGCTCAGTGTCCGCAGCTGAAATCAATGTATCCTCTTTTTGTCAACCCTCTGTATCTTTGAATTCTTCAAGCTCATGTCATGGTATTTGCTTCAAGGACAACAAACAAATCAGGTATGTGATCCAACAAGAGAAAGGCAATTTAACAAATCCATTCAGAAATTGAGAGGTTGATAGCATTTTACTTATGTGATGATTGTCTCGACCAAAATCCATATATCTTGGAATATGCAGGGCACCAATCAGAACCATATTAAAGCAGTAGACAGAAAGGTGCGCGAAGAAGAAATAAATGCAAGAGCAGAAAAAGGGAAAAGGAAAAGGAAAGTGATGTGTATTGATGACACGACGAATATACGACCTCGACCCCTTATCACCTACAGTGCAACACGGAGGAATGAAGAAACAATTTGTAGTCCCAATACTGGTGCTGGATTCTACATTGTTGAATCTTTAGATGCATTGGTAAGTGGATATATAATGAAACTACAATAATACAAAGCTAAATAGATTCTTATAAAAGGATTAAATAATCAACTAAAGGCATGTCGAAAGATGAAAATTATTTGCATCAGACTCATCGGAATTAGCTTTTGCCATGTAGTTTATGAGCTAGAACTGAGCATTTAGTAATCGATAAAAGCATCAAGCATCATCAACTATAAAACAAACTACATTTTCTAATAAGATGGTACAGGCATGAAACGCCGAAGAAGCAGTCATGAGAAATCTGGACCTTTCTCGAGTTGCCTTTGTGTAAATAGGAGGCATTTTTGTCTATGTAACCCTGAGAGCACAGAACCAAGCATGAGAAATCTGAACCTTCCTTGAGTTTCCTTTGTGTAAACAGGAAAATTGAAATCCTTTGCCACACATCCGAACCTTTCAAGAAGCTGCTATCAGGGTTACACAAAGGGAACAAAAACTACTCTGAAAATTTCATTGATAGCTAGAGATCTTGGTCCTGACAAGCAAAATAGACAGTCATGTTTTTATTTGACAAAAGAATCTAGCATATTTACTTCAGTTTGATTAAACCTCCAACGGAGACTAACAAATGATGGAGGATGCAACCATCATTGCAAAAGCTTCGCCAGCATCAAAAGTTGGAGCACCCCGCTGAACGGATAAGGTACTCTTATACTACATGCTCACACTGCCAAACACTCCATAAGAATAATAAACAATAACATTCAGATTTATTTCAAATGGTAGAATATTCATCAAATCAAACAAATCAATATTGATTGACGTGATCTCACTCCTGCGCAGTGCTTGCTATGTGTTCATCATCTACTTACGCCTCATTGGCGTTTCACTTCGTGGCTGAGGACTTCAACGATCAAGAGGCGTTTCTTTTGTACTCCCTCCGTTCCTAAATAGAAGTCTTTATATAGATTTCAATATGGACTACTTACGAACCAAAATGAGTGAATCTACTTACGCCTCATTTTTCACCACGAATGTTATTTCGTGGTGAAAAATTTGCAAGATGCTAAAACTTTTGATCTAGTTTCACGTCTCAAAATTTCATATTTTTTCGATTTTGTTTTTCATTTTCTTTTGAAATTACTGTTCATGAACGGTGTAGGTGCATCTGGGAGTAGAAAATCCACTCTGTTATATTTTTATATTGCATGGTTTGTTTCATGTCTTGTAAGCTGATCCTACAGCACCATGCACCTTGTATCGTGTTTCTTTTGCCTTTTCTATTTTTTAGGGTGTCATTAATTTAATGTCGGGTCTATGCCTTCTTTCTAAAAAAATCAAGATGTTCATGTAAGCAATGTAGGAGCGATAACCCACCTCTCTTTGCTTCTCTTCTTTTCTCTTGTCCTGTTGCGCGTTGAAAATATTCTTTGACTTCTTCGGAGTGCCATCCGTCCATTCCCAAATTCATGCGCAGACTCATGGCGAAGTTCCACATGGCTTGTTCAGATTCGACCATGCCATGACTTCTCAATTTTCTGACAAGGATTGCTGCAGATCTAAATAGGAAAGGTAACAAAAAATAATCATCAGAGTCATGTTGCACCAAAATCAAACAATTTCTCTATATCTCCGCCACTCAGTCAAAATGTGTGTGCACTAAATTAGAGAGAACATGAGAAACTGTTTGAGCAGCATAAATGGATGATTACTGCGGTTGTGTGCTCTAATTAAGCTAGGTGTTCTGGCATACAGTAATCGAAACGAATGGCACAACCGAACTAACGATGAGCATTATGATGCACATAGATTACAGGTGCCCGAGTCTAACCTAGAGATAGAAGCTTGGTGATGCCTTCGGCAAGTTCAACGACCTCGCCGGCCCGCAGCACAGGGTCAACCGTGCCGTGACAACAAAGGACACTGAGGGTTGAGGCAATCGTCCACGACGTGATCTTCCTTATCTGGATTGTCGAAGTCTTCTCACCCCCAGCCCCCGGTCGAGTTGCCGTCGATCGGGAGTTCCGAGGATTGAGTGGTTGTGCAGATCAAATCGGCGGCCATCATGACCTGCGGCGCTCAGCAAGGAGCTATGCGGGGCGGCACCATGGGAGCCACACGAGCGACATGGCGAGGTTGGGGCGCTCCTTGGCCGCGGGAGGCGAGCAGGGAGAGACAGAAGAGCGGCGGCGTGGTGGCGTGCTTCAATGACGGCGAGTCCCCGACAGCGGCAGGGTGCCCCTCCGATAGCGACGCAGTACGGTCGATGGTGGGAAGGCGTGACCAGATCGACCTCTCGCGCAGCCGGCCGCCACCGCTCGCGGACAGAGAGAGATGTGAGAGGGATGGGACTTCCATGGGAGAGAAGAGAGGATGCGTTGACCTGTGGAGCTCGCCGTCGGATGCGTCATGTGTGCCGCCGCCACAAGGGAGAGAGGTCATGGAGGAGACCGCGCGGGCGCGAGCGCCGTTGCGATGCGTGAGTTGTGGGAAAAGACCGGAGCGATGCAGGGCGTGGCGGCGCGGGATCCGGCAGGTGGTCGGACGGGTGTGGCTGGAGGTGGGGGGAGGGAAGGGAAGGAGGAGGCCGAGCCGAGCGGTGGCGGCGCAACCTCTACGAACCCTAGGCGTGAGAGGGGATCGAGCGCATAGGAGAGGGAGAAGAGGAGCGTCTCGTGGGTGCGGGATGAACGATAAAAAAATCGGTGGGAGACAGAGAGGCGAGACGGAAAATAACTCGATGAAAAATAACCAACGAAATTAAACCGGACGAAGGTGGAGGTGGGGAATCAGTGGGATGCGGGAGGTGAGATTGAGGACGAAAAAAAACCGAACGAAAATGATGGGACGAAAATAAAACCCGGAACGCGACCTATCAACCGAGATATTAGGAGTTTAGATTAGGAGTTTAGATGACGCCGACGTCGCGGCGTCTCGGCTCCACCCATGTGCCGACGAGCGCCTCCCGCCGCGGTTCCACGCCTGCCTGCCACGCCACGGCCTCCTCCTCCTCCTCCTCCCCTTCCACTGGAAAGCCCTCACACGAGCCTACGTACGCCTCGGCTCTCCCCGCGCTGCGCTCTACGTGGCGATCCACATGTTCCGCCACGGCGCGCACCCCAATCGCTGCACCTTCCCGCTCGCACTCAAGGCGGCAGCCCAGGTCGCGCCCCCCACCTCCAGCTTGCGCTGCCAGCTCCACGATGCCGCCTGCAAGCGCGGCCTCGCGCGTCATCCCTTCACCGAGAGCGCTCTCATCAGCTGCTACGCCAAGGCTGGCGACCTGGATGCCGCCCGCAGGGTGTTCGACGAAAATCCTCACCGGGGACTCGGTTCATGGAACGCCATCATAAGCGGCCTCAGAGACCTTCCAGGGAGGGTATAAGGGAGAATTCCTCTCAAGGATGTGTCGTCGTGGACAACCATAATTACAGGACTTGCAACATGGTGAGGAGCAGCATGCACTAATCATGTTTGATGAAATGAGGAGTGACCGGTGCCACCAAACAGTGTGACGATGTTGGCAGTGCTCTCTGCTTGCTCAAACAGGGAGCCGGTAGATGCTGGGATGGGCTTGCTGAAGCAAATGGAATATGGGAAGATTAAGGTAGTACCAACTGTTGAACACTACAGGTGTGTGGTTGATATGCTTGGTAGAGTTGGTTTGGTGGATGAGGAGCGTGCCTTGGTGGAGCACAGAATGCTGACGGAGGCAAATGTGGTGATATGGGGAACATTGCTTGGTGCATGTGAGAAGCGCTGCAATGTGAATGTTGGCAAGTGGGCGGCGGAGCAACTACTAGCGGCTGTGCCATGGAATGACGGGGTTTAGGTCCAACATATGCGTTGCTACTGGAATCTGGGGTGAGGTAGAGATGGTGAGGAAGATGATATCGGAGAGAAAGTTACGAAGTTCCCAGGCTGCAGCCTATAGCTCTGTAAAATGGCCGCCATTGAACTACTAAAGGTCTGCTCCTTGCTTCACTCATGCTTGTTCAATACCTAGTTCTCCAATCTCGTTCTTAAAATCATGATGGAAACTCATTTGCAGATACGGTCGTTGCCGTAGTTTCTCGATGACTGTTTTGATCGCTTCGCTTTTTCTTTTTTTCATTTTCCTTGCTTAGGCACAATTTTGGTCTTGTATGACTTTGCTCTTTGCTGGCGTGTTTCTTTGAGTGTGTGTGTGTGCGTTGGTGTTGTCTATGTGCATCCTAGTTATGAAGAGGCCGGGTATGCACTCATTGTGTTTATATCTCCTGGATGCTTCGTTATGAGTCAATAAAATCCACACTTTGTTAAAAAATCGTTTTCTCTTTGTTGTTTTGACACCCACCGCAGATCTGATGGATGACACATCAAAATTACCAGTCTGATTAAGTAGAATATGACTAGCAGACCAGGCAAGATTGCAGCAAGTTAAGACTCATTGACTAATTCTTTAAATGATCTATTTTAGTTGAGAGACGTTTGGTTTTGTTGTGGGCGAAGAATTATTAAGTTTATACTAGCATGTCAACTTTTTTGACAAGTTATTGCTAGTCCATCCTGTGATAAAGCTTTTAGCAACACTAAAGATCTTCCATGAAAACTGACGCTCACTTCTGCCTTAAAGAACCATACTCCAAATCAGTCTTAAGGTAGGCTTACCTAATGATTTGGACTACCGTATTGTATCCCAAATAACTAACCCATGTGACTGCAAATTTTTAGTCTTACTAATTCTGCCTTCTCCCTTCAGTCCACTGCATTTGGTAGAATATGCAGATTCCCACGAATCTTTGGAGAGAAAAGAAAAGATTCCCACGCAATTGCTTTGTTATTGCAATAACTATAGCACTCAGCACTATTCTTAATGCACAAAATACACATCCTGGTGACACTTGGCGATAACTGCAGTTGTCAGCTAAAATCTTATCCTAGTGATAGGCTAGAAACAACTTACTGGTCTTGGGTAGCTCGCAAACCGTGCTGCTTTTGTCATAGCATGGTGACAGCAAGTACACAAAAACACTCACGGGTGCATCATATATGCATACAAAACATGGGTTCTCAGCCAGAGACATCTTTTTACTAGAATCCTCCAACTCCCCCTTCAGTTGCATCACCATGCTAAAAGGAAGCATAGCCAAAAACTTCTAGGATCACAAAACCACAACCAGGAGCAACAGGAATGGGCTCCTTTGCTAATGGCCAGAATGGTTCGGAGCTTGGCATCCAGATGCCAGCCATGGGGGGCAACGCGGTGCTGGAGTCTCCCACAACATCTGTAGCACCAAGATGTCCACGGCTGGACATGGCCATGGTGGCAACCAGAGCTGCAGCCCTGGTGATGGCGCTCATCTCAATGTCGCTCATGGTCTCCGCCAAGCAACGGGGTAGTCTCATCATCTTCGGCATCGAGATTCCACTGTATGCCAAATGGTCCCTCTCTGATTCGCTGAAGTAAGTCTTTGAACTGTTGTAGTTTGAAATCTGTAAATAATCTCCGTCCAGAATACTGAGTTCTGATGGTGTTGTTCGTAACTTCAGATCCTTGGTTGGGATATCTGCGGCAGCAGCTGCCTACTCCCTGGCACAACTTCTGTCGATTGCATACAAGGCCTTGAAGAAAGTCCCTGTGGTTCCATCCAGGCGCTATGCCTGGATGCTGTTAGCTGGTGATCAGGTATGCTATGGTGATTTTGATCTGATTATGCATTGCCTAGTAATTATCATTGCTATTTGTGCTCTGATGATTTGATTTTATTTTTTAGTCATGTTGTTTCATACTTTATTTCCCTGTTTGTGATGTCTGCATAAAAGTGACAGTTTCCTCTATGTTATGTAATACTCTTATGTATTTTATGGGCGGGTCAGTAGCCAGTACTAGTATAGGCGGTTGGTTGAGTTTGTTCTAAGTTACGACCGAAGAAATCTCATGCTAGCAACTGGCATCTTAGTACACAATTTATTTAGTCTCTTGTCACTAGCTTGCCATGTCTATATATTGGCTACATAAAAATAGTTCCGTTACTTTTTTTTTCTTGAATGTGCATCATTTTGTGTTAGGAGGAATCACCAAAGATGGTGAGAGTCTTTACAAACCAAACAGAAAACTTAAGTTGAAAAAAAAACAATGCAAAGAGAACAACAAACTGGCAAAAGAAGGAATGAAGCGGTAAAAAAGTTTCCTTGCTTGATTTAGATGGAATGTTTGTCACTAGCCATAAAAGACTACAGAAAATGAATCCTTTTTATAGCTTGCAGAGAAATTATTCTGTTTTTTGTGCATGTGAGTGTGCAATGTTGCAAAGTATTCCCATTCTGTCCTTTATCACTGTACACTGATATCACTTTATAAACATATCACTTTTTTGTGCATGTGAGTGTGCATTTTGTCACCTAGTCTTACTAGTCTTATGCATTCGAGAAATACATTGGTATCACTTTATAAACATATTTTAGATAAGTATATTCTGCACTTTTATTAGAAATATGCACAAGCAAAATTGAGTATCATGTACATGCGCGGCGGTATAGGGATTCAATTGTGCTAAATATACAATAAAAGTCCATAAGGGCTGTTTGTTTTTTCTTCAAAATATTGAGAATTAAACTCCACGGTGGCAGGCAACTAGGTGAAGAGCAAAGGCAAATCATATTTGAGCAAACTAATGTTTGTACAGAAAAACTTTTTCTGAATTTTCTGTTACATAGTTGGTACGGCGTTTCTTCACTGGCCCTCGCAGGAGTTGATACATGGTAAATGCACATCTTGTTTTTTCGGCATTGATATTGGAGTACAAAGGTAATTCGGCATTGTTTTCTCATGCTATCTATAAGATGAAGAATGATTTATAATAGCCATAGATTAAATCTCAGCAAACAAACTACCAATTAATTCATTACCGAATCCTTAGTAGCATCTTGCATATGATTATTTTCGCACTCCTCCCAGTCAAAATTAATGCTGCTTAAAAGACACATTTATCTGTTTCTTTTGAGCACTGATGCATTCGCGATGCCGTTTGACGTCACATTGAAGTGATTGAAGAGATTTGAAAGTATACCACATAAAAAAATAGTCACTGAATCATTCCAGTAACCCCCTATCAATGGGAGGCCCAGGAGACCAGGACTTGATGCAAAGCTTTCTGTACGATGTTTGTCCTTAAGCGCCTTCAGTAGCTCATGACACTCTGTTAGCTTTGACAAATAACATCTGAACATATTGAACTCTGCTAGTGTCTGACATTGCAATGGAACTGAAGAATAATACGGCTGGTGCATCGTGGCAGGTCTTTGCGTATGCGATGCTGAGCGCGGGATCAGCAGCAGCGGCGGTCGCAAATTTGAACCGCACCGGAATCCGGCACACGGCGCTTCCCAACTTCTGCAAGCCTTTGCCACGTTTCTGCGACTTATCGGCAGCCTCGATCGCGTGTGCCTTTCTCAGCTGCGCCTTCCTTGCGGCATCCGCCGTAATCGATGTTATCTGGCTGTCAAATCTGTGAAAATATGATATAAGTACTACTCCCTCCACTCCGATTTACTCGTCGTGGTTTTAGTTCTGCACTAAAACCACGACGAGTAAATCGGAACGGAGGGAGTAGATGGTGGCAAACTAGTACACTCCTTCGCAGGGTGCTGTGCCTTTAGGATGATGCACCGAACCTGAACCTGTAAAGTGTCCTGAAGTCATGTGAGTTGGCTGCTTGTGCAAATTGGAGCCCCCTCGGCGAAATGGAAGGATGTTGATTTGCAGTGTTGCGAGTGTTCGTTTTTGGAACAGTGATTTGAGTTTTCTCTCCGAGCAATGCTACACCTAGGTAAAGTTACGTACAGATTTTACGTAATAGGTGCGTGTGTAGGACTGCGATTGGATGGATGGATGTGGCAGGGGCCCACACGGGTGAAAATCAGGGGGGCGATAGATTTGTTAGGCAGGTTACGTAACTCTTAGTAGGTTGGTTTCGTAGGTGTAGTATTATTGTTTCTCTCCAGGATGCTCTGATCATATGCAGAGTTTGAAATGGTTGCCGCTTCAGTTCAGTAAAAACATTGACAATTCCACGCGCCCCCCAAAAAAGAAAGTTAACACTGACACTTGTCTACGTTGACAGTAGTGAGTACACATGGACACTTGTCTACATCGCACTCCCAATCAACACACGCACCTACCTCTTCCTAAATTCCAACCACTTAATGACGCTTATCATCATGGCATCAGCAGCCATATCTGTATCTGCAGTGACGCAGCGGCAGCTAGGCGCGCGACACGCCCAAACCGATACTCATCAGGATAGCTCCGGAGAAAAAACGAAGACGACGACACAGGCGAGCCCGAAGATATCGGCACGCTCGCGCGCACGCACGCAACTCACTTTGCCGTTTCGGTTCATTCACTCGAGTGAGTCGACTCCTTTATCGTCTTCCCCTCCTCTCCACGAGCTTCCTTTTCAACCGCCACATTCCTCTCGCGGGTGATTCTTCCACCTGTACTCTACCTCCCGCTCCTCACCCGCCGTCTCCTCCACTCCACCGCAGATGCCGCCCAAGGTGTCCGCCGTCGCCGCCGGCGAGGCCCACACGCTCGCACTCACCGGTAAGGAGCCTCCCGCTTGGCCACTTTAGTCACGTCACGCGGATGCTTCCGGGCACCGCCGGAATTCGGGATCTGAGAGGTGGTTTTGCTCGTGGCTTGCAGGTAACGGGGAGCTCTACTCATGGGGGCGGGGGACGTTCGGCCGCCTTGGCACCGGTCGCGAGGCGGACGTGCACGTGCCCACCGTAGCTGCTCCTGCTGCGGGGAGGCAGCGGCCCAGGTTCACCGCCGTCGCCGCCGGCGCGTACCACAGCCTCGCGCTCGACGGTTCGTGCTCTATGCCTCTATCTCGTCCGCCTTTTCTACTACTGCACTCCTCCTCGTGCTAGTAAAAGCGAAACTAGACATTGTTGTACAGCAATTTGGGTTGGGAAAATACTGTCTGAAGTACCTGCAGCATTCTGAATTTCTGATGTTCGTGCGGCTTGTGGGGAGTGGTAGATGCACTAGCCTGAAAACCGCAATTGACCTTACAGTGGCTCCAAACATGAGACCGTTATGAACGAGTGATTCCATTAACCTGGCAGTTTGTAAGTTAAATGATGCCCATGGTCCAAGAAGCCATGTGTGCTTGCTCTTGATTTCACAAGTACTGTATTTGGTATCTGGCTTTCACAAAATGTGTGCAGGCATGTCATGTGCATTGAATTTTTCTGCCGGTGATTTATGCAACTGTTCGTGTGGTCTGGACCTTACTATGCTTTGCTGACTGAACCGATTCAGTGAGAGTATCAAGTAGTACACAAAACATCCTTGTTTCTCTAGGTTCTTGGTGCATGAAAAATACTCAAAAGTAGGGAAACGCAATTACTAAATAGTATGATGAAGGTTGATACTGAAGTTTCATTTGGTAATGAATACTCTTCAACGCTGCAGATGAAGGCTCACTCTGGTCATGGGGCTACAATATCTGTATCCTTTATCCTTTTTGTGTAATTTTGTACTTTGTCATCTCGAAATCACTCTAGTAATATCCTGTCATTGTCAACTATTTTACTTCCTTGACTACCTAACGGATGGTCAGCTTGGCTATGGAGAAGAGAATTCTCTTTCTCCATGTTTGGTTGACGGGTTTCAAGATTTGGGTTCCCCTGAAACACTGCAGGATGAAGAACAGAACACTCTTGCACGGACTCCTTTGAAGGTACGAAAGAAGCAATCCTTTTCAACAATCAACAGTTTGCAAGACTATAAGCTCGAGAACTTTCTGCTTAATTAATCCCTATGTAATATGCATGTTCTGTTACAGTTGTCTTCTGTGAAAGCTGGGGGCATGATGTCATTTGCAATAGATAGTCTTGGGGCCCTGTGGATGTGGGGAAATTGCCCGCAGCAGACTGATGATGGGGAGTTTTACATAGCAGCTACCTCAGCCCCACTGCCTGTGTGGGATTTCCATGGCCACACTGTAGTTAAGGTTGCCTGCGGTAATGAACATGTTGTGGCTGCCGTCAGTGCTGGAGAGACGTATACAGGAGGTGACCTTGTCTGTTATTCCTGGGGCAACAACAACCATGGGCAGTTGGGTCTGGGTGACAAGGAAAGTAGGTCTCGTCCCGTGCTCATCTCAGAATTTGGTGAGGGCTCTTCATGGGAGGTGTATGAAATTGCATGCGGAGCTTGGCACACTGCTGTGCTCACCAATAAGAAGTCTTTTGATCAGGATCTTGAATCTCGGTGCTGGACATTTGGCATTGGTGACAATGGGCAGCTTGGCCATGGAACAACTGCCACCATCTGCTCCCCGCAGCCTGTTGACGGCTTGCCCACCGGTTCCTTCCTCATCTCTCTTGATTGTGGACTGTTCCACACGGCAGTAGTCTCCTCCGATGGAGAGGTGTGGTGCTGGGGAATGGAGAGAGGTCTCGGATTGTGCCCAGATGCTAGCTTTTCAGGAATGGACGCAGGGGATGCCCTGTACCCCATAAGAGTTCAGTCTCCTGAGACGAATGGGTTCAAGTTTCTTGGTCCAGTGCAGGTTGCCTGTGGAGCTGCCCACACTGTTCTTGTTGCCGGTGACGGGTACAGGATGTGGGCATGGGGCCGAGGCCGCAGCGGCGTGCTTGGGAGAGACCAGACTACTGACAGTTACACTCCATGCGTTGTGATGTGGCCTCCTCTTGATGAGAACTTCCAAGAGATTCATGAGGACCAAGGGCAGGCGTCGACATCAAGAGCGAACGACGGCACTAACACTGAGCTGGAGCTGAAGTTATCTGCTGCCTCGGAGGAGCTACAGTTCCTTAGGTCAAAACTGACACTCATGGAGAGATATGCCAACATACTCCACATTTCAATATTCCGCAAGCCCATGGACGAACGGACACTTCCTCGCTCACTTCAAGAGTCTGCAGTCTTTGATATCAGAAAGGAATTTGAGAACATCTTGGATTCGTCGGATACTGATGAGCTCGCTCGCTTGGAGATGTTTTACCGTAGCATGCTTTCTGGTGTTAAGGACAAGCTTCTCAAGAGAAAAGTTGAAGTGATGGTCCAAGAATGCATTGTTTCACTCTCTGCAGGGAGGCAAACCCCGCGTGGTCAGTGAGTTGGAAGACAGTTGTTATAAACTGCATTTTCTCTGTACAGAATAGAACTTATATTATACAGTATGTGTTAAAATCGCAATAAGCTCTCTGTGCAAACCTGTTGTTTCACCTATTTTGTCAACTTTCTACTGCAACGTAGACTAATTATTTGGTATATCACCTATCACTGATGGTCACTTGGCTGACCATTTTATGGGCACGATCTGTGCTATCGCATAATTGTAGGGTTTACCGTGTTATATTCTCCGTGTTAAATATTCTCAGTATGTACATACATTATCTAAGATCAGCTAATATATATGGCAATACTAGCAACTAAAAAACCATAGTTAGATAGGTAGCAGCAGGCAAATATAGTGTCTTTTGATGTTTTATTATCATCAGACAGCTTACTCTAGTGAATATGTATCTCGCTTAATATAAAAATACGATCCTTGTGTCATGAACCTAAAATAGGCTTTTATCGCTTATTTGCATTGTTCTTTCATTCAACATTGTTGTTTTGTTGGAAGCGATATGTTTTAAAAGGTGACATGCTCTTGAAGTAGCTTGGGAGTTGATTTGCACCAAACAGCTGGTGATCTCGGTAGCTTTGGAAACTGACTAGCAGGCAGAGGCGCGGCGACACGCCGCGCCCATGAAAGAGCCTGTTCAAATGCTTGTTGCTTTGGCAAGGAAAAAACAATTTTGTATAAATATCAGTATACCACATGATCAAACTTCTGTCTAGCCTTTGTCGGACCTACTGTATATCAACCAGTCTCAATACATGTCGCAGTAAATATGAAAAGAGAATTTATGCTTCCATAGAAGTAGCCACTTCTTATCTTAGGTCTGAAACTACACTAAACATCCAAAAACAATAGAAAAATTGTGCCAGAAATTTTAAAATCCTTACAAATTTGGGAAAGTAAGCACTGCCTTGCAGCAAACATTACCTTATGTAGTCTCATTTTACATCACGGCCTTGTTTTGTTTTCAATGAAAACAGAAGCAGGGGTGGTGCCCTTGAAGATCATTCTTTTTACATCATGTTCGTTTGGAAGACAGAGGCGATCATTCTGAGCATTGGCACCATTGTTCAAAAAATCAAGTGAAGTCAGTGTGGTAGACAGGGCCGGATGAATGGAGAAGTAGAATGGTGTCACATAGGCACACATAGGACCTGTACTTTCTTTTCTTCAATATAGTGTCTACCAGTAATGAAAATACTTGATCATTTACCCTTGTGCGTCCTGTAAACATGGCCAAACTGGGCCAATATCTTCACCGATGCTAATGCATCTAATGGAGTACAGTCCCTAATAATGTGCTCTTCATCTCACTTATTTATTTATGTACACCAAGACAAGGTTGTTAGAATCGCAATGTCGAATCAGATCGGAGCTCTGATGGTAGGATCATAAATCATAGAATCTTAACTATCAGAATCGTAGAAATATAGATTCTATGAACTAAAATCGTAGAATCAGAGGGGTTAGATTGTATTGTAAAGTCATAGAATCGCAATTCTGGCAACCTTGTGACCAAAATCACTATATCAAACAGACAAACAGTTCATAAGCATCGTGAGTACCGACAGGGAGAAACAATAAAAAAAACATGATTCATATAAGTTCCTACTACTCAGAGCCAACTTAAAAAATCTCAAGAGTCTGATAGCCGAGTCGGATCTCCTCCTTCTCCCCAAACTCCAACAGAGAGATGGCGCACTCTGGCAAGGTCTTCTCCTCCCCAGCTGTCACGGATGCCGAGCCCTTGGGTGGCGCGATAGCCACCACCACGACGCCGTCATACGCCAGCTTCGGAAGTGCCATGAGCCCCCCACCACCCTCTTGTTCTCCGCGGCCACGTCAAATCTGAAGGAGGCAGCGGAGCTGGTGCCGCAGCACCAAGCCGAGAGCACGCATAGCTAGTCAAGCCGGCAGGTGGAGGAGGAGAGCCCCTTGTACTGCAGCGGATCTCCCCTTTCTACCCGTCTCTCTCTGTGTGTGTGCGCGCGCGCGCGTGCGTGCGAGGAGGATAAGGAAGAAGTGAGGGATCAGTGCTTCTCTCGATTTTTCCGTGGCCTTCAGCGGAAACGATCAGCCCTTTCTGTCCATCTCTCTAGGGTTGTCTCTTTCTCTCTCAGAGAAGATCAGTCAGCGAGCCGCACCTCTTGATATTTCATGGCACGATAGATATCAATAGCGCTCGGCTGAGAGTAAACCCGGGCATGGGCAGCCCGGCCCGACGACCCGACCCGAAAAACCCGGGCCGGGCCGGGCCGGGCTTGACATTCAGGCCGGGCTCAGGCTTTGTTTTGCAACCCGAAAGATAGTTCGGGCCGGGCTCGGGCTTCAATTTTTCCGTATTTCGGGCCGGGCTTTCGGGTTTCGGGCCGGGCTTGCACGTGCACGGACTAAAAAACAGCATTCGGGCCGGGCTTTCGGGCTTCGGGCTTGATTTCAGGCCGGGCTCGGGTTTGAAAATATGGAGTATTTCGGGCTTCGGGCCGGGCTTTCGAACTTCGGGCTTGATTTCAGGCCGGGCTGGGGCTTGAAAATATGGAGTATTTCGGGTTTCGGGCCGGGCTCGGGCTTGAGAAATGAAGGTCGGGCTTTTACAAGCCCGGCCCGAAACCCGGCCCGGCCCGACGTTTGCCCAGGTTTAGCTGAGAGCTCTCGCCCACAACGGCGAGCGCATAGGAGGAGCCCCTCCTTAGCCATTTTAATTATCTTATATTGTAATAAATGCATCTAGTGCCATCCTAGTTGATTTTAGAGTATTAACGATAAACTTGGATGAGGAACTAGTGTGTGTGAGGTTCACAGGAGAACACAGGTAGAAGTCCCTATTGATTCCGTTTACCCATTGAAGATGTGTTGATATCAGATTTTTGCATGGTCAAAAACATAATTAAGAAGGCCTCAAATGTAGAAGTGTTCAAAATGAGAAAATTATGTATCATCAAAAGGAGAAACTTTGATCTTTCGGCCATACACTACTGGAATCAGCTTTTTTATCGTTCACCATGGCGGACGGCAAAGGCACGGATGCCGGACGGCAAAGACCTTTGTCGTCAGCCAGCGGACGGCAAACCATCCGGCTGAACACGTACCAGCAAAGGCCTTCTTTGTCATCCGCTTCGTAGAAACGGACGACAAAGGGTTGTGACGTCAGCCATCCAAGGCCAGCAGACGGCAACGACGACGGACGGCAGCGGTGTGAGGTGAGAGCCGTTAGGGGGTTAACGACGTTCTTTGCCGTCCGCCAGCCGACGGCAAAGAGGCAAAGCTCTTTGCCGTCCGCTGACGGACGACAAAGAGCTTAGCTAGGGCAGCACTGGGATGCTGCCACGTGGCTAGCTATGCCATCGGCCAGTAGACGACATAGATGGCCCTGTTTGCCAGGCCTATTTGGTCACTTTGTCGTCCACTTGCAGACGACAAAATGACCAAATAGACAGCCAGTGTTGCCAGTTTGCACAGGTGACTGTCACGTGTCCTCTTTCTCGTTTGCTAGCGGACGGCAAAGAGCTTTGTCGTCCGCTAGCAGACGGCAAAGAGGCTACACATCCCCTGTTTTTATTTAAATCCAATTAATTAAACATGGTTTCAAACACAGATATACATGCATACATATCCAACAGCATGTCCAACAACATATTTGATCAAATCCAACAACATAGTTCAACGAAGTCCAACATATCCATGTATACATAACCACAAACAAGTTTCCAACAACATATTCATATAGACATACATATCCAAACAAGTTTTCATAAACAACAAGGAAGCACCAGAAGAATAGTACACTCCATGAATCCAAGCCTTCCTCATGTAAATCAAATCTGCAAATTGGGAAAGATGAAAGTTAGAAGAAGAAGACTAGTTAGAAGAAGAAGAGAAAGAAGAAGAAGAAGAAGATTTTTCTTCTTCTCTTTCTTTTTCTCCGCTTCTCTTCTTAGAGCTAAGCTAGGTAAAAATGCTAATTGTAGGTCATTTTAGAGCTAAGCTAGGTAAATAGGTCATTTTGTAGCTTAGTAAGGTTATTATGTCATTTTCGAGGAAAATAAGCTAAGTCTATATCATTTAGGACGTAACAAAGATTATCATGCCATTTTTGACCTAAGTATGCTAAGTATGTCATAAATGAACTGAATAAGCTAAGTATAGCTCATTTTTTTTATATAACTTAGGTAATTATGCCATTTAGAAGGAAAATAAGCTAAGTATCCATTTGTAAAGCAAAACATTAGAGAAAACTTGCCCTCATCAGAACAAATATGATGAAGATCGCAACTAAGGTAACAATTGATCTAACGGCATAATGATACCAAGCCTCATTATCAATGGCATATTTTCTAATCTTCTTAAACTTCAGGCGCATTGCATCCATCTTCAAGCGCATTGCATTCATCTTCATCTTGTGATCATCGATGACATCGGCAACATACAACTCCAATGTCATCTTCTCTTCTTCAATTCTTTTAATTTTTTCTTTCAAATACTCATTTTCTTTTTCAACTAAATTTAACTTCTCGACAAGAGGGTCGGTTTCAAATTCTGGTTCACATACCTCCTAGATTAAAATATCTCTATGTCAACTTGATGGTCATAATTGTCATAAATGTGAAATGCAACAAATAGTTATGAAAGAGAATTTACCACATCCAAATCATAAAGCGGGCGAGGGCCGACGGGGGCGGAAATCAAGACCATGGCACTATGTATAAGAAACAATCATACAAAGTAAGAAAATTATACATACCAACTATATAAATTATACAAAGTACAACATAAAAATTTGAATACCTAAGAATCACTATCAGTAATGACGTGATCATCATTAATAAATGCATCATCATCATCTCTATCGGTAATGACGTGCTCATCATCATCATTAATAAATGCATCATCATGTGGAAGGCCACCTTTACGTAATCGTTCAAGCACTGACAGGTCATCTGCAGCAGTAACTTCTTCTTCTTCCGGCTCTTCTTGTTCCGGCTCAGGGTCGGATTCATTATCGTTGTCTACTTCAATGTTCTGGGGTGGAGTAGAGCGTTTCTTGAAACGTTGTTTGGCAAGACATGTTTCTTGGAAGAATTCAACTTCATCATATGTGTCTTGGTTAATGTGACGTCCATAATCCTCTTCATTGGGGGGAGGTGGTCTAACACGTGGTGGCACTTCATAAACGACATCCCAACCACTGAGATTTGGATCACTTTGACAGGCCCACGGTAGATAGAAAACTTGGGTTTCATGTTGAGCCGTAATATAGACATCGGGAACATCCAAATGGGTGCTTTGTTTGATTTCGACTAGCCCTATATGTTCATGAGTCCTTCTAGTCTTCCTTGGCTGGAACCAATAACATCTGAACAGTACGACGTTTGGTGGGTTATCACCATAGAATTGAAGTCCATAAATTGCTTCAACTCTTCCATAATACTCGACACCTCCTTCGCCGATAGCAGAGACACAACAATTTGTAGACTTTCGGTCAGCCATAGATAGCTCTTTGCCATTGGTACGAAAGCGATATTCGCCTCCTTGCTTTGATAGAAGCTCATACTCTTCGACGGAATCCTTTTGGATCACCGCTCCATACGAGAATATGGCGACGTATCGACTGCATCAAATATCCAGGAACAAGAGCAGTTCAAAGAAATTAGAAGTTGCAAAACAATGTAACGAGATCTTACTCGATGTACGGCCGCACTTCTGTTAGGTTGTTAAAGAGATACAGCGAAATGGTCTGTTATTCTTCAACATCCAATGATACTAGTTTCCAAGCACTGGATGGTGCAAGATTCCCTTTGAATAGGCTGAGGTTGGATTGACCCTTTGTAGGCTCGTTAGCACTGTACCGAGGCTTCGGATTATGCAAATGATGATTTTTGGCTTCATAGTGTGCTGTCACGAAGTTTGACGCCTCCTCAGTGATGAATGCCTCGGCCATCGATGCTTCTATTCTATGTTTATTTTTACATTTTCAAGCGCATTGCATCCATCTTCAAGCGCATTGTATTCATCTTCATCTTGTGATCATCGATGACATCAGCAACATATGTCATCTTCTCTTCTTCAATTCTTTTAGTTTTTTCTTTCAAATACTCATTTTCTTTCAAACCCCTAGATTGCATTGTAGTTTCGTGACATCCCTTTGTTTTACACTAGATTGCATTGTAGTTCCGTGACATCCCTTCGTGATGTTAAAATGTGCAGATGCAGAAAATTTGGAGCATTCCAAATAGCGTCTCATTCCACGACCATGAGAGCGTCCAAACCCCTCAAGATGTCCCAAGAACAGACGCTTAATACAATGCATTTGCTTATTCTTGCTCCACGGGTCACTCAACTGAGTCACTTACATGAATGACGTTCCTGGATGATGCAGATAACAAGTTTCCTTACAACCAAGGGCTCAAGATTTTGCATTCCTCACCCTAAAGCTTTTGTTTCCTTACAAAAAAGGCCAAAATTTGAACAAGTCATGTGGTTTTTTGCTAGAAATTTTGGCAGCATAACGCGTCGCATAAGAAATTCAAATAAAGAGAATGATGTTGTATTGTTCATTCCAAGATTCAATCATGCACAAGTGCAAGTCAGTCAATACACTTACATATCATCATCCTACCAAACCTTTTGCTCAACAACAACACCACAAACTAAATAAGCTGATGGATTAATCTAACACCAGCTCCCACACTACTCACTACTGGCCCTTCCTTCCTTGTCTTGTCATTTTTCTTCCGTTCGAGCGAACGGTCACAGCACATGTATTGACGTACCAAGATATGCCTTCCTTCCAAGAGCTAGTACCCAGCAAAACAACAACCCATCCACTCTGCAACAACCCAATTACGACGAAGCGGCGCCACAATCTCCATCCATCGGTCATCTCGCCCTTCACAATATCAAGCTTCCCGCTGACCTGGGCAAAGAGAGACAGTGAGAGCAAGAGAGCAAACGAGGTTGACTAGTGGCCCCAATCCATAAAGGACAAACAATATATCATGCCAAAGCAACAGAAAAATTTACAGCAGCAAAAAGAACAATATACAATACATTTTATAGCAGGAAAAACCACAACAACCTAAAAGCCTAGATGGTTTAGTTTGTGGATACAATTAACAGGGCAGTATCATACCATGTCCAGTTTGTGAGCACAAGTGATTGAAAATGATGTGAAATCAAAACTCTAAAGATTAGCTAGCCGAGGTTCCGGAGAAGACAACATCCCTCGTCATCTAACAATCATATACAAGTTGCACAACACCTGCACTACACATGCATTGAGCAAAATGGCTCTAGATCAAATATCAAATACTGCATGTTATATTAATTCTAGTCATATTTATCACCCCCCCACACACACACGTCTTTCCAGAAGATCATATCATCATTGCTGCAGGGCTTACACTGCAGCAGAATCTATGACCATCAATTAAATAAAAGTGAAAAATATGTTTTCATGTGTGAAGTCCCAGGATGAGTAGTTGTGAGACAGCAATTGCAGTGAGCTATTTCAACTACAAAATAGAAGGCCCAGCTTATGAGTGAGTTACTGGCATGTGATGGACCGATGGTCAGCCCCACAAGCATCATGCACAGGCACATCACACATGCATTAATTCCAAGACAGAACTGGGTGGGTGTCTAATAATTCAGGGCTTGAATCTATCAATTATCTAACATAATGCATAATTATCGTATCTTCCTCTGTATGTATTCTTCAGCATAGTGCACTACAAAGGAAGAAGAACAACTTGAAATGCGGTATCTCTCTCAGTGAAGAGGACAGGGTAGGTACCTTGAAGAGCTCGTCAAGAGCGCCCAGATGGAAGTCTCCTCGCCCTCCTAGACAAGATAAGAAGCACATGGAGGGAGGAAGAGACGACGGATGATCCACCATCCTCGCCGGGGCAATGAGTCAACAACCTCCTCAGTCTTCTTGGGCTTCGACAGAAGGTACCAGCCAAGGGCGCTCTGGAATGCAAGGGTGCCTGCCAGGACAGTGTATCTCATGTTCTTATCGGTTGACACGCCTGCTATGGATGCCGGCGCCATTGAACCGCCGCCTCCAGTGTTCACATCGCCTACTGCGGGCCTTGGTGTTGACGGAGCTTGCTCTCTTATGCTGGGACCCTGCAGGAATTTAAATCCCCTATTAGTCATTTACACGAACCACACACAACATGTGTACACGAGTGTATCTCAAACTATAGCCTGGCAAAAAAATCATAGATAATTCATCACATGTAGTCTAAAACCCTAGCGTTTCATAGTGCGAGATTCCCTTTGAATAGGCTAAGGTTGGATTGACCCTTTGTAGGCTCGTCAGCATTGCACCGAGGCTTCGGATTATGCAAATGACGATTTTTGGCTTCATAGTGTGCTATCACGAAGTTTGACGCCTCCTCAGTGATGAATGCCTCGGCCATCGATGCTTCTATTCTACGTTTATTTTTACATTTTGCTCGAAGCGTCTTCTGTATCCTCTCAGTTGAGTAGCACCAACGATTTTGCACGCCCCCCCCCCAATCGTGCCTCGGTCGAGAGATGCAAAATCAAGTGTTGCATTGGATTAAAGAAGCTTGGCGGAAAGATCATTGTAGATCAACTCTGGCACCAACTATTCCATTTCTTCTACGAGGCCAGGCGATAGTTCTTTCGCACAAAGAACACGGAAGAAATAGCTCAGCTCTGCCAGTACTAGCCATTTATCCTCAGGGATGAAGCCACGCAACATCACCAGCATTATCCGCTCTATCCATATGTGCCAATCATGACTTTTTAGACCAAATATTTTCAATTTATCAAGACTCGTTCCCCTCTTTAGATTTGTTGCATACCCATCGGGGAACTTCAACTGCATTTTCACCCACAAAATAATTTCCTTCATAGCTGGCCTTCCAAGATTGAACCATGCATTTGGCTTCTTCCAGATCCGCTTTCCTTTCGGTTCTTGCATGTTTTGTAACGGTCTATCACAGAGCTCCTTTAGATTGTCGCTAGCCTTCGTATTATCCTTTGATTTCCCCTCTATGCCAAACAATGTACCAAAAATGGCTTCGGTGATACTCTTTTCAGTGTGCATCACGTCGATGTTGTGTGGGCAAAGGAGGTCTTTGAAGTAAGGCAGATCCCAAAAGCATGTCTTGTGAGTCCATGAGTGTTCCTTATTATACCCCTTGAAATACCCTGGATGCTCTGGATCTGGATCGAGGGCGTTTATCTGATCTAGGGTCTGTTGGCCTGTCAACGCAGGTGGTATAGAGTGTTTGACAACTCTACCTTTCATGAAGTTCTTATTGTCTTTCCTGAACTTATGGCGAGGATCTAGAAACTGTCTATGCAAGTCGAAGCAACTATACTTGCGCCCCGCCGTCAGCCAACGAAACTCAAGAGCTCCCTTGCATGTGGGGCATGGGAACCTTCCATGCACACACCAGTCAACGAATAGCGCATATGCCAGCAAGTCATGCGTCGAGTACATGTACCAGGCACGCATTATGAAGTTATCTTTGCTAAAGGCATCGTATGTCTTGAACCCATTATCCCAAGCTTCTTGCAATTCGTCCTTAAGCGGTTGCATGTACACATTCATATTCTTCCCTGGATAGTTGGGCCCTGGAATTATCAACGTTAGGAAAATGTTCTTTCTTTGCA
>NC_041385.1:533079608-533082218 GCF_002162155.2 Triticum dicoccoides | reverse complement strand
GGGGCTGCCATCTGACCAAACACATTGAACCCATATAGCTGACGGCGACTCGAGGATGCCTTGGATCTGCCTTTTTTTCCTTATGTAATGCATCGAAGCGCTTCCACGCTTCACCACCGATGTGTGCACCATCATCACATTCCCATCTGCATGTAGTTCGGTTCTTTTGCCCGTTTTGTGCCATGTCATTTGTCTGGCCGTATCTTCGACCATGAAAAGACGTTGAAGTCTTGGTACAATTGGCATATACCGAAGAACATTAATGGGTATTTTGGCTGTGTCTTCTCAACCATACCGTTGTCTACCACAACATACCTGGAAGAATTGCAAATGGGACAATAGTTCAAGTCCTCATACTGAAGCCTGAATAAGACACATCCTTTCTCACAGGCATGTATCTTCTCATAGGGCATCTTAAGAGCACGGAGGATTTTGTTTGACTGGTACAGGTTTGGAGGTAGCACATGGCCTTTGGGTAGAAATCGTCCGAAAACTGTCATCATCGCGTCGTAGCATTCTCTGCCCAAGTTGAATTGAGCCTTCAAAGCCATTATTTGTGAGATGGCATCCAACTGACAAAGCTCAGTGTGCTCGTGGAGAGGACGTTTTGAGGACTCCAACATTTCAGTGAAGGCCTTTGCAGATTCCTCCATCTCCTCGTCCGAGTCCCGAGCATCGTCAAAGTCTTGCACCATTCTGCGGTCCCGGTACCATGCTCGTCGGTGCGACGACGAACCACCTTGGCTCTGGCACGTTGGGCAGACTCACCATGTAATGTCCAGACCGTGTAACCAGGCGTAAAACCAAACTTCTGTAGGTGTTTACTTATTTGAAGCTCTTCCCTCTGATTATAGTTGTCGCACCAGACACAGGGGCACCAGCTAAATTTCTGGCCATTTGCAAATGCGGCTCTAACAAACCCCTTAGTTTTTGTTAACCATTCCTCGGTCCAAACATACTGACTAGTGTAACCGGTGTACATCCACGCACGATCACTCATATTAACTTCCTACTGGACACACAAGAAATATATACATAATTAGGCAAACCATATCCATCAGTTAATGGAGTTTGTTAGTTTTATTACGTCCATGCAACCTACACGCTAATAGGTAAGGATAGGTCCTAATCCCACCCGAGTATGTGTAGATCGGGTTCGTTTTCCCATGCTCTACTCCGGATCTGACGCAAAATTTCGGCAGCACCTCCCCGCTGTTCTCCTGATACACGTCTCGGCAATAAGCAGAGAGGATGTGTACCCGGAGAACAATAGGGAGGCACTGACAAAATTCTGCATCGGATCCGGAGCTGAGCATATGAGAAAACGAACCCAATCTACACATACTCGGGCTACCCATGGATAACGTTGGACAATTCGAAAGAATCACGATTATAAATATGCAAATGCATGCATATTCATAGATGTAACCCTTTCGAACGGGAGATGCATAGTGGTTACGCATACTGATGATTGAAACCTATAGCTAGCAAGTTTCATTAGCATGAAGACCGGAACAGAGCAAATGAAGGGGGAGGAGGAGATGTCATTTGTGCTCACCAACGAACGCAGGGGCGGAGCTCGTCGAACACTAGACCCTCACAATGACGAAATAACTGCATATTTAAATCGAAAGATGAGTAACATAGCAAGTATTCGACACCGAGGGCCACATGTACCTCGCACTGAAGATACTTGTTATTTACAGTACCATCGACACCGAGGAACCCTCTAACCCTCTCGTCCCCGGGTAAACTAAATAGCAACTACCATCGGTGCAAGGTACATGAGGCGGTCGGCGTTGAACACTAGATCCACATCCCACAAGTGAAGCCGGCGCCCGGCATCCCGCAACAATAGTTCTGGTGGCCGATGACGGTCGAACACCTTGGCGGATTTGTCTGGTAGCCTCTGCGATGAGGATTAAAGCCCAGTTTTGAAATTCTCAAACAACCAAACCAACTTGAGTTAGTTTGGGTGTTTCAAGTTTCAACACTTAGCTTTCAATCGTCATCTCTAAGGCCGACAGACAAATTTGCAATGGTGTTCGACCGCCATCGATGCCGAGAACTATTGCTGTTGGACGGAGGACCCTTGTGTCACTTGTGGGACGTGGATGTAGTATTAGACACCGACGGCCACATGTACCTCGCACTGATGATACTTACTACTTAGGGTACCATCGACACCGAGGAACCCCCTAATTAACCCCCTAATTCGCAATGGTGTTCGACTGCCATCAACGCCGAGAACAGTCAACGCACAGTCGACGGGTCAGCACTCGGACCCGGGGTTCTCGGCATGGGCGTCGGGACCGGCGGGACCCACTGGCTCCACCATCTATCCCCTCGACAACCCTCTTCCTTTTTCCCTTTTTCCTCTTCTTTTACTTATTTTTCTTTTTTCAATTATTTTCTTCTTCTAACTATCTAAACCTAAATCTGGCACTAACCTAATCCTACCACTAAAACCTAAACCTAAACACAAAAAACAGTAAAAAAATCACCTTGGGTGGCGGGGCCGGGGCGCCGCCGGGGCGGCAAGCCTTGGGCGGCTCGGCGGTGGTGGAGGAGGCTGCGGGCGCCGGGGCAGCGAGGGCAGGGCGCCGCCGG
>NC_041385.1:533033004-533079094 GCF_002162155.2 Triticum dicoccoides | reverse complement strand
GGGCGGCGTGCCGGTGGGGCGGTGGGGCGATGGGACGGGGCGGCGGGGCGGAGCAGCAGTCGAGGGCGGCGGCGCGGGTGGTGAAGAGGAGATCGAGAGAGAGAGAGAGGGGGGAGGGGTTGCGGGCGCGGCCCCTTTTCTATAGTAGGTCAGTTCTTTGCCGTCTTCTAGTAGACGGCAAAGAACGTACCTAGTGGGGTGGGGCCGGGGGGAAACGGAGGACCTAATGGTCGTTCTTTTTTCCGTCTACTGGCTGACGGCAATGTAGTTTTGCCGTCAGCCAGCAGATGATAACCCACAAGTGTAGGGGATCGCAATAGCTTTCGAGAGTAAAGTATTCAACCCAAATTTATTGATTCGACACAAGGGGAGCCAAAGAATATTATTGAGTATTAGCAGTTGAGTTGTCAATTCAACCACACCTAGATAACTTAGTATCTGCAACAAAGTAGTATGATAGCAAAGATAACAGTGATAAAAGTAACGATAATAGTTTTGTAGGAATTGTAACAATAGCAACGGAAAAGTAAATAAGCGTAACACAAGATGTGAAAAGCTCGTAGGCATTGGATCAGTGATGGATAATTATGTCGGATGCGATTCCTCATGTAATAGCTATAACATAGGATGACACAAAACTAGCTCCAATTCATCAATGTAAAGTAGGCTTGTATTCCGAATATAGTCATACGTGCTTATGGAAAAGAACTTGCATGACATCTTTTGTCCTACCCTTCCGTGGCAGCAGGGTCCTAGTGGAAACTAAGGGATATTAAGGCCTCCTTTTAATAGAGAACCGGACCAAAGTATTAACACATAGTGAATACATGAACTCCTCAAACTGCGGTCATCACCAAGAAGTATCCCCATTATTGTCACTTCGGGGTTGTCGGATCATAACACGTAATAGGTGACGATAGACTTGCAAGATAGGATCAAGAACACACATATATTCATGAAAACATTATAGGTTCAGATCTGAAATCATGGCACTCGGGCCATAGTGACAAGCATTAAGCATAGCAAAGTCATAGCAACATCAATCTCAGAACATAGTGCATACTAGGGATCAAACCCTAACAAAACTAACTTGATTAAATGGTAAATCTCATCCAGCCCATCACCGTCCAGCAAGCCTATGATGGAATTACTCACGCACGGCGGTGAGCATCATGAAATTAGTGATGGAGGATGGTTGATGATGATGACGGCGATTAATCCCCCTCTCCGGAGCCCCGAACGGACTCCAGATCAGCCCTCCCAAGAGAGATTAGGGCTTGGCGGCGGCTCCGTATCGTAAAACGCGATGAAACTTCCTCTCTGATTTTTTTTCTCCGCGAAACGAAATATATGGAGTTGGAGTTGAGGTCGGTGGAGCCTCAGGGGGCCCACGAGACAGGGGGCGCGCCCAGGGGGGTGGGCGCACCCCCACCCTCGTGGATAGGGTGTGGCCCCCCTGGTCTTGATTTTTTCGCCAGTATTTTTTATATTTTCCAAAACTTGCCTCCATGGATTTTCAAGACATTCCAAGAACTTTTGTTTTCTACACATAAAACAGCATCATGGTAGTTCTCCTGAAAACAGCGTCAGTTCGGGTTAGTTTCATTCAAATCATGCAAGTTAGAGTCCAAAACAAGGGCAAAAGTGTTTGGAAAAGTAGATATGTTGGAGACGTATCAACTCCCCCAAGCTTAAAACTTTGCTCGTCCTCAAACAATTCAGTTGATAAACTGAAAGTGATAAAGAAAAACTTTTACAAACTCTGTTTGCTCTTGTTGTTGTAAACATGCAAAGCCAGCATTCAGGTTTCAACAAATATTATGAACTAACCATACTCACAATAACACCTCGGTCTCACAATTACTCATATCAATGGCATAATCAGCTAGCGAGCCATAGTAATAAAACTCGGATGACAACACTTTCTCAAAACAATCATAAGATGATATAACAAAATGGTATCTCGCTAGCCCTTTCTGAAACCGCAAAACATAAATGCAGAGCACCTTTAAAGATCAAGGACTGACTAAACATTGTAATTCATGGTAAAAGAGATTCAATCAAGTCATACCCAATATAAACCAATAGTAATGAATGCAAATGACAGTGTGCTCTCCAGCGGGTGCTTTTTAATAAGAAGGTGATGACTCAACATAAAAGTAAATAGATAGGACCTTCGCAGAGGGAAGTGGGGATTTGTAGAGGTGCCAGAGCTCAATTTTAAAATAGAGATTGAATAACATTTTGAGCGGCGTACTTTCACTGTCAATGCAACAACTATGAGATGGCTGTATCTTCCATACTACATGCATTATAGGCAGTTCCCAAACAAGATGGTAAAAGTTTATACTCCCCCACCACCAACAACCATCAATCCATGGCTTGCTCGAAACAACGAGTGCCTCCAACTAACAACAGCCCTGGGGAGTTTTGTTTAATTATATTGATTTGCTTTGATCTTTTTGGATCATGGGACTGGGCATCCCAGTTACCAGCCCTTTCTCGTGAATGAGGAGCGGAGTCCACTCCTCTTGAGAATAACCCACCTAGCATGGAAGATATAGGCAGCCCTAGTCAAAACATGAGCTGCTCGAGCATACAAAACAGAATTTCATTTGAAGGTTTGGAGTTTGGCACATACAAATTTACTTGGAATGGCAGGTAAATACCGCATATAGGAAGGTATGGTGGACTCATTGGAATAACTTTGGGGTTTAAGGAGTTTGGATGCACAAGCAGTATTCCTGCTTAGTACAGGTGAAGGCTAGCAAAAGACTAGGAAGCGACCAACTGAGAGAGCGACAACAGTCATGAACATGCATTAAAATTAATTCACACCGAACACAATCATGAGTAGGATATAATCCACCATGAACATAAATATCGTGAAGGCTATGTTGATTTGTTTCAACTACATGCGTGAACATGTGCCAAGTCGAGTCACTCAATTCATTCAAAGGAGGATACCATCCCATCATACCACATCATAATCAGTCTAATAGCATGTTGGCACACAAGGTAAACCATTATAACTCATAGCTAATCAAGCATGGCACAAGCAATTATAATCTCTAAATGTCATTGCAAATATGTTTACTTCATAATAAGCTGAATCAGGAACGATGAACTCATCATATTTACAAAAACAAGAGAGGTCGAGTTCATACCAGCTTTTCTCATCTCAATCAGTCCATCATATATCGTCATTATTGCCTTTCACTTGCACGACCGGACGATGTGTATAATAATAATAGTGCACGTGCATTGGACTAAGCTAGAATCTGCAAGCATTCAACTCAAGAGAGAAGACAAAGTAATATGGGCTCTAAGTTCAATAAACAATCATGCATATGACAGCCACTAAACATTTTCAATATGGTCTTCTACTCTTGACCCCCAAAGGAAAGAAAAGAAAATAAAACTATTTACACGGGAGAGCTCCCAAAAAGTAAAAGAAGAACGAGAAATCTTTTTGGGTTTTCATTTTAATTCTACTACAAGCATGGATAATACAATGAAAGAGTATGAGCACCGACGACTAGAATAGTGTGTGAACATGAATGTAAAGTCGGTGAGAAATACAAACTCCGCCAAGCTTAGGCTTTTGGCCTAATTTGTTCTAATGCCAAGGGTCGCGACTACTCTCCCGGTGTACTGAGGGGTGTAATCAGGATACCACTGGCTGGCTGTCTCTTACGGATCCCACTGGTAAGATGATGCTCGATAAGGGTCCAGTGCAGGTTTCGGCTCAGGCTCAGGTTCTGGAGTGGATGCTTGGCCTCGATGAGCGTACACTGCTTCCGGCGTGACAAGAAAATTATCTGCAATCAAATCAAACAACAGAGGTGCAGGCAAAATAATAGTCTCATTGTGTTTCTTATTAAATCTCAGGTTATACAGGAGCATCTTATCTTTGTTGTCAACAATGAACTCATGTGCTACCATGATCTTGTAATCTTAAATGTAAGGAGACAATTTTGTCTCCTCTTTCTCATGGTGCCTAATAGGTATCTCAAAATGTCTAGCAAGACGTGCAGCATAGATACCTCCAAAGATGGGGCCTTTTGTACGATTCAGGCTTAGCCGTTTAGCAATAACGACACCCATACTAAAATTGTTATCTCCAAACAAGGCATGGTGAAGAATAATAATATCAGGAACATTGAAGTTTCCACTATTTGCACGACCAATCAAGCATCTATGAGCAAATATGACAAAGTAGCGTAAAACAGGAAAGTGTATGCTAGAGATTCTCGCATCGGAATCCTTCTTTGGATCCCCTACAGTGATAGTGTTAAAAAAGCCATCCATATCTTTACAATGGGGTTCATCTAATTTTCTCTCAAAGGGTATCCTACAAATCACGCAAAAATTACGTAAAGACATTTCCCTGAATTCATCATATAAATGAAATGACATTGAAGGCGGTGACTTCTTAGGATAATAATAAAAGTTTTGCATGAAAGTATTGGTGAGTAAGAGATACTGATCGATCCGGTCGCGGAGGAAATCGGTGAGGCCTGCATTCTCGATCAAAGAATAAAAATCTTCATAAATCCCGGCTTCTCTCTAGAAATTATCACAAGACCATTCACATGGCCGTACTTCCGCTATGCGAGGAAGATTATACTTGGACTTTTCCTTTTCTTTAGCTTGCTTTTCCTGGGAGCCTTGGCTAGAAGAGCCCCTCAAAATTTTCCTTAACATTTTCTGAAAATTTCTGAAATTTTAGTAACTTCAAAATAAAAGTGAATAAAACTAAACAAGATTGGTAGCAACTACTCCTACAAGTGCCTAAAATCCTCAAATATTCCATAAAAAATCATACTAAATTTGCAGGGCATTTGGAGCACTTTTATTTTCGGGATATTTTTTATTGCACGGATAATTCAGAAAACAAACAAATAATACTTTTTTTGCTTTATTTATTCTAAATAACAGAAAGTAAAAAGAGGGTACAGAAGGTTGTGCCTTCTAGTTTCATCCATCTCATGATCATCAAAATTAATCCACTAACAAGGTTGATCAAGTCTGGTTAACAAACTCATTCCGAATAACAAGGAACCAGAGAAATTTCAAATAACACTAAGTTACCTCAACGGGGATATGAACTTCCCCAATTATAAGAATATCATACTTTTTCTTGACAGTAGGGAGAGGAAATTCAAAACCTCCAATAATGATGGTTGGAACTTTTCCAATAGAATTGATGCTATGGACTTGAGATTGCTTCCTCGGAAAGTGTACCGTATGCTCATTACCATTAACATGAAAAGTGACATTGCCTTTGCTGCAATCAATAACAACCCCTGCAGTATTCAAAAAGGGTCTTCCAAGGATAATCGACATACTATCGTCCTCGGGAATATCAAGAATAACAAAGTCCGTTAAGATAGTGACATTTGCAACTACAACAGGCACATCCTCACAAATACCGACAGTTATAGCAGTTGATTTATCAGCCATTTGCAAAGATATTTTAGTAGGTGTCAACTTATTCAATTCAAGTCTATGATATAAAGAGAGAGGCATAACACTAACACCGGCTCCCAGATCACATAAAGCAGTTTTAACATAATTTCATTTAATGGAGCATGGTATGGTTGGTACCCTTGGATCTCCAAGTTTCTTTTGTATCCCACCCTTAAATGTATAATTAGCAAGCATGGTGAAAATTTCAGCTTTCTCTTTTATTTGTAATGATATCCTTCATATACTTAGCATAAGGATTTACTTTAAGCATATCAGTTAAGCGCATACGTAAGAAAATAGGTCTAATCATTTTAGCAAAGTGCTCAAAATCCTTGTCATCCTTTGTCTTGGATGGTTTAGTAGGAAAGGGCATGGGTTTTTGAACCCATGGTTCTCTTTCTCTACCGTGCTTCCTAGCAACACAGTCTCTCTTATCATAACGTTGATTCTTTGATTGTGGGTTATCAAGATCAACAGCAGGTTCAACTTCTACTTCATTATTTTTGCTAGGTTGAGCATCAACATGAACATTATCATTAACATTATCACTAGGTTCATGTTCATCAGGTGTGTCTACAACAGGTTCACTAGAAGCATGCAAAGTCCTATCGTTTTTCTTTTTCTTCTTTTTAGAAGAACTAGGTGCCTCTAAATTATTTTTGTGGGAATCTTGCTCGATTCTCTTAGGGTGGTCTTCAGGATACAAAGGTTCCTGAGTCATTCTACCAGTTCTAGTAGCCACTCTAACAGCAAAGTCAAGTTTATTATTTAATTCATCGAGCAAATCATTTTGATCTTTAAGTACTTGCTCAGCTTGAGTTGCAACCATAGAAGCATATTTGCTAATGAGTTTTAGTTCACCATTAACTCTAGCCATATAATCACTCAAGCGTCCTATCTCGAAAGCATTATTCTTTAACTCTCTACCAACATAAGCATTAAAACTTTCTTGCCTAGCCATAAAGTCATCAAATTCATCTAAGCATGGGCTATGAAATTTAGTAGAAGGGATTTCAACTTTATCATATCTACAGAGAGAATTTACCTTTACTACCTGTGTCGGGTTATCAAGACAATGTGGTTCTTCGACAGGTGGTATATTAAGACCATGTATTTCTTCAATGGGAGGTAAATTCTTAACATCTTCAGCTTGTATACATTTTCTTTCATTGATTTCTTTGCCTCTTGCATATCTTCAGGACTAAGAAATAAAACACCTCTCTTCTTCGGAGTGGGTTTAGGAATAGGCTCAAAAGTTGGCTCAATTGGTTCAGGAATTGCCTCAGGAATTGGCTCAGGAAGAGTCCAATTATTTTCATTAGTCAACATATTTTTCAATAGTAATTCAGCTTCGTCGACTGTTCTTTCCCTGAAAACACAACCAACACAACTATCCAAGTAGTCCTTGGAAGCATCGGTTAGTCCATTATAAAAGATATCAAGTATTTCATTTTCCTTGAGAGGATGATCAGGAAAAGCATTAAGTAACCGGAGAAGCCTCCCCCAAGCTTGTGGGAGACTCTCTTCTTTGATTTGCACAAAATTATATATTTCCCGCAAGGCAGCTTGTTTCTTATGAGCAGGAAATTATTTAGCAGAGAAGTAATAAATCATATCCTGGGGACTACGCACACAACCAGGATCAAGAGAATTAAACCAAGTCTTAGCATCACCCTTTAATGAGAACGGAATTATCTTAAGGATATAATAATAGCGAGACTTGTCATCATTAGTAAATAGGGTGGATATATCATTTAACGATGTGCCACAACAGTTTCAGATTCAAGGCCATAAAAAGGATCAGATTCAACCAAAGTAATTATCTCAGGATCAACAAAGAATTCATAATCCTTATCAGTAACACAGATAGGTGAAGTAGCAAAAGCAGGGCCAGGTTTCATTCTAGCATTAAGAGATTGCTGCTTCCATTTGGCTAATAACTTTTTAAGATCATATCTATCTTTACAAGCAAAGATAGCTCTAGCAGCTTCCTCTTCCATAACATAACCCTCAGGAACAACATGTAATTCATAATCAGGGGGAGAACTTTCGTCATCACTATCATCAATAATAGCATCTTCAATAATTTCATTCTCTCTAACCCTAGCAAGTTGTTCATCAAGAAATTCACCTAATGGCACAGTAGTATCACGCATAGAAGTAGTTTCATCATAAGTATCATGCATAGCAGAAGTGGCATCATCAATAACATGCGACATATCAGAATTCATAGCAGTAACAGGTTTAGGTGTCGCAAGCTTACTAATAACAGAAGGAGAATCTAGTGTAGAGCTAGATGGCAGTTCCTTACCTCCCCTCGTAGTTGAGGGCAAAATCTTGGTTCTTTCGTCTTTCAAGTTCCTCATAGTGATCAACAGATATAAATCCGTGACTCAAAGAATAGAGCTATATTCCCCGGCAACGGCGCAAGAAATTAGTCTTGATAACCCACAAGTGTAGGGGATCGCAACAGCTTTCGAGGGTAAAGTATTCAACCCAAATTTATTGATTCGACACAAGGTGAGCCAAAGAATATTATTGAGTATTAGCAGTTGAATTGTCAATTCAACTACACCTGGATAACTTAGTATCTGCAGCAAAGTATTTAGTAGCAAAGTAGTTTGATAGCAAAGGTAACAGTGATAAAAGTAAGGATAATAGTTTTGTAGGAATTGTAACAATAGCAACGGAAAAGTAAATAAGCGTAACACAAGATGTGAAAAGCTCGTAGGCATTGGATCAGTGATGGATAATTATATCGGATGCGATTCCTCATGTAATAGCTATAACATAGGATGACACAGAACTAACTTCAATTCATCAATGTAATGTAGGCATGTATTCCGCATATAGTCATACGTGCTTATAGAAAAGAACTTGCATGACATCTTTTGTCCTACCCTCCCGTGGCAGTGGGGTCCTAGTGGAAACTAAGGGATATTAAGGCCTCCTTTTAATAGAGAACCGGACCAAAGCATTAACACATAGTGAATACATGAACTCCTCAAACTACGGTCATCACCGAGAAGTATCCCGATTATTGTCACTTCGGGGTTGTCGGATCATAACACATAATAGGTGACTATAGACTTGCAAGATAGGATCAAGAACACACATATATTCATGAAAACATTATAGGTTCAGATCTAAAATCATGGCACTCGGGCCATAGTGACAAGCATTAAGCATAGCAAAGTCATAGCAACATCAATCTTAGAACATAGTGCATACTAGGGATCAAACCCTAACAAAACTAACTTGATTAAATGGTAAATCTCATCCAACCCATCACCGTCCAGCAAGCCTACGATGGAATTACACACGCACGGCGGTGAGCAACATGAAATTGGTGATGGAGGATGGTTGATGATGACGACGGCGATGAATCCCCCTCTCCGGAGCCCCGAACGAACTCCAGATCAGCCCTCCCAAGAGAGATTAGGGCTTGGCGGCGGCTCTGTATCATAAAACGCGATGAAACTTCCTCTCTGGTTTTTTTCTCCACGAAACAGAATATATGGAGTTGGAGTTGAGGTCGGTGGAGCCTCAGGGGGCCCACAAGACAGGGGGCGCGCCCAGGAGGGTGGGTCCACCCCCCACCCTCGTGGACAGGGTGTGGGGCCCTGGTCTTGATTCTTTTGCCAGTATTTTTTATATTTTATGAAACGTGTCTCCATGGATTTTTAGGACATTCCGAGAACTTTTGTTTTCTACACATAAAACAACATCATGGTAGTTCTGCTGAAAACATCGTCAGTCCGGGTTAGTTTCATTCAAATCATGCAAGTTAGAGTCCAAAACAAGGGCAAAAGTGTTTGGAAAAGTAGATATGTTGGAGACGTATCAACTCCCCCAAGCTTAAACCTTTGCTTGTCCTCAAGCAATTCAGTTGATAAACTGAAAGTGATAAAGAAAAACTTTTACAAGCTCTGTTTGCTCTTGTTGTTGTAAACATGCAAAGCCAACATTCAGGTTTCAGCAAATATTATGAACTAACCATACTCACAATAACACCTTGGTCTCACAATTACTCATATCAATGGCATAATCAGCTAGCGAGCCATAGTAATAAAACTCGGATGACAACACTTTCTCAAATCAATCGTAACATGATATAACAAAATGGTATCTCGCTAGCCCTTTCTGAGACCGCAAAACATAATTGCAGGGCACCTTTAAAGATCAAGGACTCACTAAACATTGCAATTCATGGTAAAAGAGATTCAGTCAAGTCATACCCAATATAAACCAATAGTAATGAATGCAAGTGACAGTGTGCTCTCCAGTGGGTGCTTTTTAATAAGAAGGTGATGACTCAACATAAAAGTAAATAGATAGGCCCTTCGCAGAGGGAAGCGGGGATTTGTAGAGGTGCCAGAGCTCGATTTTAAAATAGAGATTGAATAACATTTTGAGCAGCGTACTTTCACTGTCAATGCAACAACTATGAGATGGTTGTATCTTCCATACTACATGCGTTATAGGCATTTCCCAAACAGAATGGTAAAAGTTTATACTCCCCCACCACCAACAAGCATCAATCCATGGCTTGCTCGAAAAAACGAGTGCCTCCAACTAACAACAGCCCTCGGGGGAGTTTTGTTTAATTATATTGATTTGCTTTGATCTTTTTGGATCATGGGACTGGGCATCCCGGTTACCAGCCCTTTCTCATGAATGAGGAGCGGAGTCCACTCCTCTTGAGAATAACCCACCTAGCATGGAAGATATAGGCAGCCCTAGTCAAAACATGAGCTGCTCGAGCATACAAAACAGAATTTCATTTGAAGGTTTGGAGTTTGGCACATACAAATTTACTTGGAACGGCAGGTAAATACCACATATAGGAAGGTATGGTGGACTCATTGGAATAACTTTGGGGTTTAAGGAGTTTGGATGCACAAGCAGTATTCCCGCTTAGTACAGGTGAAGGCTAGCAAAAGACTAGGAAGCGAACAACTGAAAGAGCGACAACAGTCATGAACATGCATTAAAATTAATTCACACCGAACACAAGCTTGAGTAGGATATAATCCACCATGAACATAAATATCATGAAGGCTATGTTGATTTGTTTCAACTACATGCGTGAACATGTGCCAAGTCGAGTCACTCAATTCATTCAAAGGAGGATACCATCCCATCATACCACATCATAATCATTCTAATAGCATGTTGGCACGCAAGGTAAACCATTATAACTCATAGCTAATCAAGCATGGCACAAGCAACTATAATCTCTAAATGTCATTGAAAATATGTTTACTTCATAATAAGCTGAATCAGGAATGATGAACTCATCATATTTACAAAAACAAGAGAGTTCGAGTTCATACCAGCTTTTCTCATCTCAATCAGTCCATCATATATCGTCATTATTGCCTTTCACTTGCATGACCGAACGATGTGTATAATAATAATAGTGCACATGCATTGGACTAAGCTGGAATCTGTAAGCATTCAACTCAAGAGAGAATACAAAGTAATATGGGCTCTAAGTTAAATAAACAATCATGCATATGAGAGCCACTAAACATTTTCAATATGGTCTTCTACTCTTGACCCCCAAAGGAAAGAAAAGAAAATAAAACTATTTACATGGGAAAGCTCCCAACAAGTAAAAGAAGAACAAGAAATCATTTTGGGTTTTCATTTTAATTCTACTACAAGCATGGATAATACAATGAAAGAGTATGAGCACTGACGACTAGAATAGTGTGTGAACATGAATGTAAATTCAGTGAGAAATACAAACTCCCCCAAGCTTAGGCTTTTGGCCTAAGTTGTTCTAATGCCAAGGGCCGCGGCTACTCTCCCCAGTGTACTGAGGGGTCTAATGAGGATACCACTGGCTGGCTGATGCTCGATAAGGGTCCAGTGCAGGTTTCGGCTCAGGCTCAGGTTCTGGAGTGGATGCTTGGCCTCGATGAGCGTACACTGCTTCCGGCGTGACAAGAAAATTATCTGCAATCAAATCAAACAACAGAGGCGCAGGCAAACTAATAGTCTCATTGTGTTTCTTATTAAATCTCAGGTTATACAGGAGCATCTTATCTTTGTTGTCAACAACAAACTCATGTGCTACCATGCTCTTGTAATCTAAAATGTAAGGAGACAATTTTGTCTCCTCTTTCTCATGGTGCCTAATAGGTATCTCAAAATGTCTAGCAAGACGTGCATCATAGATACCTCCAAAGATCGGGCCTTTTGTACGATTCAGGCTTAGCCGTTTAGCAATAACGGCACCCATACTAAAACTGTTATCTCCAAACAAGGCATGGTGAAGAATAATAATATCAGGGACATTGAAGTTTCCACTATTTCCATGACTAATCAAGCATCGACTAGCAAATATGGCAAAGTAGCGTAAAACAGGAGAGTGTATGCTAGAGATTCTTGCACTAGAACCCTTCTTTGGATCCCCTACAGTGATAGTGTTAACAAAGCCATCCACATCTTTACGATGGGGTTCATCTAATTTTCCCTCAAAGGGTATCCTACAAATCGCGCAAAAATTACGTAAAGACATTTCCCTGAATTCATCATATAAATGAAATGACACTGAAGGCGGTGACTTCTTAGGATAATAATAAAAGTTTTGCACGAAAGTATTGGTGAGTAAGAGATACTGATTGATCCGGTCGCGGAGGAAATCGGTGAGGCCTGCATTCTCGATAATAGAATAAAAATCTACATAAATCTCAGCTTCTCTCAAGAAATTATCACAGGGCCATTCACACGGCCGTAATTCCGCTATGCGAGGAAGATTATACTTGGCCTTTTCCTTTTCTTTAGCTTGCTTTTCCTGGGAGCCTTGGCTAGAAGAGCCCCTCAAAAATTTCCTTAACATTTTCTGAAAATTTCTGAAATTTTAGTAACTTCAAAATAAAAGTGAATAAAACCAAACAAGATTGGTAGAAACTACTCCTACAAGTGCCTAAAATCCTCAAATATTCCATAAAAAATCATACTAAATTTGCAGGGCATTTGGAGCACTTTTATTTTCGGGATATTTTTTATTGCACGGATAATTCAGAAAACAGACAAGTAATACTATTTTTGCTTTATTTATTCTAAATAATAGAAAGTAAAAAAAGTGTACAAAAGGTTGTGCCTTCTAGTTTCATCCATCTCATGATCATCAAAATGAATCCACTAACAAGGTTTATCAAGTCTTGTTAACAAACTCATTCCGAATAACACGGAACCGGAGAAATTTTGAATAACACTAAGTTACCTCAACGGGGATATGAACATCCCCAATAATAAGAATATCATACTTTTTCATGACAGTAGGGAGAGGAAATTCAACACCTCCAATAATGATGGTTGGAACTTTTCCAATAGAATTGATGCTATGGACTTGAGATTGTTTCCTCAGAAAGTGTACCGTATGCTCATTACCATTAACATGAAAAGTGACATTGCCTTTGTTGCAATCAATAACAGCCCCTGCAGTATTCAAAAAGGGTCTACCAAGGATAATCGACATACTATCGTCCTCGGGAATATCAAGAATAACAAAGTCCGTTAAGATAGTGACATTTGCAACCACAACAGGCACATCCTCACAAATACCGACATGTATAGCAGTTGATTTATCAGCCATTTGCAAAGATATTTCAGTAGGTGTCAACTTATTCAATTCAAGTCTATGATATAAAGAGAGAGGCATAACACTAACACCGGCTCCCAGATCATATAAAGCAGTTTTAACATAATTTCATTTAATGGAGCATGGTATGGTTGGTACCCTTGGATCTCCAAGTTTCTTTGGTATCCCACCCTTAAATGTATAATTAGCAAGCATGGTGAAAATTTCAGCTTCCGGTATCTTTCTTTTGTTTGTAATGATATCCTTCATATACTTAGCATAAGGATTTACTTTAAGCATATCAGTTAAGCGCATACATAAGAAAATAGGTCTAATCATTTCAGCAAAGCACTCAAAATCCTCGTCATCCTTTGTCTTGGATGGTTTAGGAGGAAAGGGCATGGGTTTCTAAACCCATGGTTCTCTTTCTCTACTGTGCTTCCTAACAACAAAGTCTCTCTTATCATAACGTTGATTATTTGATTGTGGGTTATCAAGATCAACAGCAGGTTCAACTTCTACTTCATTATTTTTGCTAGGTTGAGCATCAACATGAACATTATTAGTAACATTATCACTAGGTTCATGTTCATCACCTGATTGTGTTTCAACATCAGAAACTGAGATATCATTGGGATTCTCAGGTGTGTCTACAACAGGTTCACTAGAAGCATGCAAAGTCCTATCATTTTTCTTTTTCTTCTTTTTAGAAGAACTAGGTGCCTCTAAATTATTTCTCTGAGAATCTTGCTCAATTCTCTTAGGGTGGCCTTCAGGATACAAAGGATCCTGAGTCATTCTACCAGTTCTAGTAGCCATTCTAACAGCAAAGTCAGGTTTATTATTTAATTCATCGAGCAAATCATTTTGATCTTTAAGTACTTGCTCAGCTTGAGTAGCAACCATAGAAGCATATTTGCTAATGAGTTTAAGTTCAACATTAACTCTAGCCATATAATCACTCAAGCGTCCTATCTCGAAAGCATTATTCTTTAACTCTCTACCAACATAAGCATTAAAACTTTCTTACCTAGCCATAAAGTCATAAAATTCATCTAAGCATGGGCTATGAAATTTAGTAGAAGGGATTTCAACATTATCATATCTATAGAGAGAATTTACCTTTACTACGTGTGTCGGGTTATCAAGACAATGTAGTTCTTCGACAGGTGGTATATTAAGACCATGTATTTCTTCAATAGGAGGTAAATTCTTAACATCTTCAGCTTCTATACATTTTTCTTTCATTGATTTCTTTGCCTCTTGCATATCTGTAGGACTGAGAAATAAAACACCTCTCTTCTTCGGAGTGGGTTTAGGAATAGGCTCAGGAGCTGGCTCAATTAGTTTAGGAATTGCCTCAGGAATTGGCTCAGGAAGAGTCCAATTATTTTCATTAGTCAACATATTATTCAATAGTAATTCAGCTTCGTCGACTGTTCTTTCCCTGAAAACACAACCAGCACAACTATCCAAGTAGTCCTTGGAAGCATCGGTTAGTCCATTATAAAAGATATCAAGTATTTCATTTTTCTTGAGAGGATGATCAGGAAAAGCATTAAGTAACCGGAGAAGCCTCCCCCAAGCTTGTGGGAGACTCTCTTCTTTGATTTGCACAAAATTATATATTTCCCGCAAGGTAGCTTGTTTCTTATGAGCAGGAAAATATTTAGCAGAGAAGTAATAAATCATATCCTGGGGACTACGCACATAACCAGGATCAAGAGAATTAAACCAAGTCTTAGCATCACCCTTTAATGAGAACGAAAATATCTTAAGGATATAATAATAGCGAGACTTCTCATCATTACTAAACAGGGTGGCTATATCATTTAACTTGGTAAGATGTGCCACAACAGTTTCAGATTCAAGGCCATAAAAAGGATCAGATTCAACCAAAGTAATTATCTCAGGATCAACAGAGAATTCATAATCCTTATCAGTAACACAGATAGGTGAAGTAGCAAAAGCAGGGCCAGGTTTCATTCCAGCATTAAGAGATTGCTGCTTCCATTTGGCTAATAAATTTTTAAGATCATATCTATCTTTGCAAGCAAAGATAGCTCTAGCAGCTTCCTCTTCCATAACATAACCCTCAGGAACAATAGGTAATTCATAATCAGGGGGAGAACTTTCATCATCACTATCATCAATAATAGCATCTTCAATAATTTCATTCTCTCTAACCCTAGCAAGTTGTTCATCAAGAAATTCACCTAATGGCACAGTAGTATCACGCACAGAAGTATTTTCATCATAAGTATCATGCATAGCAGAAGTGGCATCATCAATAACATGCGACATATCAGAATTCATAGCAGTAATAGGTTTAGGTGTCGCAAGCTTACTAATAACAGAAGGAGAATCTAGTGCAGAGCTAGATGGCAGTTCCTTACCTCCCCTCGTAGTTGAGGGCAAAATCTTGGTTCTTTCGTCTTTCAAGTTCCTCATAGTGATCAACAGATATAAATCCCAAGTGACTCAAAGAATAGAGCTATAGTCCCCGGCAACGGCGCCAGAAATTAGTCTTGATAACCCACAAGTGTAGGGGATCGCAACAACTTTCGAGGGTAAAGTATTCAACCCAAATTTATTGATTTGACACAAGGGGAGCCAAAGAATATTATTGAGTATTAGCAGTTGAGTTGTCACTTCAACCACACCTAGATAACTTAGTATCTGCAACAAAGTATTTAGTAGCAAAGTAGTATGGTAGCAAAGATAACAGTGATAAAAGTAACGATAATAGTTTTGTAGGAATTGTAACAATAGCAACGGAAAAGTAAATAAGCGTAACACAAGATGTGAAAAGCTCGTAGGCATTGGATCAGTGATGGATAATTATGTCGGATGCGATTCTTCATGTAATAGCTATAACATAGGATGACACAGAAATAGCTCCAATTCATCAATGTAATGTAGGCATGTATTCCGAATATAGTCATACGTGCTTATGGAAAAGAACTTGCATGACATCTTTTGCCCTACCCTCCCGTGGCAGCAGGGTCCTAGTGGAAACTAAGGGATATTAAGGCCTCCTTTTAATCGAGAACCGGACCAAAGCATTAACACATAGTGAATACATGAACTCCTCAAACTACGGTCATCACCGAGAAGTATCCCGATTATTGTCACTTCGGGGTTGTCGGATCATAACACATAATAGGTGACTATAGACTTGCAAGATAGGATCAAGAACACACATATATTCATGAAAACATAATAGGTTCAGATCTGAAATCATGGCACTCAGGCCCTAGTGACAAGCATTAAGCATAGCAAAGTCATAGCAACATCAATCTCAGGACATAGTGGATACTAGGGATCAAACCCTAATAAAACTAACTTGATTACATGGTAAATCTCATCCAACCGATCACCGTCCAGCAAGCCTACGATGGAATTACTCACGCACAGCGGTGAGCATCATGAAATTGGTGATGGAGGATGGTTGATGATGATGACAGCGACAAATCCCCCTCTCCGGAGCCCCGAACGGACTCCAGATCAGCCCTCCCGAGAGAGATTAGGGCTTAGCGGCGGCTCCATATTGTAAAACGCGATGAAACTTCCTCTCTGATTTTTTTCTCCACGAAACGGAATATATGGAGTTGGAGTTGAGGTCGGTGGAGCCTAAGGGGGCCCACGAGACAGGGGGGCGCGCCCCCCACCCTCGTGGACAGGGTGTGGGCCCCCTGGTCTTGATTCTTTCGCCAGTATTTTTTATATTTTCCTAAACTTGCCTCCGTGGATTTTCAGGACATTCCGAGAACTTTTGTTTTCTACACATAAAACAACATCATGGCAGTTCTGCTGAAAACAGTGCCAGTCCGGGTTAGTTTCACTCAAATCATGCAAGTTAGAGTCCAAACAAGGGCAAAAGTGTTTGGAAAAGTAGATACGTTGGAGACGTATCAATAGACGGCAAAGAAAATGGCCGTTAGGTCGTCCCCGTACGTCCACCACCCACAAAGTTTCTTTGTCGTCGGCTGGCAGACGGCAAAAATTTGCTGATGGCAAAGCCCTCCGTTGCCGTCCGCTTCCTCTTTGTCGTCCGTTTTTTGGTGGCTGATGGCAAAGCCCGTCCTTGTCGTCCGCCAACTGACAGCAACGAGTTGGCAGATGGCAAATTAGCAAATTCCAGAAGTGATAGTCATTCGATCTCATCTCTAAGGCTGAAGTTGTGTTCGAAGTACTGAGATTTTGTATCCAGAATGCTATTCGGCCGATTATGCCTCAAGGGAAGCCTCAAATGAGAAAACTTTCTACACTAATTGTCTTCGTCTCGTCGAAACGGTTGGTTTTGATATAAAAACCGTTCCAATCCAAGTTCGTATGAAAAAGTTAGAGTCATCTGAGTGCGGCCCTGTCGCAAGCCAGAAGTGGCGCGCCCCATCGAACATGGTGTCTGATGGGTAGCCCGAATAATAGTCTGTTTTGTGCGAGGACTTCGGCCTTCAAAATGGCTCCGGATTGAAAAACGTTCAACATGAAAGTTGTTGTTCGTCGAAACGGTTAAATTTTCTTTTTATGTGATTTTGATCTGAGGTTGTTTACTACCCAAAAAACGACCCGCAAGATACATTAGATTTTACCAAATAGTTTTGGAAAGTTCGGACCAAACAAATCCGAATTGGACTAGGGTTTTGAACATGAATTGAATCCTTTTCCTTGCACGGGAAGTCCAGTCGCCTCTTATATACCTATAGGGTGACGGCCGACTGAACAACACACAATCGAACAAAATCATCTACCACTTTTATCTTTACTTTTATCTCTCTCTCTTGTTCTTCTTCTTTCTCGTTCTTCGTTCTTTCTTGTTGTTGCAGGGCGGCGATCCACGAGGCCCTAGGGGCGATCACGTCTACCTAGGGCAGCCCATAGCCACCGCGCGCCCTGACGGGGTCCCTCCCAGGTGTGTGGGGCTTCGGGTCTACAAAAGCATCCACCTGCTGTCTTGTGTATCGTGCTGCCGGTCGGATCTCCTTCGACGTGAGCTGCGGTGTATCACCCCCGGCGTTGAGGGTACACGGTAAGGTGTTCGTGTGTGAACACACTTTTTGGTGACTACGCCGGGGATGAAGCTTTGAATGGTCCACGACCTGTTCTTGCTACGAAGAGATCGTCATTTAGGGTTTGCAATCTACAAAGGTAATATGAATACCCAGTCCCCTAGAGTAGATGCAAATAATGCATATGTTGTTGCTAAATCATTTAATGAGCATAATGTATCGGTTAGCCCTAGTTTTATCAATTATGCATCCAATTATGCGCAAAAGCTGATTCAGAATAATCTTCATGCTTCAACTCCATATAATTTTAGCAACATGCAACATATGTATTCCAACTCCCATGCATCGGCAACCCCACAAATCTACATGCCGATGGACAACATGATGAGTTCGGTTAATCAAGTTGTGACTCCCCATGTAGGAATTTCCAATAGTATGCAACAAAGTGTTTCAACTTTTTATTCATCGACAAATAACTTGCAGTATGTTAATCCAAACGTGTCGATGGATAGGGGAATTGGCCAGGCTACTACTAGTTATTCAGCCAATTACCCTCAAACATCATATGCTACACCTCATGCTACTAGTTTTTTGGCACCATACACAACTGTTGATGTCCATAATTCGGCTCCGCACCTTCATGGTCATGGCCGAATAAGTGAAACTTCTACAGGAGCAAAAATGCCTTCACCTACTACCGTGGCATATCAAGTCCCCCTACACAATTACGAAATTTTGGCAACATCTCATTGCCGAAAGAGTCTAAAAGCATCGGGGGGCAACCATATCTAGACTGGGTAATTGAGAACAAGCTTGCATTTTCTTGGGATTTGTGCAACTCCATTCGACAGGAACTAATAGAAGGCGGGAAGCCTCATGATTTTGCTGCTGTAAAAGCTAGAGTTGTGCAAATGATGCATTCGCCCAGTGTTGTACCATCCAGTGTACCCCCTAAACAATTGCAAAGTTTCGGCACCTCATTTCCGGAAGAGTCTCAAAGTATTGGGGGGCAATCTCATGGGGAGTGGATGGAAATTGAGATGAAAGAGTTTAAAGCTTGCCAAGCTTAGACAAGAGCGAGAGGCCTTGGAAATTCAAAAAGATAAAAGTATTGATTCAGGTAACAAAGAAAATTCGGTTATTAAGAAAGCCAAATCAAATAGTATGTGTACCGAATCTATTGAAAGAAAAGAGGATGCCAAGACATTGGAGAGTCATTCAAAAGTGGAGCAAAGTATTATTCAAGTGATACGACCATCATGCTCTGCTAGCGTGTATGAAGAGGTATAACTAGCAAGTGATTTACCTATTTTCAGATTTGGTCGCAAGTTTATTGTTGATGCATCTATTAGGAAAATCCTTATAAGTAATTTTGAAAGACCAATGATGAAGGAAAATTTACTTGTTAGCAATAAAATTGTGACTAAGCATGTCGGTCAATATATTGTACCATTCAAAGAGACTGACAGTGACTTATTACTGCAGCCAAAGCTTTTCTCATTGCTTTATTTAAAGTTCATGTCTAATTGGGTAGCTTTGCTTGCTTCATACTTGGCTTATACATGGTCTCAATTGAGACATGTATGTTCTAACTACTTTGATTTCAGAAATTTAATGCCAAGGTTATACTCTATTGAGAAAATTGATGATAGTATAGTTTCCTTTTCAAAGACATTAGAGATAGAGTGCAAAACACAATGCATAGCCGAATGGGGTAATGCAAATCTGAACCATTCGTTTCCTTAACTCCAAAGTCGTTCTCACAGAAAGGTCGACTAGAAAATATAAAGTTTACCTTCAATTCAAGCATGTGTGATCAAATATTTGATTTGTTGCTGAAATAATTACATAAGAAGATTAATCACCATGTCAAGCCATCAATCCAAGGACGAATGTATTGTAGGTTGCATCATTCATTCAAACATAATTTCGAGGATTGCAATATGTTTCGTCAAATAGTTAAATCGGCCATTAAAAAGGGACGATTGAAGTTTGTTAAAACACTAAGAGATGACCAGTCTATTTTGATTGGTCTTGATGGCAAAAAAAATTTGCATCGGTTGCTTCAAGCTGATCCATTTAAAGAGAAGGTAAAAACAATAGGTGACGGGATTATGCTTTCAAATAAAGAGGTTGTTCAAGAGCACAATGAAAATATTCTTGAAGGCGGGAACTTTATCAAGGTTGCGCAAAAGACGCCAAGTACCGGGGGGCAACAAGAAAATCCAAAGAAGAAAGCAAAGGCCGAGGTAAGCACAAAGGTAAAAATTCGAAAGTCACTTTCACGCAACTATTGAAAAAATATTAGAATATAAGTGAGGAGAACATTTCTTATCGGCCAAGTAATTCAAGGGCATCATGACTACCCCCTAGGCGCAAACCCGAGGATCGGTACTGGCAAAATGAGAATTCTAATCTGGTATATTCATATCCATATTTTGGGCCGCCAATGCCAATGCCATGGATACCTTCCTACGATCATGTAAATTCATATCCATCATGGGACAGGTATTATACAAGGGCGCATTCTTCATCTTATTTTAGACCATGTCACAAATATTATGCAGCTCCAAAAAGATCAACATTTGAACAGTCACATGTCAAAGACCATTTCGATCATAAGGAATTGGTCCAGAGCTCAAGGAACAAGAAAGAGGTGGTCAAGAAAATTTACCGTGTTAAAAAATGGTCGTAAGAGTACTACTTCAGATTCGATCTCAAATGAAAAAGAGCCAATTAAAGTGTTGACATTGGCTACTAAAGGCAATGAGGCAAGTCAATCAAGTACCAAATCTAAAGATAAGAAGTTGTGTGTGCACAAGGTAAAACAAGAATTGCCATTGCTTCAAACAAAATCGCAGCCGGGGTGCCCACTCGGCTTATCTTATTGGCAAAAGAAGAAATTAAAAAAACTTAGTGCACAAGAACTTAAAGAAAGGAACATGGCATGGGTTCCCAAAGGAAGTACTCAAAATAAGAATTATGTGCAAGCTTCCATTACAAGGAGTGCAGCAAAAGTGAAGAATGAAAAGAGTGAATATGAAGGACCAACCAACATGTTTGGTCTACACATTATCCATATTCTTCAACTATGCCATTAATGCCTCTGCCATGGAATTCGTTACCAGGTGCTGCACAAGTTGAGGCTTTCTGTGATTCATTATGAGTAGTACAACAAATATTCAAGGGTTATCAATGTTTTGATGAATCACTTATAATTTACCTTGAGGTATGTCTAGATATAGAATTTACCTTGGGTTGCTTTAACTTTTCTCATATATCTAGACATGACAATTGAATAGCAAATGAGTTGGCACAACAAGCATCCGGCTTCCATGTTGATAATGTTGTATTGCATATCTATCAATAGCTGATGCTTGGTCTCACCGACATAGGTAAGGCCGAGTGAAAAGCCCACCGCTTTGGCCACTAATGAATTTTGTTATGTAGGCGAAACCAAGGATTAGAGGAAGTTCATTCTTTATTATCTATAAAATCCTAGCGCAAGGGTGAACAATATGATTCGGGGTATGACTTTGAGATATATATCTCTGGAACTTTATCATCGGGGTTGTCATCTGCAGGTATAAGATAGAAGGGTACTCAGGATATTGTATGTATTTCCTTGGGTGAAATGTGGTTGTTTTTCCCCGGGAAAGGTTTGGGGTCAGCTTGTCCATGGGTTCAAGGCTTAAGTCTAGGCGAGATAGCTAGAGAGGCACTCACAATCAACAACAACTCATAACGTTTCACATGAGATTCCAACCACATCAACTTTTATTGCTTCATGATCTATTACAATTTCCATTTAATAACTCAACCCAACATCCCCAAAGAAAATAAAAGTGTGTTCCACATTTATTACATGCTTTATTCCAATATCAAGCTCTCAACTACTCAGCTCAAGCTTTCCTCGGGTCTGAACATTCTCTGGCAAAATGTCCTACTCCTTTATAGCGTAAACAAATGATGTTAGACAAATCCAAGGGCTTCCCGGTGATTATCTTGGCTCCTTGGGTTCTTGGCTTCCTTTCTAGGCATTTACTAGCGTACTGACCACTATGCTTGCACTTGAAACATGTGATATGACCCCGGTCCTTCTTTGCAGAAACTGGGTTGTTAAGGGGATACATGCTCTTTCTCTTCCTAGACTTCTTTGTTCTGATCAATCCTTCTATCTCTTGTGGGTCAAACTCCACTTCTTCTGTCAGGAAGTCTCCTAGATACTCCTGGCTTTGGTTTGTGCAATACTGTGAAAAATGTTCTTCCTCTCCACATGAATAGAAGGCATTTGAGTAAAATATGATTAGGCCTTCTCCATCAGGGTCGTCAACATGCATCTTCCTTCATCACAGGTTCCTTTAAAATTCCCTTGAGGGCTTCTTTCATTGCTCCCTTCTGTTGCTTGGCAATTTCTTGTACTTTGGGGTAAATATGACACTGGGTAGGGTAGTGCATAGTTCCTTCACACAATAAACAAGTAACCTGCCTAGTTGGGCATTCTTCAGCTTAGTGATTTCCTTCACAATGAGGACATCCATCCTTGTGTTCTTCATGGGTGTGTCCTATTTCTCCACATATCTTGCAGGCACAAGGTTTCTTCATTGGTGATCACCGTGCTTCTGCATAAGACGGGATCCCAACAGAGTCCCCTTCAATTCCTCCCAAGTTTTTGCTCCATTATATCCTTGTATGGCTTGATGCATTTTCCACCAGGTTGCAACACTTTTTGTAAAGTACTGAAGAGCATATGAACCTCATACTTCCTTGCAACCAAATTGCCCCCGAAGTGATTCTCCATGTTTTGAATCCATAGCTCTGCCTCCAACTGAGTTATTGGTCCAGAGAATACCAGTCCTTCTTCATTCATCATCTACTGGGTCCAAGGGTTTTAGGATGAGATACAAGAGAAGAATGGAGGGATAAACACGCAATACAAACAAAAGTTCTGAAGAAACGGGTTTTATTTTGTGGCTGTCGGGAAAACATCAAAGAAATCACAGCTCACAATCTGTTGCATCTAACGTAAGTATATAATAGGGGTTTGGTCTTCTAAAGGTCATATAAATCTTGGAATTCTTTAGTGTCTTCAAATTCTTCGAGTCTTCGACTGTTGTAGCTTTAATTCTTCTAGTGTATGGTGAAGTCCTCTTTTACTCTAAACTGGTCCTCAATTGGCCGATATCTTGCCCTTCTCGGAGTGGTCTCATCAGTTGATCCTCCATGTGGTCAAAGGGAAAAGGGTATTGTCTAACTATTTGAGGTAAAAGGAAAGATTTGATAAAGCTTAGAAAAGAAAAGAGGTAAAGGATCTTTTTGAAAATAAAGTTTTAGAAAGATCTTTTCCTAAGGGCTTTCCTGTTTCTACGCATGTCCTAAGTCAACATGTCCTCTGATACCATCTTGTAGCGATCTGACCTCAAACGGTGAAGCCTCTGTGTATATGTGCCATCCCTGGATCGATATGCTGGCACACACAGTACATCAATGTGCAATCACATGTATAAATAATGTAAAACTGATATATACCTCATAAGTCTCAGCAAAAACAATCGAACGGGTGTCGAGTCCCGTCAACGCCAACGACAAGTTGAGTGTAGACCATAACCCTACAACATAACTCTTACTTGTCATAGAAAATTCCTGCAACATAAGACGTTGCAGCCCTGTATGTCAGTACATTGAATGTACCGGCTAGTCACATCATAAGAATAATGAACCTATTTGTACATGCAATTTGGTTGGTGAAAGCTCTAAGTTTAATTTTTTCATAAATATAGTTTTCCCTAGAATAAAATATTTTATTATACTACTACAAAATAGCATAGGATGAGTTGGCAAACCAAACTCAATCCATTCCCAAAGTTTCATTTAAAACCCAACTGTTTAAATTAAGGGTGATGAGATCTCCCAACATTTCCACTACTAGATGCTCAAGTTGTCCGTAACCGGGGACATGGCTAACCGATTAGGTTTTAACACTCTGCATAGGTTTGCGCACTTTTCCCCACAAGACTTGATCACCTCCCTTGAAGTTCTCGTACTGTGGCATTTGAGAACAGGATGATCGAGATATAGTCTTTCGAAAGTATTCCCCCTTAACCCACAGATACGCTAGTACACCTACTCATTCTACATTTGCTAGCCTATCCCGGAAGAGGTCACACTATCTACTAAACTAAGCCAGAGCCCATATTGGCTTGTGGCTGCACACATAAGCTTCTAGACATGAAAACACGTTCGGTCCCTTTGTTCCCGAGCGGACGGGCCACTAGTGGTGCACCACAATGGATTTGCCATGCATGCCCCACTGTACTTCGCCACCATTCAAACCAATTTCCGCCCAGGTAGTTCATTTAAGTCTCGGTCCTAATTACTACTTTGTCACTCAAGTCTCGCCATGAACACTTCCCAATCCACGTCTACATTTGCGAGGCAGAAATAAACTTACACGGTGGTGACATGGTTGTATGGTGCGGACCTACCTCCAATAAACTACGACTAGGTAAACACATAGCCATCCAGCATAAGATTCCTACCCATGCAATCCTACCACAAAGGACTAAGTGCATAAATAAAACATAGGTAATTGGAAGAATGGCCAAATGTGAATTTGCCCCGTAATAGTTGATGAAGATTATACCGCTCTCAGAATTTTACTTAATAGAACTATTTGTCACTCTCTGATGAAAATCTATAAAGTCAAACATTGCATTCACATAAGTGATATGTCTCCAACGTATCTATAATTTTTTATTGTTCCATGCTATTATATTACTTGTTTTGGATGTTTATGGGCTTTACTATACACTTTTATATCATTTTTGGGACTAACCTATTAACCTAGAGCCCAGTGCCAGTTTCTGTTTTTTCCTTGTTTTGAGTTTTACAGAAAAAGAATACCAAACGGAGTCCAATTGACGTGCCAATTTTTGATGATTTTTTGTGGATCAAAAGAAGCCCCTGGAGTGAAAGAGTTGGGCGAGGAGAGTCCCGGGCTGCCCACGAGGGTGGTGCACATGCCCACTTCACCTGGGCACGCCCCCCTGCCTCGTGGACAGCTCGGAAACCCCCTGACGTGAGACCTACACCAAAAAATCCTATAAATACTGAAACCTCCAGAAAATAACCTAGATCGGGAGTTCCGCCGCCACAAGCCTCTGTAGCCACCAAAAACCTCTCGAGAGCCCGTTCCGGCACCTGAAGTGTGCCTTGCCATGAGTCAGTCAAGGGGTACAAGAGTGATCCAGGAATGGATCACAGGACAGCGGTCAAAGTTGTCCTTAGTAACTAGCGGACTAAGGACTTTTCTCAATTATGGAGGTGGTAAAAGAGTTCGTCATAAAGGGTTACGTTGATGCAAACTTTGACACTAATCTGGATGATTCATATAGTAGAACATTTATTTGGAATAGTTCCAAAGAGTGCGTGGTAGCTGCATCTACAAGATGACATGGAGATTTGTAAAGCACACATGGATCTGAAAGGTTCAGACCCGTTGACTAATAACCTCTCTTACAAGCGAGATATGATCAAACCCCATGGGTGTTGGATTCATTACAATCACATAGTGATGTGAACTAGATTATTGACTCTAGTGCAAGTGGAAGACTGTTGGAAATATGGCCTAGAGGCAATAATAAAATGGTTATTATTATATTTCCTTGTTCATGATAATTGTCTATTGTTCATGTTATAATTGTATTAACAGGAAACCGTAATACATGTGTGAATACATAGAACACAACATGTCCCTAGTGAGCCTCTAGTTGGCTAGCTCATTGATCAATAGATGGTTATGGTTTCCTGACCATGGACATTGGATGTCATTGATAACGGGATCACATCATTAGGAGAATGTTGTGATGGACAAGACCCAATCCTAAGCATAGCACAAGATCATGTAGTTCGTTTGCTAAGAGCTTTTCTAATGTCAAGTATCATTTCCTTAGACCATGAGATTGTGCAACTCCCGGATACCGTAGGAATGCTTTGGGTGTACCAAACGTCACAACGTAACTGGGTGGCTATAAAGGTGCACTACAGGTATCTTGAAAAGTGTCTGTTGGGCTGGCATGAATCGAGACTGGGATTTGTCACTCCGTATGATGGAGAGGTATCTCTGGGCCCACTCAGTAATGCATCATCATAATGAGCTCAGTGTGACTAAGGAGTTAGTCATGGGATCATGCGTTGCGAAACGAGTAAAGAGACTTCCCGGTAACGAGATTGAACAAGGTATAGGGATACCGACGATCGAATCTCGGGCAAGTAACATATCGATAGACAAAGGGAATTGAATACGGGATTGATTGAATCCCCGACATTGTGGTTCATCCGATGAGATCATCGTGGAACATGTGGGAGCCAATATGTGTATCTAGATCCCGCTATTGGTTATTGGCCGGAGAGGTGTCTTGGTCATGTCTGCATGGTTCCCGAACCCGTAGGGTCTACACACTTAAGGTTCGGTGACGCTAGAGTTGTTATGGTAAATAGTATGTGGTTACCGAATGTTGTTCGAAGTCCCGGATGAGATCCTGGACGTGACGAAGAGCTCCAGAATGGTCCGGAGGTGAAGATCAATATATTGGACGAAGGGTATTGGAGTTCGGAATTGTTCACGGGGTACCGGGCGATGACCAGCGTGTCCGAAAGGGGTTTCGAAGGCCCCGGCAAGCGTTGGGGGGCATTATGGGCCAAGGGGAGGGGGCACATCAGCCCAGTAAGGGATCGAGCGCCCCTCCCACCCCTTCTCACGTAACTTGGAGAGGTGGGGGCGCCTCCCCTAGGGCATCCACCCCTCCCGGCTTGGGGGAAGTTTCCTAGGGGTGGGGGCGCCCAAACCCATCTAGGGTTTCCCCTGTGGCCGCTGCCCCTCCCCTAGGGAAACCCTAGGGTGTCTCCTCCTCCCCCCTTCCCCCTATATATAGTGAGGGAGAGAGAGGGCAGCCGCACCCCCTTCCCTGGCGCAACCCCTCCCTCCTCCAACACTTCCTCCTCCTCCGTAGAGCTTGGCGAAGTCCTGCAGAAAATCCACAAGCTCCACCACCACGCCATCGTGCTACCGAAGCTCTCCCTCAACTTCTCCTCTCCCCTTGTTGGATCAAGAAGGAGGAGACGTCCCCAGGTTGTACGTGTGTTGAACGTGGAGGCGCCATCCGTTCGGCGCTAGATCGGATCTTCCGCGATTTGAATCGCCGCGAGTACGACTCCATCAACTGCATTCTTGTATTGCTTCCGCTTAGCGATCTTCAAGGGTATGAAGATGCACTCCCTTTCTCTCTCTCGTTGCATCTCCTAGATTGATCTTGGTGACACGTAGGAAAATTTTGAATTATTGCTACGTTCCTCAACAGAATCCATCACTGGTGGTCATCTTCATCATTCTGACGCTCTCCATGACGAGGAGGGAGTAGTTCACCCTCGGGGCTGAGGGTATATACAAGTAGCTATGTGTTTGATCTCTCTCTCTCTCTCTCTCTCTCTCTCTCTCGTGTTCTTGACTTCGCACAATCTTGATGTATCGTGAGCTTTGCTACTATAGTTGGATCTTATGATGTTTCTCCCCTTCTACTCTCTTGTAATGGATTGAGTTTTCCCTTTGAAGTTATCTTATCGGATTGAGTCTTTAAGGATTTGAGAACACTTGATGTATGTCTTGTCGTGCTTATTTGTGGTGACAATGGGATATTCACGTGATCTACTTGATGTATGTTTTGGTGATCAACTTGCGGGTTCACCTTATGAACTTATGCATAGGGGTTGGCACACGTTTTCATCTTGACTCTCCGGTAGAAACTTTGGGGAACTCTTTGAAATACTTTGTGTTGGTTGAATAGATGAAACTGAGATTGTGTGATGCATATCATATACTCATGCCCACGGATACTTGAGGTGTCATTGGAGTATCTAGGTGACATTAGGGTTTTGGTTGATTTATGTCTTAAGGTGTTATTCTAGTACGAACTCTATGATAGATCGAACGGAAATAATAGCTTCGTGTTATTTTACTACTAACTCTTGAATAGATCGGTCAGAAAGGATAAATTTGAGGTGGTTGCATACCCTACAATAATCTCTTCGTTTGTTCTCCGCTATTAGTGACTTTGGAGTGACTCTTTGTTGCATGTTGAGGGATAGTTATATGATCTAGTTATGTTATATTGTTGATAGAACTTGCACTAGTGAAAGTATGAACCCTGGGCCTTGTTTCCTAGCATTACAATACCGTTTACGCTCACTTTTATCATCAGTTACCTTGCTGTTTTTATATTTTCAGATTACAAAAACCTATATCTACCATCCATATTGCACTTGTATCACCATGTCTTCGCCGAACTAGTGCACCTATGCAATTTACCATTTTATTGGGTGTGTTGGGGAGACAAGAGACTCTTTGATATTTGGTTGCAGGGTTGCTTGAGATAGACCATCTTCATCCTACGCCTCCCACGGATTGATAAACCTGAGGTCATCCACTTGAGGGAAATTTGCTACTGTCCTACAAACCTCTGCACTTGGAGTCCCAACAACGTCAACAAGAAGAAGGTCGTGTAGTAGACATCAATAAGCAATCATTTCAGAGAACCAAATAACATGCAACATGAAAATACTCGAAAAATCCAAATGAACACACAATACACTTAACTATCAAAAGAAATACTAAGTGTAAAACAACATGTGACACGAGGTTCAAAAATGTGACGTGAACTATGGTGCATAAAAGGCATATAAGAGAAACTATCATGGACAGACCCTAAGTGTGTGAAAAAATAGTGTGACAACGGTCTAGGTGATAGGGTTTGGGTACTGTGACAAAACGCAAAAAGAATCGACTTAATTGTAGCTAGGGTTTAGGAGATATGGCTAATTGAAGTTTGAATTCAAATTTGAATAATTTCAAATTTGAATCTGACAAGAGTTTACAAAAATGATACCGCTGGATAGATCTAAACAATACGAAGAATTTGTCGCTAGTTTCATCGAATTTTGACCTACGGTTAAAGGTTGTGGCTATTCTAAGTTTAGCGGCTAATCTGCCAATAAAAAGGACTAAGCAAGAAGAAAAAATAATCACGAGAAGGTCCTTGGCCACGTGGTGGCTCGTGGCTGGCCGAGCAACGTTCTTATACAGCGAACGACCACTAATACTAAAACAACTACCGCGGCTAAACTAAAGAAAACCAACAATCGGTTTTAATCAAAAATGTTCGGCTTAAATGAACCGCGGTTACCGATCTAAAAAAATAAAAAAAAATAAAACGTACAGGAGGGGGCGGTCGTCTTACAAAACGACGACGATGAACAGCGGGCAACAGCGTTGGCGTCGGGCGGCGGATGGGGCAGCGACTGTGGTGGTCCTTGGCGTCGGGGGAGAAGACGAACGGGACCGGCGCGTCGAAGGTTGTCCTGTGGTGGAGGCGACATGCATCGGGGTGCCCAGGACGGGCGGACCGAAGGGCGGCGGCCCGATGCTCCGACGAGGGCGCGGGTCATCGGGGAGGCGTCTCCGGCGAACCTAGGGGCAAAGCAACATGTCAACGAGATGCAGTAGATCTAGAGTATGAGATTAATGGAGAGAGTGGAGGTTGGGGTGGTCTAGGGCGACAAAAACGACGGCGAGGTCCTCCGGCTCCGGTGATATCCAACTGAGAAGGCGGCAGCTATGATGAGCGAGGGGGCGAGCGAATTGGCAGAACAGAGATAGGGGCTCTAGGGGCTTTTATAGGCGCGGAGTGGTGGCTCGGGAGTTGCGGATATGCATTATCCGAGCGCGAGGCGAGCGGCTGTTGCGGGCGATGAGCGCCAAGTGCTCATCCAAGCAGAGGAGGCGGGAGGTTGGGGACGATGGGGGCGGGGTCCCACCAGTCAGTGGCGGCGGCGGTTAGCGAGCGGTGAGAGGCGAGGGCAGGCGAGCGAGGCGTGCCTTCGGGTGCTGGGGAGCTGGGCCTTGGGCCGTTTTTGGCCAGTGGCAGGTTGGTGTGCGCGCGTGTGGTTTTTTTTACAAAAAGAAAAACTGTTGCAGAGGAAAATAAGTAAAAAATTACATAGGCATATTATATACCAAAATGTTCAGAAAATACCAAGAATAAGATGAACTATTTTTCAAGTTCAACTAAATTTCACAAAAAATCATAAAAGTCAAACAGTGCTACTATTGCATTTAAAATCAATAAAAATTATTTTTAAAATACCAAAATTATTTTAAATTTATTTTCTCCTAATTGTCTATTAAAGGGAATCGTTTTACCCTTATTTCCATTTATTTATTTTTAGGAGAAAAATAATTTGAATAGAAACCTAAATAACTCCCAATTGGATTTGAATTTGAAGTTCAAACCAATTTCACTTCTTTTTTGTTTTCCCTTGGCCAAGTTATATTTCAAATGCCCTCTAAATTTTGAAGTGTCATATTTCTTCTCTCATTTTGAATAGTTCTCACAGGATTTGAAACTTGGAAGTTCAAGCAACTTCAAATGGAAAATGAGTTTCAAATAACTTCAAAGTGACTTCCAAATTATTTCTTTGAAACTTCCAACTCTCTTTCTTCAAATTTCAAGAAGTCATTTTATGAACTCATTGAGTTTCTTAAAGTTTCTAAATTTGAAATATTTCAAAATGGAATTCAAATCATTTTCAAACCCCTTTTAATTTCTTTAAATGGAAGAAGTCATATTAACTTCACTCTAGGGTCTTGTGATGAGATGACTTTGAATTCATGGAGATAAAAAATGCAAGATGAAAGTTTTGGGGAAGTCCTTGTATTCCCTCTCATTAAACTTTTAAAAAGTTTCAATTTCCACTCAATTTCACACAGTCAATCACACAACAAACAAACAAACAAACAATCATACTTAATTATTTAATATAACATTCCAAAATTTAGAATTTTGGGATGTTACAAGAACCAAGAACTAGAATATCAATAGGGTATTTATTATCCCACACAAGACTTCAACATCTCTAACAATCCCAAGCGGTGAAATAGTATCTCTATTCGCAAGCTTAATAGTAACATAAATATCTTCTATTTCAGCAGGTACAGTATCATTCATAATTTTTTGATATAAAGTAAACGGGATAGCACTAACACTAGCATCCAAATAACATAAGCCATTGTAACAATGATCTCGTATTTTAACAAAGACAACAGGCATGCCAACTACATGTTTATTCTTATCTTTATCATCGGGTTTAGCAATTCTAGCAGCTTCACCACAGAAATAAATAACATGCCCATCAATATTACCGACCAAGAGATCTTTAACCATAGCAACATTATGTTCAAATTTAATTTGTTTAGAGGGTCTAGGTGCTCTAATATTACTTTTGTTAACCACGGTTGAGACCTTAGCATGTTCCTTTATCCTAACAGGGAAAGGTGAGTTTTCTATGTAAGCAGTAGGCACAGCTGGATCAATGTTGTAAATGATAGCTTCATCCTTAACTATAACAAGCCCTTAAATCTTTTATTTAACATGGGATGCTATTTAAACCATTTCTCCTTAGGGAGATCAACATGACTAGCAAATGATTCACAAAAAGAGGCTAATATCTCAGAGTCAAGTCCATATTTAGTGCTAAACTTGTCAAAAGCGTCGGTATCCATAAAAGATTTAACACAATCGAACTCAAGTGTTATACCTGACTCATTACCTTTGTCGAGTACCCAATCTTCAGAGTTGTGTTTAATTCTTTCCATAAGATCCCATCTGAATTCAATAGTTTTCTTCATAAAAGAGTCGGTAAAAGAAAAATCGAGCATGTTTTGATTATCATGAGAAAGCCGAGCATAAAAATTTTGTAAGATAATTTCTTTTGAAAGCTCATGATTGGGGCATGTATACATCACATACTTAAGCCTCCCCCAAGCTTGAGCGATACTTTATCCTTCACGAGGCCAAAAATTATATATATAATTCTGATCACGATGAACTAGATGCATAGGATAAAACTTTGATGAAATTCCAAATTCAATCAATTCCAATCCCAGACTCCAATATCACCACATAGCCTATACCATGTCAATGTCTTTACCCTCAAAGATAAAGGGAAGACCTTCTTATTAACTTCATCTTCGGGTAAACCTGGAAGTTTAAATAATCCACAAACTTCATCCACATAGATTAGGTGCATATCATAATGTAATGTTCCATCTCGTGCATAAGGGTTAGCTAGCAGTTTCTCTATCATACCCGAATGAATCTCATAATAAATATTTTCAGTAGGTGCAGTAGGTTGAGGAGCAACTCTTTGTGCATCCGGTTGAGGTGAAGATACCCCGAACAAACCTCTCAAAGGATTGTTTTCCATAGTAATAAGTAATAGTATATTTCAGCATGTAATATAAAATTTTCCTTGGCAACTTTCACTCAGCAAAAGCGCTTCACTCCCCATTAACGGCACCAGAAAAGAACCTTGCTGACCCACAAGTATAGCGGATCAATCGTAGTCCTTTCGACAAGTAAGAGTGTCGAACCCAACGAGGAGCAGAAGGAAATGACAAGCGGTTTTCAGCAAGGTATTTTCTGCAAGCACAGAAATTATCGGTAACAAATAGTTTGGTAGCAAGATAATTTGTAACAAGTGACAAGTAAAAAAAAGTAGCAATAAGTGCAGCAAGGTAGCCCAATCCTTTTTGTTGCAAAGGACAGGCCAGAAAAATCTCTTATAATAAGTAAAACATTCTCGAGGACACACGGGAATTTTATCTAGTCATTTTCACCATGTTTGTTTGATTCACATTCGCTACTTTGATAATTTGTTATGTGAGTGGACCGGTGCTTGGGTGTTCTTATTACTTGAACAAGCCTCCCACTTATGGTTAACCCCTTTCGAAAGCATCTGCAACTACGAAAGAAGAATTAAGATAAAATCTAACCATAACCTTAAACATATGGATCCAAATCAGCCCCTTAGAAAATAACACATAAACTAGGGTTTAAGATTCTATCACTCTAGCAACCCATCATCTAATTACTACTCCAGAATGCATTCCCTTAGGCCCAAAGATGGTAAAGTGTCATGTAGTCGAAGTTCACATAACACCACTAAGGGAATCACAATATACATATCATCAAAATATCAAATGAATAACAAATTCACATGATTACTTATGATTAGACTTCTCCCATGTCCTCAAGAACAAAAGCAACTACTCACAAATCATATTCATGCTCAAGATTAGAGGGGTATTAAATAACATAATGGATCTGAACATATAATCTTCCACTAAATAAACCAACTAGCATCAACTACAATATGTAATCAACAGTACTAGTCACCCACAGGTACCAATCCGAGGTTTTGATACACAGATTGAACAGAAGAGATGAGCTAGGGTTTGAGATGAGATGATGCTGGTGAGGTCGTTGATGAAGATTGATCCTTCCATGATGAGAGGATTATTGGTGATGGCGATGGCTTCGATTTCCCCCTCCCGAAGGGAAGTATCCCCGACGGAATCGCTCTACCAGAGAGCAAAAGTGCTCCTGCCCAAGTTCCGCCTCGAGACGGTGATGCTCCGTACCAAAAGTCCTCTCCTTCTTTTTTCTAGGGCAAATGGGCTCATATACAAGAAGATGGGCACCATAGGCTGGCTAGGGGCCCCACTACCCACCAGGGCGCGCCCTGGTGTCTAGTGGGCACCTGGGTGCCCCCCTCTGGTACTTCTTTTCTCCAATATATTTTTATATTTTTTAAAATAAATCTTTATGAAATGTTAGCTCATTTGGAGATGTGCAGAATAGGTATCTCTGACATAGCTTTTTTAGGTCTAGAATTCCAGCTGCCGGTGATGTCTACTACACAACCTTCTTCTTGTAGACATTGTTGGGCCTCCAAGTGCAGAGGTTTGTAGGACAGTAGCAAATTTCCCTCAAGTGGATTACCTAAGGTTTATCAATCCGTGGGAGGATGAAGATGGTCTCTCTCAAACAACCCTACAACCAAATAACAAAGAGTCTCTTGTGTCCCCAACACACCCAATACAATGGTGAATTATACAGGTGCACTAGTTCGGCGAAGAGATGGTGATACAAGTGCAATATGGATGGTAGATATAGGTTTTTGTAATCTGAAAATATAAAAACAGCAAGGTAACTAGTGATAAAAGTGAGCGTAAACGGTATTGCAATTCTAGGAAACAAGTCCTAAGGTTCATACTTTCACTAGTGCAAGTTCTCTCAACAATAATAACATAATCGGATCATATAACTATCCCTCAACATGCAACAAAGAGTCACTCCAAAGTCACTAATAGCGGAGAACAAACGAAAATATTATGGTAGGGTACAAAACCACCTCAAAGTTATCCTTTCTGATCGATCTATTCAAGAGTCCACAGTAAAATAACACGAAGCTATTCTTTCCATTCGATCTATCATAGAGTTCGTACTAGAATAACACCTTAAGACACAAATCAACCAAAACCCTAATGTCACCAAGATACTCCAATGTCACCTCAAGTATTCGTGGGCATGATTATACGATATGCATCACACAATCTCAGATTCATCTATTCAACCAACACAAAGTACTTCAAAGAGTGCCCCAAAGTTTCTACCGGAGAGTCAAGACGAAAACGTGTGCCCACCCCTATGCATAAGTTCACAAGGTCATTGAACCCACAAGTTGATCACCAAAATATACATCAAGTAGATCACATGAATGTCCCATTGTCACCACAGATAAGCACTGCAAGACATACATCAAGTGTTCTCAAATCCTTAAAGACTCAATCCGATAAGATAACTTCAAAGGGAAAACTCAATCCATCACAAGAGAGTAGAGGGGGAGAAACATCATAAGATCCAACTATAATGGCAAAGCTCGCGATACATCAAGATCGTACCACCTCAAGAACACGAGAGAGAGAGAGAGAGAGATCAAACACATATCTACTAGTACATACCCTCAGCCCCGAGGGTGACCTACTCCCTCCTCGTCATGGAGACCGCCGGGATGATGAAGATGGCCACCGGTGATGGATCCCCCCTCCGGCAGGGTGCCGGAACAGAGTCTCGATTGGTTTTTGGTGGCTACAGAGGCTTGCGGCGGTGGAACTACCGATCTATTGTGCTCTCTGATGTTTTTAGGGTATATGGACATATATAGGTGAAAGAAGTCGGTCAGGGGAGCCACGAGGGGCCCACGAGGGTGGGGGCGCGCCCAGGGGGTAGGGCGCGCCCCTGACCCTCGTGGGCACCTCGAAGCTTCTCTGACGTCTAATCCAAGTCTCCTGGATTGCTTCCGTTCCAAAAATAAATCTCCCGAAGGTTTCATTCCGTTTGGACTCCGTTTGATATTCCTTTTCTTTGAAATACTGAAATCGGCAAGAAAACAACAATTCGGGTTGGGCCTCCGGTTAGTAGGTTAGTCCCAAAATGATATAAAAGTGGAAAGTAAAGCCCATAAACATCCAAAACGGGTAATATAATAGCATGGAACAATCAAAAATTATAGATACGTTGGAGATGTATCAAGAATCCCCAAGCTTAAATTCTGCTCTTCCTCAAGTAGGTAAATGATAAAAATAGAATTTTTGATGTGGAATGCTACCTAGCATAATTCTCAATGTAATTTTCTTTATTGTGGCAAGATTGTTCAGATCCAAATGATTCAAGATAAAAGCTTATAAAACATAAAAATAGTAATAATTCAAGCATACTAACAAGTAATCATGTCTTATCAAAATAACATAGCCAAAGAAAGCTCATCCCTACAAAATCATATAGTTAGGCCATGCTTCATTTTCATCACACAATATACTCCCATCATGCACAACCCCGGTTTCAGCCAAGCAACTGGTTCAGACTTTTTAACGCGCTTCAGCTTTTTCAACTCTTATGCAATACATGAGCGCAACCCATGGACATAGCACTATATGTGTAATAAGGTGGTGGTTGTGAAGGCAAAAAGGGAGAAGATAGTCTCACATCAACTATGCGTATCAACGGGCTATGGAGATGCCCATTAATAGATATCAATGTGAGTGAGTAGGGATTGCCATGCAATGGATGCACTAGAGCTATAAATATATGAAAGCTCAACAAAAGAAACTAAGTGGGTGTGCATCCAACTTGCTTTCTCACAAAGACCTAGGGCATTTTGAGGAAGCCCATCATTGGAATATACAAGCCAAGTTCTATAATGAAAAATTCCCACTAGTATATGAAAGTGACAACATAGGAGACTCTCTACCATGAAGATCATGGTGCTAGTTTGAAGCACAAGTGTGGAAAAAAGATAGTAACATTGTCCCTTCTCTCTTTTCTCTCATTTTTTTCTTTTTCCTTTTTTTCTCTTTTCTTTTTTTTTCTTTTTTTAATTTGGTGGGCTTCTTTGGCCTCTTTTTTATATGGGCTTCTTTAGCCTCTTCTATTTTTATAAAGTCCGAAGTCTCATCCCGACTTGTGGGGGAATCATAGTCTTCATCATCCTTTCCTCACTTGGGACAATGCTCTAACAATGAACATCATCACACTTTTATTGATTTACAACTCAAGAATTACAACTCAATACTTAGAACAAAATATGACTCTACGTGAGTGCCTCCGGCGGTGTACCGGGATATGCAATGAACCAAGAGTGACATGTATGAAAAATTATGAAGGTGGCCTTGCCACAAATACGATGTCAACTACATGATCATGCAAAGAGCAATATGACAATGATGGGACATGTCATAATAAACGGAATGGTGGAAAGTTGCATGGCAATATATCTTGGAATGGCTATGGAAATGCCATAATAGGTAGGTATGGTGGCTGTTTTGAGGAAGGTAAATAATAGGTGCATGATACCGGCGAAAGTTGTGTGGTATAATAAAGGCTAGCAATGTGGAAGGGTGAGTGTGCGTATAATCCATGGACTCACATTAGTCCTAAAGAACTCATATACTTATTGCAAAAGTCTACTTGCCCTCGAAGCAAAGTACTACTACACATGCTCCTAGGGGAAGGGTTGGTAGGAGTTAACCATCGCGTGATCCCGACCTCCACACATAAGGAAGACAATTAAAAGAGCACCCCATGCAACAAATTTGTCACATAAGTTTTACCATAGGTGCATGCTACGGGACTTGCCAACTTCAACACAAGTATTTCTCAATTTCATAATTACCCAACTAGCATGACTCTAACATTACCACCTTTATATCTCAAAACAATCATCAAGCATCAAATTGATCATAGTGTTTAATGCACTTTCTATGATAGTTTTTATTGTACCCAACTTGGATGCTCATCATTCTAGGACCAATTTCATAACCATAGAAAATACCATGTTGTTATAAAAGACTCTCAAAATAATATAAGTGAAGCATGAGAGATCAACAATTTCTACAAAATCAAGCCATCGCCGTGCTCTAAAAAGTATAAGTGAAGCACAAAGAGCAAAACTAGCTAACTCAAAAGATATAAGTGAAGCACATAGAGTATTCTAATAAATTCCAAATCATGCCTGTCTCTCTCAAAAGGTGTGTACATAAAGGATGATTGTGTTAAACTAAAAAGCAAAGACTCATATCATACAAGACGCTCCAAGCAAAACTCATATCATGTGGCGAATAAAAATATAGCTCCAAGTAAAGTTACCGGTAGACGAAGACGAAAGAGGGGATGCCTTCTGGGGCACCCCCAAGCTTAGGCTCTTGGTTTTCCTTGAATATTACCTTGGGGTGCCTTGGGAATCCCCAATCTTAGTATCTTGGCACTCCTTATTCCATAGTCCATCGAACCTTTACCCAAAACTAGAAAACTTCACAACACAAAACTCAACAGAAAACTCGTAAGCTCCGTTAGTATAAGAAAATAAATCACCACTTAGGTACTGTTATGAACTCATTATAAATTCATATTGGTGTAATATCTACTGTATTCCAACTTCTCTATGGTTCATACCCTCCGATACTACTCATAGATTCATCAAAATAAGCAAACAACACATAGAAAACATAATCTGTCAAAAACAGAATAGTCTGTAATAATCTGTATCATTTGAATACTTCTGTAACTCCAAAAATCCTACCAAATTAGGAAATCCTGAGAAATTTGTGTACCAATCCAGAGAAAGAAAAATCAGATAAAAAACACGTTTCAGTGAATTATCAAAACTAATTTACCGGGTGCAAAAGTTTCTGATTTTCAGCAGGATCAACACAACTATCACCGTAAGCAATCCTAAAGGTCTTACTTGGCACTTTATTGAAAAAAAAGCTATAAAACATGATTACTACAGTATCATAATCATGTGAGCACACAAAAACAGTAAAGGTAAATATTGGGTTGTCTCCCAACAAGCGCTTTTCTTTAATGCCTTTTAGCTAGGCATGATGATTTCAATGATGCTCGCATAAAAGATAAGAATTGAAACATAAAGAGGGTATCATGAAGAATATGACTAGCACATTTAAGCCTAACCCACTTACTATTCATAGGGATTTTGTGAGAAAACAACTTATGGGAACAATAATCAACTAGCATAGGAAGGCTAAACAAGCATAACTTCAAAACTTTAAGCACATAGAGAGGAAACTTGATATTATTGCAATTCCTACAAGCATATATTCCTCCCTCATAATAATTTTGAGTAGCATCATGAATGAATTCAACAATATAACTATCACATAAAGCATTCTTTTCATGAGCCACAAGCATAGAATTTTTATTACTCTCCACATAAGCAAATTTCTTCTCATGAATAGTAGTGGGAGCAAACTCAACAAAATAACTATCATGTGAAGCATAATCCAATTGAAAATTAAAATCAAGATGACAAGTTTCCTGGTTATCTTTATTCTTTATAGCATACGTGTCATCACAATAATCATCATAAATAGGAGGCATGCTTTCATCATAATAAATTTGCTCATTAAAATTTGGGGGACAAAATCATCTTCATCAAACATAGCATCCCCAATCTTGTGGCTTTGCATATCATTAGCATCATGTGTATTCAAAGAATTAATACTAACAACATTGCAATCATGCTCATCATTCACATATTTTATGCCAAGCATTCTACGTAATTCTTCTTCTAGTACTTGAGCACAATTTTCCTTCCCATCATTTTCACGAAAGACATTGAAAAGATGAAGTGTATGAGGCAAACTCAATTCCATTTTTTTGTAGTTTCGTTTTATAAACTAAACTAGTGATAAAACAATAAACTAAAAGATTCGATTGCAAGATCTAAAGATATACCTTCAAGCACTCACCTTCCCGGCAACGGCGCCAGATAAGAGCTTGATGTCTACTACACAATCTTCTTCTTGTAGACGTTGTTGGGCCTCCAAGTGCAGAGGTTTGTAGGACTGTAGCAAATTTCCCTCAAGTGGATGACCTAAGGTTTATAAATCCATGGGAGGGCATAGGATGAAGATGGTCTCTCTCAAACAACCCTACAACCAAATAACAAAGAGTTTCTTGTGTCCCCAACACACCCAATACAATGGTGAATTGTACAGGTGCACTAGTTCAGCGAAGAGATGGTGATACAAGTGCAATATGGATGGTAGATATAGGTTTTTGTAATCTGAAAATATAAAAACAGCAAGGTAACTAGTGATAAAAGTGAGTGTAAACGGTATTGCAATGCTAGGAAACAAGGCCTAAGGTTCATACTTTCACTAGTGCAAGTTCTCTCAACAATAATAACATAATCGGATCATATAACTATCCCTCAACATGCAACAAAGAGTCACTCCAAAGTCACTAATAGCGGAGAACAAACGAAGAGATTATGGTAGGGTATGAAACCACCTCAAAGTTATCCTTTCTGAAAGATCTATTCAAGAGTCCATAGTAAAATAACACGACGCTATTCTTTCCGTTCGATCTATCATAGAGTTCGTACTAGAATAACACCTTAAGACACAAATCAACCAAAACTCTAATGTCACCTAGATACTCCAATGTCACCTCAAGTATTCGTGGGCATGATTATACGATATGCATCACACAATCTTAGATTCATCTATTCAACCAACACAAAGTACTTCAAAGAGTGCCCCAAAGTTTCTACCGGAGAGTCAAGACGAAAACGTGTGCCAACCCCTATGCATAAGTTCACCAGGTCACTGAACTCGCAAGTTGATCACCAAAACATACATCAAGGTGATCACGTGAATATCCCATTCACTACAAAAAAAGACACATCCGTGACATTTTGGGCCGAACAAAAAAAAATTCTGTCATACATATGACACTTCTATGACGATAATTGTGACAAAACCCGGTATCATCTAGATGTGGCGGGCTCCTACTTCCATGACAAAAAATCATGACAGAAAATGGGCTTTTCGTCCTGGGCGGGCCGGAGACGCAATTGCATGACATTCTTTGAGCCGTCCATGATGGAAACAACTGTGTTAGAAGCGAGGGCGAGGAAAATTTTGGGGAGTTCCCGGTTACGGTGGGAGATCGGGGGCCGAGCGCGATGCGCGTTTCTCTCGTACACGTACGCGCGCGTGTGTGTGGCGTTGGTTCTAACTGAACCCGAGCGAGGCGTTGGGCTCTAACTGAACCCGAGCTATTGCACTGTAGGCTACGCTTTACTGAACCCGAGCGATCGATCAATGGCTGTTAACTAAACCCGATCGAGCGATTCCTTTGCTCTACTGCTGCTAACTGAAGCCGATCGATGCTGCCTCTGGGATGAACAGTGAGCGTTGTGGGTGGGGGGGATGAACAGTGAGCGGTGGCGTTGCCTCTGGATGAACGGGACCCCGTGGTGTGGAGGGCTGGATGAACAGTAGACGGTGGAGGGGTGCCCGTGGAGGGGTGGTTGAACATTAGCCGGTGGAGTAGCGCGCGATGGAGGCTGGATGAACAGGAGACCGTGGAGGCTGGAGGAGGTCGATGGTAGCCCGTGGAGGCTGGAGGAGGTCGACGGTGGAGACGAACAGTATCCCGTGGAGTCCAGTTTTGCGGTACGCCACACCCCTCCCGATGAACAAGACCCCAGTTTCGATCGTAGCGCTCTAACACAAGTCCGTTTCATCCGTTTTGCGGTACGCCACACCCCTCCCGATCAACAGGACCCCTGTTTCGACCGTAGCGCTCCAACACAAGTCTATTTCGTCTATTTTGCGGTACGCCACACCCCTCCCGATCAACAGGACCCCCGTTTCGACCGTAGGAGGTCCGTTTCCTCTGTTTTGCGGTACGCCAGACCCCTCCCGATGAACAGGATACCGTTTCGAACGTTGCCGGTCGAACACAAGGCCATTTCCTCCGTTCTGCGGTACGCCAGGCCTCGTTTCCATCACCTATTCCATCCAAGCCCTCCTGATGAACACGACCACGCATTCTGTTCCGACCCAGCCGGTTGGCTCCCATGCGATCCGTTGCCTCCTGATGGACACGACGCATTCCGTTGCCTCCCCATGAACACGAGGCATTCCGTTGCCTCCCCATGAACACGACGACGACGCTGTTTCCCCGTTCTGACCCAGCCATGTACACGAGCCCTGGCCGTACGTATGCACGAGTAGGCGTTTGAGACCCCGCCCGTATGTACACATACGTGGCCGTATTTTCTTTCTTGCACCCTGGCCGTTGTACGTACGTGTACATGCTACGTGCGTGCCTCTACTACGACACGTGCGCGCCTCTACTACGACACGTGCGTGCCTTTACTACGAGACATGCGCGCCTCTACATCCACCAGTATGTACGTACACGTTCGCGACCAGAATGACCATGCTACGTACGCTTTGACCAGGTGGGTCCCGACTGTCAGGCACTTCCTTGCGTGCGAAGATGTAGCTGGTGGGTCCCAGCAGTCAGGGGGCGAGTCGTTTTGTTTTTTTGCCCGAACGCACTTCCTTGCGTGCAAAGGTGTAGCTGGTGGGTCCTAGCAGTCAGGGGCAAATCATTTTTTTGCCCGGACGCACTTCCTTGTGTGCGAAGGTGTAGCTGGTGGGTCCCAGCAGTCAGGGGGAAAACGTTTTTTTCATGAAATACGGTGGCCCGTCCTGTGGGTCCCCGCTGTCAGGTGGAGGAATAATTACTTTGCGCGTAATAAGGAGGCACTTCCTTGCGGCTGCCGTGGACCCAGCTGTCAGCCTCGCCATGTACAATACTCTTCCGATGGAAGTCGGGCGTTGACCACTTTGACCACGCCACACCGAGAGCACCACGGCGGTGGATGACGGCGAGGCCTAGGAAGGGATGACGCGGAGCCGGGGAAGACGCAGCAGTGGATGCCCACACGAAGAGGAGTACGAGGGTTCACTGGTTTGGTTGCGGTGTGAGGCTGTCGTCGCCGCAGAATAACAGGGGGTGTGGGTGAGTAGAGGGATGGCCTGGCCAGCGGTGGGAGTAGTAGGGGGCGGTGAGGCCTCCACGGCATCACAACCGGCCACGGGAGGCAGGAGCATGTGGCACGACCGGCACTGCTTTGGGCAGCTGGAGCACGAAGACCAGAGGTTGAAGAAGCAGTACGACCGTTGGATGGACATAATACGGTCACTGGAGCTAGAATCGTTCATATTGACTAAGTTGACAAAGCCCTCCGTCCCCGTAAACTTAGTAGGCCCACAAGTCAGCCTCCCACCAAGGTGAGTCCAAGCTAGCAGGGGGAGTATTCATTTTTTTGTGCGTAATAAGGAGGCATTTCCGGTGGGTCTGAGCTGACAGCGGGGGGAATGTTTTTTCACGAATTACAGAGGCCCTTCCGATGGGTCCCAGCTATCAGGTGGAGGAATCATTATTTTGCGCGTAATAAGGAGGCATTTCCCTGTGTGGGCCCCTACTGTCAGCCTCTTCCGATGGATGTTGTTTGTTGACCATGTTGACCTCGCCGCGCCGAGAGCACAAACGCGGTGGACGAGGGTGAGGCCCAGGAAGAGAACCACCCGAAGCCGGCAAAACCACCGCAGCGGATGCCCACGCTGAGGGGAGAACGAGCGCTAACTGGTCGGCTGCGGGGTGAGGCTGACGTTGCCGGAAAATAACAGGATGTGTGGGTGGTTAGAGGGATGGCCTGGCGGCAGCACAGCCAGCCACGGGAGGAGGGAGCAGGCAGTCCCGCCGGCGCTGGTTTAGGCGGCTGGAGCAGGAAGATCAGAGATTGAAGAAACACGGCGGCCGTTGGATGGACATCCAACAATCACTGATGTGTGTTGACTAAGTTGACAAAGCCTTGCGTACGCGTCAAAAAAAATTTTAGGACAGCGTCATCATGAACCTAGTAGGCCGAGAAGTCAGCCTCCAAATCTGTGGAAAGCAGCATACAACCCATTCACCATTATTTTCAATAATTTACAGCCCATTTGCTAATTCTTAAGGATATTTGAAGCCCATATTTTTTTGTTAGCATTACAGACCATATATTCTGGGCACTGCTAAAAAATCAACGAAATTTTGCATATTTCGGTGGGGTCCGAACTCTTTTAATCACGAAATTTTGAGTCACGTTAAAAATAATTTTCAAAAAATTATATCAAAATAAAATTCAAAAAACAATTCTCCGCAAAAAAATGAATGAAATTTAGAATCTTAACTAGCAAGATGCCCGTTCGTTGCACGGAACATGAAGATGCATTTGTATGCGTAGTTTATCTTGTAGGAGAAAAGATGATATTTTAATGTAATTGCTAGTTGGCTTTGGTTTTATAAGAGTAGAGAGTAGAGAAATCCTGAAAAAATGATATTTTAATGCAATTGCCGGTTGGCTTTGGTTTAAAAATTTACAGCCCATTTCTTACAACTTATAGCCCGTTTTCCGGGGAAGCCCATTTCTTACTACTTACATACCTCCTCGTCTTGGAAGATTTGCAGCCCAGCAGGGCTGAGAAAAGCAAGTAGGCCTCAGTTTTTGTATTCTCCAAAAAAGTAGCCAATTTCAGAAAGAAAAAATATATCAACTATGTTCGTCATGTGCTTAATAAAAGCGTAAGCGTGGGCTAGACGGGCCACAACCCCCGCACAGCGCGCAGTTGAGCTCCTTCTTTGAAACCAAAAAACAACTGGGCGAGCTGCTGGGTCCCTGGTGTTATCCACTCGTTGTGTAATTTCCTCGTTTATTGACTACATTGACAATGGCGTGGAACCTAGTTATCAAACAATTAGGAGGAAGTATTTTTTTGGCTTGTAATAACGAGGCACCTGCTTGCGAAATGCAACGACCCTGGTGGGTACCTACTGTCAGCCTCTCCACGTACAGTCGTCTCCTGATACCTCTTAGTTGTTGACCATGTTGACAACACCAGACGGCGGCGGGCACAGCGAGCGAACCAAGGCAGAGAACGATGGCAAGGCCTCGGACAGGAACGAACAACAGCCATGGAAGATGCGGCAGTGTAGTGGCAGGTGGAGGGGAGTACGAGGGCAGCAACATGCAAGTCAAGCATACAAATGGTCCAAAATCCCAAGGATTAATTGTTCATCAAATTTTTAGACAAAACCCAGGTTGAACATGACAGCAACATCTAACCCAACCACTCTTTTTTGCAGTCACAAACAAATGGATCGGTCTGATCCATAAAATCAACATCTTGTGCAAAAAAAATTATTTTAGGATGTCTACAACTTATTTTAAATAGAAGCCGAGCATGTTTAGAAGCCCATTTGTCCACCTGAAACTTCTTTTTTTGCTGTTCAACATGTTCGTCCGTGAGAAATCTCTTGCTATAAAAATTAAGCCTCATGGACAATAGTAACCTCGCATTCAACAGGAAGAATGTGACAAAGCTTCTGTTTGCCTGGTTGGATGCATATCGTCCCATCGTTATTGTCCTCAAACGAATGTCATGAGAACTGAGAAAATCCTTGTGCTTATTACGCCAATGATTGGTTATATGTTTTTCTCCATGTGGTTCTGCCTAAGTAGACATGAAGATTGAAAATAGTTAAGGTCTGAAAAAAGAGTATGTCGAAAGAATGACAACTAAATAGTTAATTCTAGTACAATATATACGGGCTTTCAATGTGCATGAAATCATCACCTCTATGTATAAATTCTCCAGAGATCGAAAGCATCGCAGCAAGCCAATAATTATGTCTAGATCAAAACTATCCATTCTGATATATATGATCTTGACAGAATCCAGCAGCATTGATAGGCTATCAATGGACGAACTCTTCATTGAGCATATAACATAATATTAGTACCCAAAGTGTACTCCAAGATGATATAAAACTTATGCGCACAAATGAAAAATGCAGCATATGATTACAAATGTGTAGATGATAATATACGGTACCTGAAAAAGTGAGGAGCCAAACACCAACTCCTTGTGATTATTAAACGGGTCACGAATTACACCCAAGGTCTCCAGTTTGGACGCAGAGATGACAGTTATTTCTGAAGGTGTATAACAATTATGAAGGAGCAACCTTTCAAGTGAAGGGGCATCTTCGATGATGAGCTGCTGTCCTTTAAAACAAATTCCAATGCTTTTAAGGTGAGGCGACTTTATTTGGAGACAACTGATACCGACTTCTATTCCCAAAACAATCACCAAACGCTCCAGGGCAGGGCAACTGGAGTGGATGATGTTGTGCAGTGAGGCCTCTGACAGATAAACCACCACAAACGTAAGTTTTTTTAGCAGTGGGAGTCGAAGCATTTGTTCCAAATCGTCTGGTAGATGGCACCGGGCGAAGGTGGCGGTGTGGAGAGAGGAGGAAAGCCGTGAGATGGACAATGACAGTGTGGGCATGAATTCTTAGTATGTTCGTGGTATGAAACTTTCATGGTAATGGTAGAACTCAAACTGCTGGAGTTTTCTGAATTCAGGGGATGTCAGCCAAGCGTCCACCTTGACGGGTATGCACAGCAAGTAGCTTGTCGGGATACAGAGGCATTGAACGGGGCCCTGCTGGTGAGAAGAGATGATGGCTCTGAGGAGATCAAATTCAGGATGGACGGATATCTGACGACAGTCGAGATTGAGGGGTGCGGTGCGCCATAGAGGGCTCCATCGAGTTGAGAGGACTTGTGTGCGGCGGCAATCCTTGGTGGGGAGAAGCGAGATGATCTCCTCAAGGATGACACCCGGGAG
>NC_041385.1:532978258-533032598 GCF_002162155.2 Triticum dicoccoides | reverse complement strand
AAGGCCCGCTGCACTAAATACTTGCTTTTTCCCAAGAACCGCTCTCTTCTTTTGCATTGCTGCATTGGAGTTGGCGCATGGACTTGGCTGACTGGCCATGCATGCAGGATGCATGTGCCCGCCGGCCACTGCATGCGCCTGGTTTGTTAGTAGTTCTATTTAATAGGGTGGTTATGGAGTAAATTAAGGAGATTTATTTTCTCTGTGTGCATCCACCAAATTAGAGGATGCGGTACTGGATGCAGACACTCACATTAAACTAACATTCAAAAGAACAAAAGTTCAGCATGTCTATGCATCTCAATGATTCACCATACTATAACCAATACAAAGCTGTGAGAAGGTGTGGAAATAAAGAAAATCGGTCGATGCTTCTCTGAGCAAAGGGCCTCTCTGCGCACGCATTAATTTCCTGGGCATGCTTGTTTCTTCTCAATGTTGTGAGCATGTTGGCAACTCCACAGCTAGCTAGCTGCCTCATCTTGCAATTGATGCTGACATATTTGCAGCAAACACATGAGGCAATAGAGATGACTCAACATGGGTCCATATTGCGTAGTTCCCTTGAAATCATATTCATTATTCTGAATCTGAAAAGATAGGAAAACAGTAGCTATACTTAAACGGTGTTGCAAAACAGTAGCACATATCAATAGCTCGGCATGACAAAACACGATCATCTAGACGAAGGGGATACTGACCTTCCTGAGGAAGATTATATATAATTTCATAAGTCCTTGGTTGATTTCCACCTTCGGCTGCACTGCTTGTTTGCTCCTCCACACATGACAGGATCATTCTGCACTGCATTCAGCAAGCCAACGTACGAATAAGCTAATTTCATCTTGCAGTGGTCATTGTACCTAGTTACGAATGTAGGAATACCTGGAGCACCATGAGGTTAGCTGACAACAGGTAGATGCAGCCATATAAATTTTGTGCGGTGCTACCAAAATTGAGGTTTGTATCCCTTCCCATTATGAGAATTCTTCTTGAAGTTGGTAGAATGTGACGGCTTGTTCTTTGCATCAAACTTGCCTTTCCCCTGAGATTTGTTCTTGTTGTTTTGGGGCTGGTTGGGCTGGAAGTTCTTCTCGTGTACCATGTGGGCACTAGAAGCTCCCTCAGCGACCCGAGCACGTGTGTCTTTTTCTCTTGCCTTCTCCTCAAAATCAAGAGTGCTAATGAGATCCAAAACAGAAAACTCATGTCTCTTGTTTTTCAGAGAAGTAGCAAAATCGTTCCATGAAGGTGGAAGCTTGGCAATGATGGTCCCAGCAACAAATTTGTCCGACAACACACACTTAAAGTACTCAAGTTCCTTAGAGAGTGACTGTATCTCATGAGTCTTCCGAACAACAGAGCGCTCATCAGTAATCTTGTAGTCACAGAATTGCTCCATAACGTACAACTCGTTGCCAGCGCCCGAGGGCCCAAACGTGGCCTCGAGCGCAGCCCACATGTCTTTGCCGCTATCAAACGACATATATGAATCCACAATGGAATCATCAAGAACACTCAGCAGGCCGGCTTTGAAGAGGGTATCCATGTTCTGAAAAGCTTCCTGCTGTGTAGGATTAAGATCGCCCTCAGGCTTACCTTAGTGGCGTCATAGCAGTACATGATCTAAAACCAATATACTGCTCTTGTGCGCCACCTTTTATATTGCACCCCCTTAAAAGTAGGCGGCTTCAAAAGCGCAGCAAACCACTCGGAGTAAATTGCCTGTAATCAGATTTTTGGACTGGATTGTTGAATATATGAGCAATTAGTATGAGATTTAATCCGAATCAGCAGTAAATAGATCATGACGACAATTGCAAACATCAAAGTAATGATGCGGACTAAACCAAGAGGACAGAATCACATATTGTACAGCAGGAGCAGAACCAATGTGGTTGATGTTGTCACTCATGTCGTTGATGAAGAGGTTACCGAGGTCAGGGAAGAAGGTTGTCATTGAGGAAGTCATCGCTGGCAGCAGTCACAGGAGTGTGCTCCCCAAAAACCTAATCGCCCCTCTCCCGTACAAGATCACGAAAGGCGTGGTCCAGAGGACTGTTGTCCCTTCTCACGGTGCACGCCGAAAGGAGGGCTGGAGACGAATTGCGTGGCGGTGCTAAGATCTGGAACGGTGCGAAACCATATGATATAATGGCAGCTACGGTAGAGCATGTTAGGTCGGTCGTGCGAGTATAATAGTAGGCCTTTGGCCCCCAAACCCCACGTCCAAGTCAATAATAGCTCAAAAAAGTCAATAATAGCCCCACCAAGGTTTGTCTCAAAAAAACGGAGTAATTAAGGGGTCCGTTAATCCCTTTAGTATAAATACTATATCATTAATAATGGCCCCACCTTTTGTCTCACAAAGTATGTTGGAGTACAACCGGCTACACGTTTACAATCCGCTTCGCTTCTCTCTCCTTCAACTAAGGCTAGCCATAGTGGGAGTCACTTAGGTAGTAACTTAAGACATCCCAAGACAATTTTGCTTATGTGGCAAGTATTTAATGAGGAAAGAGGTGCTTGTGGTAACATAATATGTTACTGTAACATAGCGCTTCCCGAGGCAAAATGAGTCTATGAGATAATAAATGGAGCAATCTATGATACTACTACTATGTTACTTTGCACTATGGAGGTAATAACTTACACTAGTGTCATATGCATGACATTAGTCTAAGTTACTCCGCACTGACCAGCCTAAGCACAAATACTATATTTAAATCCTTATAGCATGCTTATGTCATCTAATTATAGTACTTGCTCTAAAGTTACTCTCCACTGTGTAGTCTGAAATGTCGGGCGTGCAGCGGGGCGCCCTCGGTCGGCACGCCGCTTCAACGGCGAAAGCAGTGAGAGGTCGCGTCGCCCTGACTTGCCATCAATGTGGAACATCGGGCTCAGCTGGCACCAAGCGGGAAGTGCGCGGGAGGGGGGGAGTATTGTTGGGCCAAGAAGGTGAGAAGCCAACTTGGGATCGGTCCGGACGGGGAAATATCATGTGCTCCCATACTCTGCATATGACACTAGTCTATGTTACTACTCCCTCCTTTCCGGTTTATAGAGATGTTTAGAGTAACATAGTAATATGTTACAATATAAGTTACTCCCCGCTATGACCAGCCTTGGCCTCTTCCAGTGCTCCACCATGTATAGCTGCTAAGCCTGCCACGTAGGCATAAAATATGATGTGGCACCAATAAACTAAGCAACTATGCATTGAAGACTTGAGTTACTAAGCCATTTAATGCACTTAGCACCTCATCTAAAGATCATGGTTAATAGTATAGACAACTGCTGGCTATAAGCCAGTGCCATGTCATCTACAACCCATCTTATAGTCAACATGTACAATAGTAGATCAAAAGAGTGTACTACTTTTTTATTATGTGGCCCACCTTTCATTCTCAGAAAGTGCCTAGGAGCACATGCTAGAGCTGGCTCTTCACGAAGAGCCCGCTTACCCTTCTCTCTCCTCTTCTCTTTCCTCCAACTAAGTAGAAATATACTAGTTTATCCCTTATAGCCCGCTGACTCAGCTCTATTGTACTTGCTCTAAGCACATCTGAGCACTTACTAGCACCCCCTTGACCGTGGACCTTGACGGTGTACGTCACCTTGTATCTCATAATTTTCCTCGTCATCATTTGAGTCCTAGAAGATCTCACCCACACCATCATTAGCATGCAGCCGCCTTGATAGACAACGTGCGCAGAAGGAGTAGAGGCGAGTGGAGATGCACCACCACCAGGTCATGGGCACTCCGTATGTGCTCGTGTGCGTGCAGCGTGTGTGTTTTTCCATCGGTGCTAGCTCTAAGGCCGAGGCTGCGGTCGTCTTCGGCTCCGACTAGTAGTTGAGCAACGACGGCAAAGAGGTGCTGCAAGAGATGCGTATGCGCCGTTGTGTGTGAGCTTCGCCGTAGCACGACGAACCGGACGTCGCCGCGGATGGTGCACCCCTCCATGCAGCCAAGTGTGTGCGCATGCATGTGTTATTCACATGCATTCTGCGGCCGAGCATGTGTGCATGCACGTCTTGTGTATGTGCATTGTGTGCTCCATGCTGTGCTCGTATGTGCATGAGTTGGATCGGATGGAGTTAGTGCATTGGCTTGTGTACATGCGTGGCTGCATGCGTCCTGTACATGCGTGGCTTGTTGCGTGGTTATCAATAATTTAATATAAACTACTCCCTTCGTTCCTAAATATAAGTCTTTCTAGCCATTTCAAATAGACTACAACATACGGATGTATGTAGACATATTTTAGAGTGTAGATTCACTCATTTTGTTTCGTATGTACTCCCTTATTGAAATCTCTAAAAAGACTTATATTTGGGAACAGAGGGAGTATAAAACATCTTCAACTTAGCATCCTGATGTACCGTTTCTAGTGGTTAGCAAAAAGTTCATGTTCTTTTATTTGTTTATAGGTGGGCAGGCGGCAAAAAACAGGGGAAAACCCGCAAGGTTCCTTGCAGACGCTCCACCGCGAGGTTCCTTGATCCTTCTCGGTCATCGGGAATCTATGCTCTTCAACTCTTTTCTTTTACGTGAGCTTTGTTCATCCTTTTCCCAACACGCGAGACATCTAGCATCAAGGTGCACGTGTCATACAAGAAAATGGAGATAATAAGATAAGCAATGCGTATGTGAGTCGTGTGGGGGGAAAAGCGGGGGGAAACCCTTTTTCGTAAGTGAGTCGTGCACTTCTATGGCACCTACGCAATATTTTTTCTCCTCGATGGTACGTGAATAGTGCACGTACTCAACGACGGAGCACGGGGTGGTAGCAATGACATGGTCAGCCCTTTTTTGGAGAGAGTACGTACTACTAGTAAATAACTTTGATGTGTCCCGTCAACTCGTAGAACGACGAGAAGCTTGATTACGCCTTCTCCCTCGCCAATGAGTGCGCGGTGGCTCGTAGCACGAGGAGAAACTTTTGCTTACAAGCGGTGGACATGCAGCAGTTCATTTGGTGTCAGATTGCTAGAAGCACTATGTAGAACCATCGACTTCCAGAAGAGGCGAAGAGCCAAGCGCAAGGTCACCTACTAACCTTAGGCTAGGCGTAGTGGGAGTAGCATAAGTAGGGGTACCTTCTTTTTTTATTCTAGAAACAACCACACGAAAATATCAAGGTGTTGGTTAAGTAGAACAAATTTCCTGGAGTCTGTGCTCAGCCCTCCTCTATCTCTCTTCTCAGCCAGCCAGCGGACGCGCGGAGCCCATCGTCTGTTTGCTCACATGCGGTCCCACATGTCAGTGAAAACGCAAGAGGACCCACTGAACCTGCACATCTTTCACCTCGACGTGCTGGTGATGAAAAACAAATCCAATAAAGATCTTCGGTAGCCGCTTTTGGAGTTACTCAAGAGTAGTAAGATTCTATTTACAGTTTAACCCAAGATGCATATCTCGTGGCTTCAACTACCATTCTATTTTCTTTCATGAGACGACCTGGATGCTGGATGTCCCACGTGTCGGCAAAAGGAGGAAGAACCCAACCAAATCTTCGGTTGTGCTCTCGGATTAGACTAGTTGTGCTAACTTAAAAAATTTATTGTGTACTCCCTCCGTTCCAAAATATTTGACTTCCATTTGTCCAAAAATGGATGTACCTATATACTAAAACATGTCTAGATACATATATATTTTAACAAATAGAAGGCATGTATTGTGCAACGGAGGGAGTAGAATGGATGCAAGTCTTGGTATTGGGAAGAAGAGTACATCCATATATTGATAGAGCGCAATTTAGTAGATGTTCTAGCACTTTTAGCTAGCATAGAGGCCAGAGATGAGACTAGTGCACTTGTTGATACTCCTACTAGAATAGAGGCTAGACATGAGACTAGATGCGAGGAAGCAACGTCTACTTCTTTACACTCGAAGAAGAAAGAAGCATGCAAGATCGAGCCTCTGCAGATCAACAATGAATGCATTGAGAAGGCACTAATCCAACTTACAGGAGTAGTAAAATGTATTCTTGTGGTTCTTGTTTTCTTTGGTCTTGCTTGTCTAGTCAAAATTATCATTGGAGTTCGTGAAAAACGGAGGTCCGTTTGGGGTCGTGCGTTGGAGTTGGCCTTACAAGTGGGATCGCAGTTGAGGAAACCGACTATCGGCAAACCCCCACCTCGCCCGCCGCGCAATGGCTGAAGTTAGAGAAACGATGAGGTTGAAGAGATTGCTCTAGCACGGACTCCAAGAAATAATATGGTGTCAGATGGATGTCGTGGTGGTGGCGTGTGCCGTACTCCTGGACGTGAATGCTTGTTCTGGCCCATGCCACCCTACTACTCCTACTACTTACTATATACTACTAGTATCGAGGATTCGAGGTGCTGGTTACGTATAGCGAACACATATTAACATATGGCTACAGTAAAAACACCCGCCCGACGCGCGAAGCATGTGAAGCTAGTACAAATAGTGTACTACTATTGTTGATTGGCCTCATCCGATAACCTGTTGCAATGCACATACAATTATGTATTCAGAAATTCTTTTTGCCTCATCGCACCACTCACTCAGAGAAGCGACTCGAAAGCCATTCATAAATTTAGTAAGTTTATCATAGGCATATCATTTTATTACATATAACAGGTCATCAACCCACATCGACAACGAGGATACATTATAAATACTAAAGTTTTCACCACACAACAAATAACAAGCAATGAAATGAACTTCAACTCAACCATTCTTCAGTGTTGGAAACGTTTGCTTTGAACCACAAGTGATTCTCTGGGATGGGCCATGTATTGTCGATATCGAGACCAACGCAGGACTGATCATCTAGGCTGAAGCGGCCTATTGTATCAGTACTAGGGTAGGGAACCACCCAAATGTCCGAGGTATAGACATAGTTGCTTCTCATAAATGGTACTAGTAACGTTGTGTCAACAGCAGTTGGATCGCCTTTCACCATCATCGGATAGTTTTGTCCAAGGAAGAGCGAGTTTTCTCCAAGACTTACAATTCTGTACCAGGGAGAAGGTGTTGGCGCTAGCACACTAGTATCGATCCCGAATACCATGCAGCGGGTGTTGGAATAGGTCTGGAGAGTGCGACCATGGGAAACAACACGTGCTCCCTCAGTAGTAACCAACTCGGTGCACTGTATACACACAAGAAGAGCTGATCCATCAGAATTAGTTGCCAGGCGCCACTGATTATATACGTTCTGCTCGTCCTCATGCTCGTGATCATCACCATCGTCATCTCCCCCTTGGTTATAATTTTTTTCAAGTATAGGTGGTGGAATGTTCACAGGACCTTGGAAACACAAGAAGAGGGTTAATTAGTAAAGGGAAACTTGTTACTCCCTCCGTCTAGGTGAGTAAGTCATCTTAGGTTGTGCACCATGACCAAGGAGGAGGGGAAAACGAGAGTACTTAATGTTCATTTGTTAATTAATAGCATTGCATGCAATGAACTAACCACTGCATGTCATGTTTGGTAGTCTCAAGTCATTAAACGCATGCACACCCCACATCTCTTATTGGTTGATATGTCAAGAAACAAAAAACGAGCTAGAATTTAATGCACCGCGCCTAAGTGTTTTGGGAATATTTGGTTTTTGTAAGATGACTTACACACCTAGACGTAGGGAGTAACCCGCATGCATGTGGATGAAACAATTATAATTACGATGGAAGACAAACGTACCGAAAGTATAAGGATTCCATGCAAAAACAGTGCCACCAGGGATGGCAGCAAACACAAGGACATCGTATTGAATTGCATCACAGTACACATCCGTGAATAGAAACTGATTTTTGAGCAATATCCATCCAGTCGAACCACGAAGGACGGCAACAAGCTTGTCGAAGATAGCAGCAACTTCATAGTTGTTGTAATTCCAAGAGCGGTTGGGAACTCGACAAATTGCTATCTTCCATAGAAGACAGTCACCATGATCGTATTTGAACGTGCGTACAATACCAGTGTGCTCAACCTCTGGGCAGTCTGCTGAGATTTTTGGAAGTGGAACCCTGATGTCTACTACACAACCTTCTTCTTGTAGACGTTGTTGGGCCTGCAAGTGCACAGGTTTGTAGGGCAGTAGCAAATTTCCCTCAAGTGGATGACCTAAGGTTTATCAATTCGTAGGAGGTGTAGGATGAAGATGGTCTCTCTCAAGCAACCCTGCAACCAAATAACAAAGAGTCTCTTGTGTCCCCAACACACCCAATACAATGGTAAATTGTATAGGTGCACTAGTTCGGCGAAGAGATGGTGATACAAGTGCAAAATAGATAGTAGAAATAGATATTTGTAATCTGAAATAATAAAAACAGCAAAGTAACAAGTGGTAAAAGTGAGCGTAAATGGTATTGCGATGCTAGGAAACAAGGCCTAGGGTTCATACTTTCACTATTGCAAGTTCTCTCAACAATAATAACATAGATAAATCATATAAAAATCCCTCAACATGCAACAAAGAGTCACTCCAAAGACACTAATAGCGGAGAACAAACGAAAAGATTATGGTAGGGTACGAAACCACCTCAAAGTTATTCTTTCGGATCAATCTATTCAAGAGTTTGTACTAGAATAACACCTTAAGACACAAATCAACCAAAACCCTAATGTCACCTAGATACTCCATTGTCACCTCAAGTATCCGTGGGCATGATTATACAATATGCATCACACAATCTCAGATTCATCTATTCAACCAACACAAAGTACTTCAAAGAGTGCCCCAAAGTTTCTACCGGAGAGTCAAGAACGTGTGCCAACCCCTATGCATAGGTTCATGGGCGGAACCCGCAAGTTGGTCACCAAAACATACATCAAGAGGCACATGATATCCCATTGTCACCACAGATAAGCACGGCAAGACATACATCAAGTGTTCTCATAAAAGACTCAATCCGATAAGATAACTTCAAAGGGGAAAACTCAATTCATCACAAGAGAGTAGAGGGGGAGAAACATCATAACATCCAACTACAATAGCAAAGCTTGGGATACATCAAGATCGTGCCATAGAGGGAACACGAGAGAGAACACGAGAGAGAGAGAGAGAAATCAAACACATAGCTACTGGTACATACCCTCAGCCTCGAGGGTGAACTACTCCCTCCTCGTCATGGAGAGCGCCGGGATGATGAAGATGGCCACCGGTGATGGATCCCCCCTCCGGCAGGGTGCCGGGAAGGGCTCCCGAGAGGTTTTTGGTGGCTATAGAGGCTTGCGGCGGTGGAACTCCCGATCTATCTTGATATGCGATGTTTTTAGGGTACGTAGGCTTATATAGGCGAAAGAAGTCGGTCGGGGGGTGCTCGAGGGGTCCATGAGACAGGGGTCTGCGCCCTGTAGGGGGGGGGGCTATCTCCTGGGCTCCTCGAGTATCTTCTGACTTGATCTCCAAGCCTCCAGGATGATATTCTTCCAAAAAATCACGATGCCGAAGGTTTCATTCCGTTTGGACTCCATTTGATATTCCTTTTCTTCAAAATACTGAAACAGGCAATAAAACAGCAATATGGGCTGGGCCTCCGGTTAATAGGTTAGTCCCAAAAGTAATATAAAAGTGTATAATAAATCCCATAATCATTCGAAACAGATAATAAAATAGCATGACTGCTTCATAAATTATAGATACGTTGGAGACGTATCAAGCATCCCCAAGCTTAATTCCTACTCGTCCTCGAGTAGGTAATTGATAAAAGAAAGAATTTATGAAGTGTGAATGCTAGAGGGTGCACAAGTTTGATCAACGATAATTTCAATCACCCTTTCTAGCATGATAATATGTCATAACAGTAGTTCATCTCATAAAACTTTTCACGAACTAGTAACAAGCAATTCACATGTTAAAGCATAGACCATAAACTTTCTTGAAAACTAGCAAACTTCATTCTTAGTCATCAAACAATTGCAATTCATCTTACTTTCAGGAAGAGTCTATGTCAGAGCTTTGATTTAGCAAACTTCACATACTCAACTATCATATAGTCTTCTACAATTGCTAACACTCACGCAATACTTGTGGTTATGAAGTTTTAATCAGACACAGAGAAAGATTGGGGCTTATAATGTTGCCTACAAACGTATTCACCTTTGGGTGATGTCAACAATAATAGTTCATGCTAACGTACATCCAATTGGATATATAAATCAGGATCACCCCACCACGAAGTGCTTGCCAAAGGATAAAATGAAAAAGGGAAAGGTGAAGATCACCTTGACTCTTGCATAAAGTAAAAGACATAAAGTAAAAGATAGGCCCTTCACAGAGGGAAGCAGAGGTTGCCATGCGCTTTTAGGGTTGGATACACAAAATCTTAATGTGAAAGAACGTCACTTTATATTCCCCTTGTATATGGACCTTTATTATGCAGTCCGTCGCTTTTATTCCTTCCATAACAAGTTCGTACAAAGCTTATTTTCTCCACACTAATAAGTCATGCATATTTAGAGAGCATTTTTATTGCTTGCACCGATGACAACTTACTTGAAGGATCTTACTCAATCCATAGGTAGGTATGGTGGACTCTCATGGCAAAACTGGGTTTAAGGATATTTGGAAGCACAAGTAGTATCCCTACTTGGTGCAAGGAATTTTGGCTAGCATGAGGGGGAAAGGCAAGCTCAACATGTTTGAATGATCCATGACAATATACTTTAACTGAGATGCGAGAAAACATAACCCATTACATTGTCTTCCTTGTCCAACATAAACTCTTTAGCATGTCATACTTAATGAGTGCTCACAATTATAAATGAAATCTCTCTTCCTTCAATATTCTTTCATGAATTTTTCAAATGACCAATACAATGCTTGCTAACCATCAATAAATTTACAACCTCTACTTCTTAGATGTGAAGTCATTACTTCCCATGGTATAAGCAAAAGAGACATATATAATTTAAGATTTATGACAATCAACTCATTCAACCATTTACTCATAGGATATAAGTGAAGCACACGAGTAAATGAAGAGCTACTCCAAAAAGATATAAGTGAAGATCAATGAGTAGCAAAATAATTATGCAACTATGTGAAGACTATCTCTCATTAAAGAATTTCAGATCTTGGTATTTTATTCAAGTAGCAAGCAAAACAAAATAAAATTACATTGCAAGGATAGCACAACTCAAGTGAAGAAGCAAAAACTTAGGCTCAACCGATACTAACCGATAGTTGTTGAAGAAGAAAGGTGGGATGCCTAACGAGGCATCCCCAAGATTAGATGCTTGAGACTTCTTGGAATATTATCTTGGGGTGCCTTGGGCATCCCCAAGCTTGAGCTTTTGTGTCTCCTTAATTCCTCTCATATCATGGTTTCTCTTTTTATCAAAAGCTTCATCCACAACAAACTCAACAAGAACTCGTGAGATAGGTTAGTATAAACCAATGCAAAACCTTATCATTTTATACTGTAAAAAATCACTTAAATTATTATTCAACTTTGAATACTAAATGTCTCTGCATATTTAATACTCCTATCCTCAAATAGAATCATTAAACAAGCAAACATATGCAAACAATGCAAACATAACAGCAATCTGCCAAAACAGTATAGTCTGTAAAGAATGCAAGAGTATCAATACTTACCTGACTCCAAAAATTATGAGAGAAAATTCCTACTGTAATAAATTTATCAGAGCTTAATATGCAAAAAGATTCAACGTTATACCATTCTCTGACTTTTCTAGGGAATTTTTGCAACAGCGGTAAACTTTCGATGAACGAAGACGAAAGAGGGGATGCCTTACGGGGCATCCCCAAGCTTAGTTGCTTGGTTGTCCTTGAATATTACCTTGGGGTGCCTTGGGAATCCCCAAGATTAGTCTCTTGCCCCTCCTTATTCCATAGTCCATCGAATCTTTACCCAAAAACTTGAAAACTTCAACCACACAAAACTCAAAACAAAACTCATAAGCTCCGTTAGTATAAGAAAATAAAACCACCACTTAGGTACTATAATGAACTCATTCTTTATTCATATTGGTGTTAAACCTACTGTATTCCAACTTCTCTATGGTTCATACCACTTAATACTATCCATAGATGCATCAAAATAAGCAAACAACACATAGAAAACAGAATCTGTCAAAAACAGAACAGTCTGTAGTAATCTGTATCAAACGTATACTTATGGAACCCTAAAAATTATTAAATAAATTGGTGGACCTGAGGAATTTGTCTATTAATCATCTGCAAAAATAATCAACCTAAAAGCACTCTCCAGTAAAAAATGGCAGCTATTCTCGTGAGCGCTAAAGTTTCTGTTTTTCACAGCAAGATCACATAAACTTCACCCAAGTCTTCCCAAAGGTTCTACTTGGCACTTTATTGAAACAAAAGCTATAAAACATGATTACTACAGTAGCAAAATCATGTGGACAAACAAAAACAGTAAGGGTAAATATTGGGAACAAAATCATGTGGAACCCGCAAGTTGGTCACCAAAACATACATCAAGAGGCACATGATATCCCATTGTCACCACAGATAAGCACGGCAAGACATACATCAAGTGTTCTCATAAAAGACTCAATCTGATAAGATAACTTCAAAGGGGAAAACTCAATTCATCACAAGAGAGTAGAGGGGGAGAAACATCATAAGATCCAACTACAATAGCAAAGCTCGGGATACATCAAGATCGTGCCATAGAGGGAACACGAGAGAGAACACGAAAGAGAGAGATCAAACACATAGCTACTGGTACATACCCTCAGCCTCGAGGGTGAACTACTCCCTCCTCATCATGGAGAGCGCCGAGATGATGAAGATGGCCACCGGTGATGGATCCCCCCTCCGGTAGGGTGCCGGGAAGGGCTTCCGAGAGGGTTTTGGTGGCTACAGAGGCTTGCGGCGGCGGAACTCCCGATATATCTTGATATGTGATGTTTTTAGGGTACGTAGGCTTATATAGGCGAAAGAAGTCGGTCGGGGGGTGCTCGAGGGGTCCACGAGACAGGGGGCCGCGCCCTATAGGGGGGGCGCCCCCTATCTCCTGGGCTCCTCAAGTATCTTCTGACTTGATCTCCAAGCCTCCAGGATGATATTCTTCCAAAAAATCATGATGCCGAAGGTTTCATTCCGTTTGGACTCCGTCTGATATTCCTTTTCTTCCAAATACTAAAACAGGCAATAAAACAGCAATATGGGCTGGGCCTCCGGTTAATATGTTAGTCCCAAAAGTAATATAAAAGTGTATAATAAAGCCCATAATCATTCAAAACAGATAATAAAATAGCATCACTCCTTCATAAATTATAGATACGTTGGAGACGTATCAAACCCGGTCACAAGTGTACACATTCACAAGCTCCCACTCGCAGTTGGACCCAATGTAAACAACCCAATCTCCATTTGCACCTGCCCAATCCTTGCCCTCAAGCGATGGCATGTTAACATCATACGTATCATTATCAAGCGGCATCAACTTGCACAAGGAGAGGCCTCCGTCGTCCCCGCGCCAGTAGTCATCAGGGTCACGACGAAGAAGATAGGGGAGATCAAACCGCTCCTTGACTCTTGGGTTCCTTGTAATGATGTTATTAGTTGAGTCGAGAATGTGCTTGAATGAACCTGCCATGCTAGCCGAGGTGATGATGTCGCACTGATCAATGAGTTCCTCCACCACGTCATCTTTCAGATCAGGGCAAGAATAACGGGGTCGTTTTCGGCCTATTCCCTCCATGGAGAAGACAATCGAACAATGGCAGAAGGAAGAGTGAACGGCTGAAGGAAAATGGAGGAGGGACAGGAAGAGCGTGCGACAGCAGTTCCAAATCGAGAGGGAAAGGCGAAGAGTTGGTGGACGGTTGCCAATTTGCCACGGTTCATGAAGAGGCGCCCCGGCCTACACGTCCGTTCGGAAATACTACTACTCGCTGTCGTCTCACTGATATTTTGGAACGGGACCACATGTCAACGAAACATGGTGTGTAATTTCTCGTGCAAAATGCGATCTGGTCGCGTTGGCCCGAGGTGCCGCATTAGTTTTCTTTTTGAAAGTTTGCCGCATTAGTTATCGACCTTTATTTTTTTTAACATGCAATCTGAATGGATAGCTCCTATGGTCATCACACGTGAGCGGATATAGTGATGGTTGATTCGCCCGAGCAACTTATTACTGTGGGAATATGGGAGTAGCAGCGTATTCAAGGAACAGACAAATGATGGTTGCTTCGTCCGAGCAACTTACTGTGGCGAAGGTGGGGCTCTGTGATTTGACTGCTCACTAGTCATTACTACTGTGGCGCAACGATCGGGGTGAATCTTTCGCTGAAGTTGTGTTGTGCACTCAATATTGCTGCAGGGCAGGTGAAGCCGGATGAAGGATGTCCAACATGTCGGCGAAAGGAAGTTGAATTGTTTCTGGCATTGCTATCAATCCTTCAGGATTTGTTTATATGTACGCATAATTTTGATGAAATTGTACTGTGATGCTATCAAGGTTTCAACTTTGGTTCCCGCAGGAAAAAAAGGTTTCAACTTAGGATTCATGTGTCTTGCCTCGAGATTATCTCGTTACAACATTCCATAAAATACAAATGAAACTACCATGGCTAATGCATCTCAATGGTTCGCCGATCAGCGCCAATATTCACATCACAACTAAAGACAAAGTTAGTTGTGAGAAGGTGTACAAATAAAGAAAAAATAATAATTGACCGATGTTGTTCATAGGCATGGCTCCATTTCCTGGCACAATGTTCATTGCTTGGCAGCTAGTTTCACCCAGCTCAGTAGCCAAAAAAGAGGTGTATGAAGGACACCACAATCCGATCATTTTGTGCAGCTCCACTAAAATCAAGCGGACCATCCCTGTTTGCAAAGATATCCAGTCAGTGTGATTACAATAATAGTGGAACTAGATGATGAAACATAACACACATAAATAGAAGTTGATCACCTCTACGATCTCTCTTTAGGACTAACTTCTTTTTGGAGAAGATTAGGCACGGAGTTGGATGAGGAGGATAGCAAAACCAATCTCCCTTTCCGCAGTCCCACAGAAATGTAAAAACGTTGCTCGTGTGACATTTTGGCGGAACTGCACAAAACACTCTTTAGAAAAGTGATTTGTGTAGTTCACCAAAAGGTCGCAATAGCAACGAGGTGAAAATGGATAGCCCTGTTTGCAAAAGGAGGTCGAAAGGAAACAATTACTGCCCAATAACATGATTTGAAGACACATACGCCGACAAAAAAGAAGCATGTTCCATGTAATAAGGGAAAGATAGCACATGGTGGTTTATCAAAAATGGTTTGATGAGGAGATTGCAAGATGGAAAGTACACCGGCCGAGATACGATTTAAGGAAACAACTAAAGAAGATCCACATGCAGCAACGTGGGAAGATGGGCAGTGGAGGAAGGCCGGAGGAAGCTGTACCTGAGGGTCGTCGGGATGTTACTAGGAGGGCAGCAGCGGCCGGGATCTGCCCATACTACGGCAGCGAGCAAGTGGCGAAGGCCCTACCGCGCCGGAGCTTGGTCAGAGAGAACGGCGGGTACCGCAGATCGGGATGTGCTACCTCAACATCGTCGAATGGAGAGATGATGCACATCCTCCCTTTTCGCCGGCGGACGGGATGCGGCCGGATCACTGACCAACTCTTAGAGAGAAGCGCCACGGCGGCCTTGTGTGAGATGGTGTGGCGAGAGACAAACCATTTTTCCATTTTCCCCACGGCAATCGTTTTATATTCTGTATGTGCCATTGAGGAATATATAACTTTATTTAATGCTAACACGTCAAGTCAAACTTTGTTCCGTCTAGGCGTGGTACCCGACCCTCCTTCGAGTAAACAACCGCTACACGCGTCAAATTATCACGTGGGCTGCCTTTTCATACAGAAACAAACTCCACCGTGTACCCGCGTGGGTGTGGCCGGGAACGAGACGTGAGTACGTGCGTCCTGCGTGCACTTCTTCTTTAGGTGCAGGTACGTACGTGGGTGGGTGTGAGAGAGATGGTTTGTGCGAAACAGAGGCAATGTGTTGATGATATCTCAATCAGAAAAACGTAACATATGCAATGTGTGTGAAACGGAGTCATGGACGTGAGATATCGATAGAATTGAAAACAGGGATGAAGTGTGTGGCTGCGCGATCGATAAAGAGTGCCATTGAATTTGTGTTTGCCCACGTCAAAGATACAAGGCGGCTGGCCTACTGGAATTTGAGAGGGCAGAGGTGCAGTTTTTCTCCATGGCATGGATACCTACCTACAACGTTCGACTATCGGTGTGGGGGGGAGGGGGTAGAGACCGATCGACTAGTATATTTGTGGGGAAGGAGAGAGACCTAGCTATGTATTGAGGGAGATCGATCGACATCCATGCATATGTGTAGTAGAGGAATAAGGTTGGGAAAAAGACAAAGATAGAGCGTCGGAGGGTTGGTGGTGGAGTGGCGTCTCACAAATGGTGGGAGAGGCCTCCTAGAAAAATGGAGGGTATGAGCAATATCAATAAGAGAGGGTGGGGGATGTCCGTCTATCTATGCACGTGCGTGTGAGAGACGGGTCGGGAGGTATTCAAGCATGATGAGGGGAGAAGATATGGTTGTGGTAAGCATACGTAACTACTTAGGAAGATCAACCGTCGTGTGTCCGAGAAAAGGAGAGACATAACTAGCGAGGTAAGTGTATTGGTTCTTGGTGAAAACGAATTATAGTCGACCTGGCTATATGTAGGGAGATCAGTTCATATACACGCCTGCATGTGTTAGAAGCAAATAAGGTCCGGAGAGGCAGACATGGGGAGAAGGTGTGGCTAGGAGGTGGTGCGAGAGGCCTACCATGTCGAGGGGGGAGGAGTGTGCGAGTATGTGATCAATGAAAAGAGGGGCGAGAGTGTGCACCTGCATGGAATCGTATTGGACATAGGGGGGCATGGACGGTGAGAAGAGAAGAGGGGAAGTATATATGTGTCTGTTGTAGGCACACTTGGCTAGAGAGGTATATCGACCGGTGTGTGCCGGAAAGAAGGAGCCGGGGGCCTACACACACCGTTGGTGGACGACCTAAAGAGAAATAATAAACGTGCGCGATGGAGGGGACTCTAAGGGTGTGTGAGAGAGGGGAGGGCGTGTGCATGCACGGTAGAAAGTTAGCGCTAGCTAGCTACAAATAGAAGAGGGTCCTGAAGGTGTAAAAGACGAACAAAGATCATAATTCATTATAAAAAAAGTGGATACGGATACTTGAAGAAGATATCGTAATGTAGAACATTGATTATAATTTGGGCTAATGTGTGGCTTTTGCAACTCAGGTCTAAATACTTGTCATAATGTAGGGGGCGGGGCACTATACTTTGTGTGATAAACACGGTGTACGTATGGAACATGGTTTAGATTATGAATATATAGTTAGTACATCAAATGTACTATTATTTGGAATCAACATCAAGTGTATTCAAAATATAGAATTCGAGTTCATGTAGTACACATAGTTCATATCTATCTCTATAGTAATCATGTGGTGTGTTATTAAGGTAATACACGAATGATGGTTGAAGTTGGCAACAATCATGATTATAGATTCTTATTGAAATAGAGAAATGAATTTAAATTTAGTTCGAATTGCAGCGGTAGTATAGACATTTGGAATGCACTAAATGTTGGTATGACTAGGTTACATGCATTATATAGCAAGCGAGAAAAATTAATCGGACATAACATGGATTCATACCCTCCTTCCATCTATATAGGGCGTAATGAGATTTTTAAGACCGCATTTGACTATTGACAAGATTAATAGTACATGACATGCACAATGTGAAAATTATATCATTGAAAGAACCTTTCAGAGACGAATTTAACGGTGTGCTTTGTGTAAGTTGCATGTCATACATTATTGCTCTAATATTTGGTCAACGTTAGCATCGAAAAACGCATTAGGCCCTATATAGATGGAAGGAGGGAGTAGCTTTGAATAGCATTTGTATAGTAAAACGACTCTCTCTTTGTGTGGTGTGAATAGTTTTATTTTTTCGTTTTCTTTTTGGTTGAGGGAAGTGCGAATTGATTTGGTACGTACAAGTACAATATTACTAGACGTTAGGCTTGTCCTTAAAATTCAACCTGCGTCTTGTTATATCCCGAAAATTCAGATATCGTGCTCCCAAAACTGGCGCCTTCACAACCCGCGCCTTGCTATCCCGAAATTACAACGCGCGCGAAAACTCCCTCCAGCTGCCAAATCTCGACACGTGAAATCCCCCTTCTAACCCTGAGCCGAAAGGGCCGCTAGTTCAAATCGGTGGGGGGTACTTTTGTAACACACCCTACATTTTGGACAAGCGCGTCCCTAAGTCATGCTTCACCCCCTCCCATCGCCCCCTTTTCGCCATTCGAAATCCCAGGCCGCCATAACCTCTCTGCTCCAGCCGCGAAACCCCACCCTCCTTCGTCCGCCACGTCACCGCTACCCAGCCGGAGCCTCTTCCCCGACGACGTCGTCCACCGCAACAGGTCGACGTCCCTCGTCCACCTCCCCGGATGAGGATCCTTGTCCATCTCATCGTCTCGCCGGTTCAGCCGCCCCGTCCTCCACCTCCAAGGAGGTGCTCCAACGATCGCCTTGTCTATCGCGACTGCGTCATCCCCACAGCGCCGCCTTAACCTGCTTCACCGGAACCGCAGCATCCTCACCGACTCCTCGGACGAAGCCGAGGCCTACTCGGCGCCACCAAAGAGGTTGTACACTCATCGCATCGCACCTTCTCCTTAACTCGACTTCCCAACACCGACGGTGCTCCATCTCTCACCCCCAATGCAGCGGCTACCTTGAAGCCAGCGCCGCAGGCGACATCTCCACGGCGGCTGTCCCCCAGTGCGAGGCCCCTTCGGCGGCGGCGGCCATACCAACCGGATCTGCTGCTGCTGCTCCAGCTCTCGTTCGCTCGCTCGCTTGCCCAGCTGCTGCTGCTGCTGCTCTCCCCCTTGCTCGTGCTGCTTCTCTGCTCCGATTTAGCCACACTTCAGTCGACTGAATTGACTTTTGGGTCAGTCGATTTTTAGGGGTTGGGGGGCTCGCCGGAGTTAAGGAAGAACCACCCACAGTGGGGACGGGGGCTCACCGGAGAGGTACCCCGCTATCTATCTTAGGGTTCAGGGTGGGGGCGGGGGGCCTAGAGGGCTGGCCGGGGCGGCGGTGGGGAGTTGTTTTGGGGCGGCGAGGCGGCGCTGGGGCCGGCGGTTCGGCCGGTGGTGGCTGGCGGCTCAGGGAGGTGCAGGTTGAAGATGAACTGTAGGCCCTCCCTAAACTACATGTCAAGCGCCTCTCTGATACCATTGCGTTCAGTTTCGACAGTAGCATTCAGATTCCACAGTAAATTTCAGTTTCGACAGTTAAGTTCAGAGTCAACAGTTTTTACCTCATCTGTTGTAGTCAGGTGGTTTTTGGTGATGTAACTTTTACATCCATTTTACATCATCTATTGGAGATGCTATTAGAATCCCACTTGAGATTGACGATATTTGTCTTGTGCTGCTTCAGCCTTGACGTCTTACGGCTCACCAGAGCTGCTCCAACGATAGAACGATCCATAACAACAGAGCAGTGCCCTGGACGCCGTCTACATATTCCTCAGATCTTCCTCCACACCTCCGACAGCCACCTCTACCTCAACTGCTTCAGCGACCAATCCAATGATGCTGAGGTCGACACGGCTACGGCAAAGAGGTTGTACACTTGTTGCATCACTTATTACTATACATTCACGTCGATCCATTAGGGCTATTTTGGTTCAACGAAAAAACATAGCAATAGAGAATGTTCCAATGGCACTCTAGTATTCAATTATTCATGCATTTTGTTGAAAGGAATGAAGCAAAACATCCACCTGGACCTACTTTTCAAAATCCTATGCATGAAAACAAGACCAAGTGCATTAGTGCCAGAATAACATTCTAACTGTACACGCTTTCATATGGTTTCACTTTATTTTGGCCATGTTTCTTTGCATTCCTATGCTCTTCCAATTCCTGTAAACCAAACACTCAAGTTGACAGAAATCATGTGTTTACAAATGCTCTGTTTACATGTGCATTTTCCTATCCTATTCCGATGTTTTTCCTATCCCTGTGTTTTAAGACTCATGCAAGCCAAATGAGCCCTTACAGAATTACTTCAGTTATAGGTACGTGTCGAAGGGAACTTTGTGTGGTTTGTCCTGCTCCTGCCGCGACGTCGTCCACCTCACCTGAGCTGCTCCATCGATAGAAGCATCCACCAAACCAGACATCATGACTCCTGACCATCTTTCGCCGCCTCAGATCTCCTTCCCTGCCGCCGACACCCACCGCAACGGCATCACCATCATCGACTCAACAGATGAACCTGACGAGTACACGGGTCCACAAGAGAGGTTGCACTCTTTTGTTTCTGCTTATGTTATGCATTGCTTAAACTTACCAGCTACTTTATCGTCCTGTTTAGCTCTTGGACTCCCAAGTCAGGTCCAAATTAATGTTCAAACTTGAGTTCTAAATTAGTTGTGGGGCACATATCGAGGCAGCAATGAATAGTATGTCTGTCTAATATCTGGTTCGCCTAGGGTATGCCTATGTTGTTCATCTTGGGTGGGAAACAAATAGTAAAGCAATCATCATCTGTCTTTTTATTAATTTAAAGCAATCATCGGCCTGCTATCATTATTTTTGGATCCATCCACTGGTTGTTATCATCACTCTAAATTTCTGCATGCTCTTCTTACATAATCTCACCATATTTTTTTCGTATGCATGTCAGATATTGTACATAGTCATGCTGAACATGTAGAGAAAAAGAGAAGAGTTTTGTGCGGCAATACAATGTCATGCAGACATCGCTCCATGGTGGGTTCAATGGCAAACCCTCCCCACCCCTCTCCAGATTGTAATCCAGAGGAAGATATCTGTTCTGAGGCGGATTCAGACGCCGCTGACCACTCCTATTTACCCCCAAGGTGTTTGCTCTACCTTGGCATGATGATGTTAGTCATATCATGCATATGTTGCCTTGTAGTGCCTACTTTTGACATCATATATGTCATCTGCTTAGTTTACTCATGTTCTGTAATGCCACCTGTTTAGTTTCTATATCATATATGGGAATTATGTAGTCTCATGTCTTTTAGCCAGCCATAATATATGTGAAATGTGCAATGCCATCCTGTTTAACCAGGCATCATATATTTGAATGATATCTTGCCCATCATGTTCTTCATTACATTTCCATTTGTTGACAATGTTTGTACATTAAACTACTCTTCCTGTGAATCAGCCATTTGGGTGGGAGATGGAAAAATCTGGAGTGAAAACAAGGCCTTCAGAGCAGACAGTGCTACATCTCAAAGCAGATCTCTTGTTGGGTCCCGATAGCTCCTCAGAGATGGATTCAAAGACAGATGACCAGTCCTATTCCCCCACTAAGGTGTATGTTCTAACTTGGCATGATTATACTGCTCATATCATGCATATAGTGTCTTGCATTGCATAGTTTAGACATCATATACACAATATTCAACACCATGTTCTTAGTTCAGACATCATATCGAATGCCCTCTGTTTAGCATATAAATCACATATGTGAATTAAATGATGCGATCCTGATTACTTAGATAACATGTAGGTGAATTATGTCATGCGATCCTGTTTAGTTATTCATCATATCTTTGAATTATGTTGCTATGCTATCCAGTTTAGATAGACATCATATATGTGAAATTATGTCATGCTATCCATTTTAGTTAAACAATATACATGTCAACTATTTCATGCCCTCTTTTTTCCATACTATCTATTGCATTTGTCTCTCATACAATATTGTACATTCAACTATGTTTCCTGTTTATCAGCCATTTGAATTGGAGCGGGTGATGCCAGTATCTAGCAGACTAAAAACACAGTCCTCAAATAAAAACAGTGCTACCTCTTGGTGGAGATAGCACCCCAGGTGTACATGCACAAGAACCAGCCCTACCACACATAACCCAAACTCTCACAGATTGTACCCCTACTACGATGGACAGAGAACTAGCTTCACCCAATCTAACCCCAACCCCAGCCGATAGTAACCCAGTTCCTGTTGACACAACACCATCTCCACCACAGATCTACCAAACAAGAGCAGTTAGTAAGGCAGCTCCAGTGCCCAAAGGGCCAGTACTATCATGGCGAACCCCAAGTCCACCAGTTAGTACGCCTATTCATGTGGAGGAAGCACAACCAGCTAGTCGTAGTTTAGCATCTATCACATTTGATGTTGTTAAATCGTGTGTGCGTATCTTCCCATCTTGGAAATATTATACTGAAGATGAAGGAAAATGTCAGTTGCAGGTGTTTGTCTAGGAGTTATGTGTAAGTAATGTTATTCATGGCAATTACTTTGCTTCGTCCCATACATCCTACCTCCATGATGCTTATAATACAGCAAATTTTCCCATTTTTCTCTATAAAGAAGGACCGGTTTGGAAACTCAGGATGAGGTAACCTGTGCTAATATCTCTGCTATATTCAAGAATGCTTGGTGGCAGTATCGGAATTATTTGAAGAAAACATACTTCACCGGCAAAGAAACTCATCAAATTCCCTTACGTTCTCCTGAGACACATTTACTGGACGATGACTGGGAATGCCTTGTTCTGTAGTGGTCCCGAACCAAGAATGTGGTAAGGTCTATGAGCTCATTTTCTATTTTTAAGTATTATATTCTTGCGTCTTACTATACTCTGTTCATGTAGAACAAGTGCCTAAACCTGAAGAACAACTGTTCTAATTTAAGATTCCATTGCTATCATAGTTCAAAAAAGCGCTAGGCGTTAATTGTGCGTTTTGCCACCGCCTTGCGCTTTACTGACCAAAGCACATGCTTATGAGTAGTTATGCACAGATTAAGCATAGTTATGCGCAATACATTTTGCCAACGCCTAGAGCCTAGGCGCACTTAAGCGCTCGCTTAGGCGCACCTTTTTTTAACTATGATTGCTTTGCTCTTGTATCACTGTATTTACTCATACAAACTTATTTTTAAATTGAAGGATCCAGTTGAAACTCCAATGGCACATCAGGTATGTTCACGCATGTTTCTTTAACAGGTTTGCTCTTATCAATAGCTCTGTTGATTTCAATTTCAATTGTGTATATAGTTGACTTTCATATCATGCACATTACTAGCATCACAACAGAGCCAATAGTGTTGTTGTACATGTAGACCTGTGGTACCCATCTAAAATCTTGTTGTGCCATGTAGTTTCCCATGCTTTGTATTCTTTCACTGCTGCTTTGTCTTGAACTGATATGATTTGAACTGTGTCTCTATTTTGATTTGGCAAGACAATGCAGTGACCATAGGACATAGATATATGTTTGTTTGATGCTTTTATTATGTACTAGTACTTGGCAATAGAAGACTTGGTAGTTTAATCATGTCCACCTTACTAATGAACTGGTTCACCAAAATGAGTTTCACTAGTACATGCTAAACTTGTTATGTGTCTGCTTGTTTCTTCTTTTAGAATGCTGACAGAATATTGGGGAAGAGTGCCTTATTAAGAAATGGTAAAGGAAGTAATGCAGATAAGGTTCAGGATAGTGACACATCCTTGTTGGTCTCCAACAAAGCTGATAAAACAGCTAAGGAAGACTTTCTTGAAGACAGCGAGACAACCCCAAAGTCGTGTCTTGGTTTAGTGTTCGAGTTACTGGCCACTACCGCTTGCACAAGCTATTCAAACTCACTGTCTGAATCAGTTCGGTTTCTTGAGTCTCAACTACAAGCTGAAAGACATCGATCAGTTGTGCTGTGACAAGAAGCGGAAGGACTACGGAAGTCCCTGGAGCATTCAGATGCATACTTTCTCGTGCAACAACAAGCGTTGGAGGATTTTAGTGCCAAACAGGACAAAGCTAATAAGCTTGCTAAGCTTATTGCCAGCATGGTGGATACCCAGGATAACGTCTCTTGAGCTCTTCTGAAGTTGTTTCAGTTATGCTCTTGTTTTGCTGCCACGTTTATTTGCACTGGTGGCCAATTTTGACGGCCAATGTATGTAATATGCTGTTTTGTTCCCTATATTTGCACTGGTGGCGAACTTTGATGCCCAGTGGATGTAATATGTGTAATAGTGGTAATAGGCTAGCATTAATTGCTTGTTTGTTTATTTCCTTATTGTCTTGTTTAGTTGTTTGCTTGTAGTCACTGCAGTTCTTTTTCTGTGTTTTTCTAGTGCCCACAATAGCCTATTTTTGGTAACTAGGCAAAAATAATCATGGCAACACACGGACTGTTGTAACCATGGGCCTCCTGCAGGCCGTATGATCCATGGGCCTTCTTCCGGTCGTAGGATCCATTGGCCTTCTATACGGGCCGTAGGATCCATTGGCCTTCTATACGGGCCTTAGGATTCATGGGCCTTCTACGGGTCGTAGGGTCCATGGGCCTTCTGTGGGCCGTAGGGTCCATGGGCCTTCTACGGGCCATACGATCCATGGGCCTTCTACGGGCCGTACTATTCATGGGCCTCATACGGGCCGTAGGATCCATGGGCCTTCTACGGGGCGTATCATCATTTCGTCAATCATGGGCCGTACTATTCATGGACCATAACAGGTCGTTAATAGGCCGTATTTGATAACTCTATGAATACAGACCAACGGGTTTTTTTTACATGAAAACGGCCCAACGTATTAACGGTCCGCAAACGGGACGACTACAACGACGGGCTGAATTTGGCCCACAAGCAGAAAATGACAGTAACGGGCCGTATGTAACCGAATGCTGCAAATGAGCCCAAGAATCAATGGGCCCTGAGAAGGCCGAAAGATAACTTGGGCTGGAAACGGCCCAATGGAATAACGGGTCGTTAATGGGTATAAAGTGATACACTGTTCATTATGGGCCAGTTTCACCATGGGCCGTTAATGGGCCAAGAGTTACAAAGGGCCTCATATGGGCCGAAAGAAGTCATGGGCCACACATGGGCCCGGAAGTTAAAATGGGCTGGAATCATATTGGACGGCCCAGATGACGCTACTGGGCCTAATTCGGATAGGGCGTAACGGGCCCTGGGTTAGCAGGCTGTAAATGGGCTATATGCGAACAGGTCGTTAACAGGCTTTCCGTGGGCCGGCCCGCCACCTTTTGACCAAGTCAAACAGGCCGGCCTTTTCACAGGAATGGGCCTCTGTTGGGCCGTGCCACGTGTCTGTAACACCCATGATGCGGCTATATCTCCCATGTGTCGAAGCACGACTTAGAGGCATAACCGCATTGTGGTTTTGTCGCAAGAAGGGTCATCTTCACACAATCCCATGTAATGAACAAGAATGGGATAAAGAGTTGGCTTACAATCGCCACTTCACACAATGAACAAGTAAATCATACATCATTCAGAGTACACACATAGTCCGACTACGGACGAAGCCAAAAGAAAAGAAGATAACCCAACTGCTAGATCCCCGATCATCCCAACTGGGCTCCACTACTGATCAACATGAAACGAAACATAGCAACGACCAAGATCTTTGTTGAGCTCCCATCTGAGCTCGGTTACATCACCTGCACTGGTATCATCGGCACCTGCAACTGTTGTGATAGTATCTGGTGAGTCACGAGGACTCAGCAATCTCAAAACCCGCGAGATCAAGACTATTTAAGCTTATGGGTAGGAAGTGGTAATGAGGTGGAGTTACAGCAAGCACTAAGCAAATATGGTGGCTAACATACGCAAATAAGAGCGAGAAGAGAAGCAACGGAACGGTCGAGAAGCTAGAAGTGATCAAGAAGTGATCCTGAAACTACTAACGTCAAACATAACCCAAAACCATGTTCACTTCCCGGACTCCGCCGAAAAGAGACCATCACGGCTACACACGCGGTTGATGCATTTTTAATTAAGTCAAGTGTCAAGTTCTCTACAACCGGACATTAAAAAATTCCCATGTGCCACATAACTGCGGGCACGGCTCTCGAAAGTTTATACCCTGCAGGGGTGTCCCAAATTAGCCCATCACAATCTCTCATGGTCAACGAAGGATATTCCTTCTCCCAGGAAGACCCGATCAGTCTCGGAATCCCGGTTTACAAGACATTTCGACAATGGTAAAACAAGACAAGCAAGACCGCCCGCTGTGCCGACAAATCCCGATAGGAGCTACACATATCTCGTTCTCAGGGCACACCGGATAAGCTAAGCGTACAGGTACCGACATAATCCAAGTTGCCAAGGAATGGTCCCACACGGTGCTCTAGTTTGGACCAACACTCGGAGGAGCACTGGCCTGGGGGGGGGGGTAAAATAAATATGACCCTTGAGTCTGTAGAACCCAAGGGAAAAAGGCTTAGGTGGCAAATGTTAAAACCAAGGTTGGGCCTTGCTGGAGGAGTTTTATTCAAAGCGAACTGTCAAGGGGGTCCCATAAATCATCCAACCGCGTAAGGAATGCAAAATCAAGGAACATAACACCGGTATGACGGAAACTAGGGCGGCAAGAGTGGAACAAAACACCAGGCATAAGGCCGAGCCTTCCACCCTTTACCAAGTATATAGATGCATTAATTAAATAAGAGATATTGTGATATCCCAACATAATCCTGTCCATCATGGAGCAATCTTCAACTTCACCTGCAACTAACAACGCTATAAGAGGGGCTGAGCAAAGCGGTAACATAGCCAAGCAATGGTTTGCTAGGAAGGGTGAAAAAGGTTAGAGGCTGGCATGGCAATTTGGGAGGCATGGTAAACAAGTGATAGGTAGCGCAGTATAGCGATAGAACGAAGCAACTAGCAAGCAAAGATAGAAGTGATATCGAGGGTAATGGTCATCTTGCCTGAAATCCCGCAAGGAAGAAGAACGAGTCCATGAAGAAGACAACGAACGTAGTCGAACGAATCCTCAAAACTCTGGAACGAAACCAAAGCTAACGAGAGAAGCAAACCGGAAAGAAGCATACAACATGGTAAACACACAAGCATAATCATGGCATGATGCACAATCAAGTATGATGCATGTCCGGTTTAAAGGCATGGCATGTCAATATGCACAAACAACACTACAAGTTAAGTGGACCTCAATATGCAACGAGTTGCATATTGACGAAACACCACATCAATTATTTAGTTCTCTCTTGTTTAGAAACACAACAAAATTACATGTTGTAATAAGCATGGCAAGAGGTGAACCATAATTAAACTACCTATCTAGGCAAGTTTAAGTGAGGCCGGAAACAACAAACAACAATTCCGGAAAATCCCCATATGTCATTTAGCAATTTTAAAGCAAACAACAATTTTAAGCATTTTAATTGTTGTTATCATGATGCGGATGACATATGCAAGTTTTATGCAATTTTATGAAAATTTTGACATGAGCATGTTATGAAGCATTTGGTCACCATGGCGGAATGAAAGGGGTGCCACGGCAACAACAACGAAAATGGTGCCACGACAACATTCCGATGATCCGACAACTCATTGAGATACTGGTGCAAAAGAGCAAGTGTGCGGATGTGAGGAACATGCAAAAGATGGTGGGGTGATCCCGGTTACCGGGTTCCCATGGGTCGACGGCATGGCAAACGAGGAGGAACGTGCATGAAGCAAACGGGCATGGTGCAAACACGAGCATCTCATACAACACATGCATTCGGTCCACGGTTGATCGTCTCGGGGTTATACCTTTGAAGCATGCATTTTCGGGGCGGAACGAGTTCGGTACGATGTAGAGGAAGTAGTCGTTCATGGGTCGTCGTGGGAAGTAGTTGTTCACGTCGCGACAGTAGTGGAAGTAGTCATTCTCATGACGGTAGTGGAAGTAGTGGTTCATGGACGTCGTGGAAGTAGTCGTTCATGGCGACGGTAGAGGTACACGCGATCTTGGCGACGGTAGTCGTTCACGGGTCGTAGACGTTCCCGGGTCATTGGTAGAGGTACTCGACGCATCATCGTGGTACTTGGCAAAATTCTTGGAGAAGATTGACGGTCCGGGTACGGGTCTCGCAATGTAGTCAAACTTGGTGTATCCGAAGTACTTGGTGAATCCACGTAGTCGAACACCGGTCGTAGTGGTACTTGCCGCTCATTCTGTAGTTGAACACGGGGTTCCTCGGAGGATCGGTCTCGGCGACGCAAGGGAGCAGCTGGGACTTGGTGAAGAGCGGCGGCAGCGAGGCTTGCTTCCGGCGTGGGGAGGTAGACCGGCGGGGCAGGAGGTCGACGCTGACGGAGACCCAGGGTGGCGCGGCAAACTTGGAGCAGAGGAAGGAGGTCCGATGGGGGGGCTGAGGGCGCAGGCGTCGAACTTGCTGAAACCGGTCGCGGGAGGTCGCCGGGGTCCCGTTCCTGCCAGTTCGAAGCGGAGGCAGGCCGACAGACTTGGGGCTCGGGCAGTAGCAAGGAGGCGATGGTGGTGGTCAGCGGCAGGAAGCGGTCACCAGGCTCGTGGTGACAACGATGACGAACAGAGGCGCGCGGAGAAGCAGCCGTCCGGCGATGGAGCAGAGGCGTCCATGGCCAGCGACTCAAGGCATCGAAGATGGCCGGATCCGGGCCAGCTCGGGTTGGGGAGGCGAGGTAGCAGGCCGGCGGCGAGGCTTGGCGCAGGGGAGGTCGAGGTCGCCGGCAGCAGAGGATGTGACGCGGCCGGGCTTCGGCCGTCGACAGCTCTGGTGGCCGAGACGGTCGATGGAGGAGGCAGACAACGGGTCAGGGACGAGGCCAGACGTGAGGACGAGGCGGAGGAGGAGCTGCAGGGGAGCGGCTGGAGATGGTGGTGGCGGCGCCATGGCTGCGAAGCTCGAGCAAGAGCGACGGGGAGGCACGGGTCCATGAGGACGAGGTGTAGATGCGGAATGAGGGAGCGAGTGAGAGGAGGGAGGAGCGTGGGGATCCTCTCCCTGGTGCGATGCGTGTGCGTGTGGCGGCGGCACGGGAACGAGAGGGGGAGATCGATGGAGAGGGTCGGGGCCTAGGGTTTAGGAAGGGTTTACGTGGGCTGTGGGAACGGGTCGGTCTGGTTGGTTAGGCCCAAGAGGCATGCGGTTGATGGGCTTCTTCTCTCCCTTCTTCAGATCTCTTCCAAAAACAGAAAAGCAAAGAAAGAAAGGGAGAGAAAATAAATGAGTGGACAATAATTTGGACATGGGGATAATTTTCTCGGACTCGCATAAATGCGCTTGTTCCAAGAAAAATAGAAAGGCCATGATTGAAAGATTTAAATTCAAACTCATTTGATTTAAATTGAAATGATTTGAATAAGAAGTGAGGGTTGGGAAGGTCTAAAAATGTTCGGATTTTTTGGTGGAGCTCCGGAATATGATGAAATAATATATGGCAAGGTTGGAGACCAAGAATTAAGATAACAAAGGCATTGGGATAATTTGCAAGTGTGTTATGGTGATTTCCAAATTAAAGAAATATTTTATAATAGCTCCCTAATATTGGGAGAATATGTTATAAAGAGAAATCACCATTGTGAATATCCCTCAATTTAAATGGACCGAGGATCCACACAATTTATTTAGAAGAGTTATAAAAGTTAATGATATGATGGCATGATGAAACGATGCAATGCAAGAGATGACATGATGCGATGCAACAAGCAAATAAAACACACGGCGAAACTCGGAATAGCTGGAAGTCTTCTGGAGCGTCGGTCTCGGGGCGTTACAGTGTCTCCGTATCATAGGCGCCTTCTGTCCAATGAGCGGATGACATCTGTCCCAACGGTGAGCCGACATGTGTTTCCTCCAGCCAATGATGATTTTACACGTGGAAAATCCCCATTGGTCGAGGCTGTTAACGGGTTATCGGATCCGAAACCCGACCCGATAGCTTAACGGTGTTCCGTTATGGTGGATGCCACATGTCGGTTATCCTTGACGAAAGCACTTCTCTGATGCGCGATTTATCGTCATGGAAGTGGACACTTCTGTGATGATAATTTTGGTAATGTCATGAAACACTTCTATGACAGCACATGTATGACTATCTTGATTCTGTCATAAAATCATCATGGATGTACATGCATGACAAAAAACGCGACCTACTGTGACAAACACGTATCATCACGGAAGTGTATTTTTTTGTAGTGATTGTCACCACAGATAAGCACGGCAAGACATACATCAAGTGTTCTCAAATCCTTAAAGACTCAATCCGATAAGATAACTTCAAAGGGAAAACTCAATCCATTACAAGAGAGTAGAGGGGGAGAAACATCATAAGATCCAACTATAATAGCAAAGCTTGCGATACATCAAGATCGTACCACCTCAAAAACACGAGAGAAAGAGATCAAGCACATAGCTACTGGTACATACCCTCAGCCCCGAGGGTGAACTACTCCCTCCTCGTCATGGAGAGCGCCGGGATGATGAAGATGGCCACCGGTGAGGGATACCCCCTCCGGCAGGGTGCCGGAACAGGGTCTCGATTGGTTTTTGGTGGCTACAGAGGCTTGCGGCGGGGAACTCCCGATCTATTGTGCTCTCCGATGTTTTTAGGGTATATGGACATATATAGGCAAAAGAAGTCGGTCAGGGGAGCCACGAGAGGCCCACGAGGGTGGGGGCGCGCCCAAGGGGGTAGGGCGCGCCCCCGACCCTCATGGCCACCTCGAAGCTTCCCTGACGTCCAAGTCTCCTAGATTGCTTCCGTTCCAAAAATAACTCTCCCGAAGGTTTCATTCCTTTTGGACTCCGTTTGATATTCCTTTTCTTCGAAACACTGAAATAGGCAAGAAAACAACAATTCGGGCTGGGCCTCCGGTTAGTAGGTTAGTCCCAAAAATGATATAAAAATGTAAAGTAAAGCCCATAAACATCCAAAACGGGTAATATAATAGCATGGAACAATCAAAAATTATAGATACGCTGGAGACGTATCAGCCAGCAATCTCCCTCTTCATGTAAACCTTGCATATTAAGAGTGAAAATGCATTAGAATTTCTCCACAAAGTGTTATAATGATTAAAAACACTCTAAATAACAACAGAAAAACATGATGCAAAATGGACGTATCAGCGACGTCGGCCTGAGCCTCCCAAAACTGCTCCCCCACGCCATTTCCATTGTGTAGTGCACCGGCGATGGTGGCGCAGAGGAGGAGGAGGGTGGCGTCGGCTCGTCGTCGGCCGCGTCCTCCATTGGGATGTTGTCGTCCTCCGGCTGCCTGCCGGCCAGCCAGTTGGCAGCAATGGCGGCCATCTCCTTCTTTTGATCCGGCGTCAGCTCGTCCTAGACAGGTTTGGCGGGGAGGAATCCATGGTGGGTGTGGTGCGGAGAGGGATCAGAGGCGGATGACTACGGCTATGGCCAGGGCAGCGGGTTTATATAGTAATGGCGGCGACAGGGGGACGAACGGGTGGTACCGTACAACCTCCACGTTTGTCTTTTGAGGGAGAAAGTATGTCCGGACCGCGCCGCAGACCGATACAGGAGCACGTTGGATGTCTTCTATGGTCCAAACAAATGTAGGAGGTTTAGAGTCGGCATTGGAGATGCCCTAACATCAGATAGGGGATCGGTTAGAGTTGGCCTAAGAGCATCTCGAGCAGATCTCGTATACCTCGTCTCGCAAAATTCGGTTTACAGGATACCTCAAAACGTTTTTTCACGTTTTTATGGTACGACTTTTGTTTCGCCCGAACATATCCTGTAAAAAATGTTATGTTTCCGGCAAAATTACATAAACCCCCCTAAAATGAAATCTAAATCATAATTGAGTCTTTCAATTCTTAGGCCGTGCTTGTGCCGGTTGAGCTCTTGCTGTGGTGCCACTGTCGTAGACTCCTCCCGCCACTTCTGTTGTCACGCACCACGTCGGACGCGACCGAGCTCCTCCTCGCGCCTTACTGCTAGCTAGCTAGCGCGTTGCTGCTCCGCCAGTGACCAGCGGCGAGCTCGTTTGGAGCGAGCGTGTATGGCGGCGAGCGGACGGCATACGGCAACTCGCGTGCGGTGGCTGCAGCGAGATTTGACCAGAATCGAGCTCGAGAGGCCATAGCGCGAGAGAAGCGGTTAGGGCTGAAATTTCCCTCCCGACAAGGATAAAGAATATTGTAAAGGATGACGAAATCCCACATATATATATATATAGAGAAATTAGGCTCATGGATGTGGGATCTAAAAAAAAATCTCGTGACGCCAGATTTGATGGATCTGTTCTAACCGAGGATACGAGATGAATCCCGTAAAATGACTTATTACGGACCCCCGGACTATGGGATCATGCTGTAGAGTACAACCAACCGCCAAATGACCAAACCGAGTGAGGTTGAACTTTCAACTGACTCAGCCGAAGGAGAAACGAACACGGAGAGGACCAGCCGTAAGCTGGGTGTGGCTGGCTCTGGCCTCCACATATGCGCGAGCGGCTGGTCCATGAGTTGGTTTGACTTGCGAGACCAGCCGGCCATGGACACAGCTCCCACCTGCCTCGGATAATACAATACATACTGTTCAATAATTGTGCCGTCCACTCGTCGACTCAAGCAAATGGATATGATACAAATGGGAACATGGTTACGCTAATCCAACCCTGCAAGGGTACCACTTACGGCTGGTCCTCTCCGCCAGATCGCGATTAAACTTCTAAAGCAAATTCCAGAGTCAGTGCGGCCGTACCCGGCATGGCAAGGTGAGCGGAGGCAGCGACGCGGCACGAGCCCGAGGAGCCTGCGAAAGGATGCGTGGCCCCTGCATGAGCCGCCTCGACTCCCCCGCTGGACGCGCGGCCGCCGTCGCGCCACGTAGGCCCCGTAAAGCGCAGGCGGTCGCTGACTGGCGGAATGTATGACGTGGGCCCACCGACAGCGACCGGTCACCCAATAGAGTAGTTAGCTGCATTCATTGATTAGTCGCCAGCCGGCTCTCCCTAATAATCTGCCCATGCGATGATCCTGCGCCACGTACCGTGGAATTGTCTATCCAGCACCGCCACTACTTTAACTGCCGGCGCAAGATTCACGCTCTTACTTTTGCGCTAATCTCGCGCGGGGCCCGGATGTCATCGGCGGCGGACGACGTGGGCCAGCGGTGGCCGCAGTCTTCTACTACGTACTCCCTCCTTTCATCTATATAGGGCTTAATGTGTTTTTAAGACCGCCTTTGACTATTGACAAGATTAATAGCACATGACATGCACAATGTAAAAGTTATATCATTGAAAGCTTCTTTCACACACGAATTTAACGACGTGGTTTGTGTAAGTTGCATGTCATATACTATTGCTCTAATATTTGGTCAAAGTTAGCCTCGAAAAATGCATTAGGCCTTATATAGATGGAAGGAGGGAGTACTGCCGTTTCGGTTGTGGCTAGGCTACGCCGTGGTGGATGCGGATCAGATCATTCCTGGAACCGAATCAGTTGAGCGGAAGGAAAGGGTAGCACGCCCATGGAACGGGAGGGAGGCACGTATATCCCTATCTTTTTGGTGGCGTGGAGGCGGCCTCCGTTTCGTCCGTTTCTTTTTGGTTAGGTTTGGTGTCTAGTGCAGGGGCACTGTACCACTGGGACTACTGTGGTGGCAGTTCGCGGGGAGCGCTGGTCGCTTGGCGGCCTCGAAGCTGAACTAATAACAGCGGGCGGGTGTGCAGTTCGAGGGGCAAGGCAATGGGTTTGTGCGGCTGGGAGTCGGCTACCGGAGCGAGGGCGAAATAAAGGAGCAAAGGAGGAGAGGAGGACCCTCGCTCCATTTAAAGCGTGTTTGTGTGGCTCGCTGCTCGCCTCTCGCCCCCGCCCTCAAGCACAGTCACACGCTCGTCTCTGGTCGGCTCGCTGCAGCGGCTTCCTTCAGATCCTTATCTTCTCGCCGCTCTGGGGCCATTTGTTGCGCGGATGGGGTCCGGGGAGCAGCGGGTGCAGTCGGAGGCGGCAGCGAACCGGACGTGATCCGGGCCATGGGGTAGAGCGCTGCGGGCAGTCGGGCATGGAGGTGTCCCGTGGCGGTGCTGCCGCCGGCGGAGGGGCGCGGAGGGGGGAGGAGGAGGGAGGAGAGGTGAGCCTGCGGGAGTGGCTGGACCGGCCGGGCCGGGCCGTGGAGGCGCCCGAGTGCCTGCACGTCTTCCGCCAGGTGGCGGAGGCGGTGGCCGACGCGCACGCGCAGGGCGTGGCCGTCGGCAGCGCGCGCCCGTCCTGCTTCGTCGTGTCCCCGCCCTTCTCCCGCGTCGCCTTCATAGAGTCGGCCTCGGGCTCGGACGCCTCCGGCTCCGACGCCTCCGAGGACGCCGACCACGACGCCGAGCCTCCGCGCCGGGGTCACGGCGCGGGCCGAGGGGGGGAGGAGCGCGGCGAGAAGGGGTTCCCGCTCAAGAGCGTGCTGGCGATGGAGCTCAATTGGTACACTAGCCCCGAGGAGGCTGACGACAGCGGCGGCGGCGCTACCTTCGCCTCCGACGTGTATAGATTAGGCGTGCTCCTGTTCGAGGTGCGCTGCTTCACATGAATATTCTCTTAGTAGTACTTTTCGGTGCGATTTCCGTTGCCAATGCTTTTCGCCTGTCGTCGCAGTTGTTTTGCAGCTTCGAAACGTTGGAGGAGAAGATGCGGGCAATGGCCAATCTGAGGTACCGCGTGTTGCCGCCACAGTTGCTGCTCAAGTGGCCCAAGGAAGCATCCTTCTGCCAGTTGATGATGCACCCTGTACCGGACACCCGACCCAAGATGAGGTTTGTGTGTGTCATTTACATTTATATTGTGTGTAAAGTACCGCCGAAAACAGGGTTGATTGTTTCACATTGGGCAGCACGAAGTAGTTTACTACTAGTAGTAGTTACTCGTCGTCCTACATGTTGAGACATCACCTTTTTTCCTACATGATTAAATAGTGGGTTTATTCATACGTGAACTACCGAGTGTTGATGACTAAAGCAAAAAACACCTGTCATATGAATTGTCCCACTCAAGCAGAGCACAGTAAGATTCATGATCCACTAACGCTGGAGTTAGTCTCGGTACAACAAACCTTATTCAAGTTCCATCTTTAGAATGAGTGCACTTGCATGGACATGCCTTTTATGACGTTCTTTTGAAATTCAGTTCCTTCATGGCTATACTTATGTTTGCAGTTTAAAAACACTAGTCTGGCAAGTGACCTAACCTATGTGCCGGAATAGATCGACCCCCCTACTCGCCACCCAAACCAAACATTTTTTAAAGATCTATATGCTGGATATTACTCTAATTAATATCGGTACATGTACAGTGTTTATTGAATATGTGCTATCTATAACATTTGTCCATGAAATTGAACACAATCAACAGTGCCTCTTATGAAGGTCTTGACGAATAACTGTGCTATGGAGGTTTTTGTCTAAAAAAATTCAATGCACTATTGCTGAAGTGAGTTGATTAGCATTAAAAAAATTATCATTGCTTGCACGCTATTGCAATACTTAGCGATCTCATTTTACATTTTAGACACACACCATGTACCACCATTTATTTTCTGGACATATAGTACTTTGAAAAGTATGTAAATGGTTCATACATACATGCTTACTTATGACAAAGGCACTTGCACATTTTGAAATTTGTGAAAATATTTGTGCATGTGCATTGCGCAAAGTTACGTGTACTACAACAAAATATTCAAATTTATGCAAACACAGTTACAGTACTATATTAGTTATTCATCTCTTGTCTTGTATAGAACACAAGTGTGCGTGCTTTGGCACAAAATTTTGCCACGGTATATTTGTTCACAGCACATATGATTTATTTTTGAAAACATTTAAATTTTTCCTGGCCCTTATTTTAATTTATGTACTTTAGTCTAGAATGCACATAGTGGCCACGGCAAAAACCAAAAGAACATGAAGAAAGAAAGAAAGAAAAAAGCCTAACGGGACAAAGTGAAGAAAGTAAACTTGGAGCCAAGAGCCAGGCCGAGTCAGGTCCTCGCTGATCTTGCTTTGAAGTTACGATGACATTGTTTAAGAAAATATGGTCAGTAATGTTTTCTATACCAATAAGTCAACTTGAAAAAAGGATATTATCCTCATTTCTTTCCTTCTATGAGTTAGTACCTCCATTTGTTTGACTGTGTTGATGACCTGATTTTTGATTTTATTTCTTCTTTTTGTTCAACAGTGAGGTGCTACAAAGTGAGTTCCTTAATCAATCAAGGAATAGTTTGGAAGAGCGCGAGGCAGCTCTTCGGTTACGTGAAGAGATAGAAGAACAAGAACTGCTGCTGGATTTTCTTCTCCAGTTGCAGAAAAGAAAGCAGGATATAGCAGACAATTTGCAGGACACTGTCGCCTTTCTCTCTTCTGACATCAATGAGGTACTCCACCGGCAGTCAGCCCTCGGTCAGTGTGGAAATTTCTCAATTGAGTTGGATAAAGAGGTGTCCTCTGGAACTGTTGAAGATCAGAGTGACTGTGGATCCAGAAAGCGTTTCAGACCTGAACTGCACGCTGTTGATATGGAGGAACACAGTCGTAGTCTGGAAGAATGTTCTAGAACAGTGCCATCATCTGTGGTAATTCAGGAAAGTGTGTTGTCAAAAAGCTCAAGGTTAATGAAGAACTTCAAAAAACTAGAAACAGCATATTTTCTAGCAAGATCCAAGTTGGCAAGGCAAGTTGGCAATCCACTGAGAAGTTGCGATCAGGTTGTCAAGAGAACTACTGGTTCAGCTGTTGGAACTGAAGGGAGTTCAATAGATGATTTTGCTTTAGAAGGGCATTCTGGTAGAAGACAAGGAGGTTGGATGAACTCTTTTCTTGAAGGATTGTGCAGGTACTTGTCATTCAGCCAGTTGAAAGTTCGGGCGGAACTGAAGCAATGCGATCTGCTGAACTCATCAAATTTAGTATGCTCTGTAGGCTTTGACCGGGATAATGAGTTTTTCGCAACTGCTGGTGTAAATAAGAAGATAAAAGTCTTTGAATATAATATGATCGTAAATGAACACCGTGACATTCACTATCCTGTGGTTGAGATGTCTAATAAATCAAAATTAAGTTGTATTAGCTGGAACAGTTACATGAAGAGCCATATAGCATCTAGTGACTTTGATGGTCTCGTACAGGTAAGCTCCTTTGAGGAATTATTAATTTTCACTTTCCAGTTGAAAAGGATCATTATAGCAACCACATTATGAGGAATATCTCATTCTTTTTCAGGTTTGGGACGTTACTAGGAGCCAAGTTTTCGTTGAAATGAGGGAGCATGAGAGGCGTGTGTGGTCAGTAGACTTCTCACTTGCAGACCCAACCAAATTGGTTAGTGGGAGCGATGATGGTACTGTGAAGCTGTGGAGCATGAATCAGGCAATTCTATTCTTGCACCTGCTGTATGTCAGCTTTTGAATTATGATAATGTGGTTATCGAGCTTGTATGCGATGGCAATAACTTTCTTCCTACATTACAGTAACATTTTTCTATGAACTCTGCAGGCTGGGAGTGTTGGCACTATCAGAACAAGGGCAAATGTCTGCTCAGTGCAATTTCAACCTGATTCAGCTCGCTCCATTGCAATCGGCTCTGCAGATCACAAAATTTACTGCTATGATCTTCGCAACATACGGGCTCCTTATTGTACACTAGTTGGCCACACAAAGACTGTAAGCTATGTCAAGTATGTAGATGCATCAACCATAGTATCTGGTTCCACTGACAACTCATTGAAGCTTTGGGACTTGTCTACGAATCAAGCAAGAGTTATTGACAATCCAGTTCAAACTTTTACAGGGCATACAAATACAAAGGTTAGATATCCTGCATTGATTTTTGTTCTAGCTGTACTATACTTGTTCTCTTCTCAGTGTATTGTTCTGGAAATGATTATAATCAATCACAGCCATTATCAACTCTTAATTTGATTTTTGTGGCCTTGAATCATGGCATGGTTACCTTTTTTTTCCCGGCATATTCAGTTACAGCCGTATTTCATCAGTATAGCTCTGTCATCAGATAAGTCTTCTTTAAATTATTGACGCTGCTTTAGTACAACTTTGTACTAAAGTTGTACTAAAACAGCGTGAATTAATTTGGATCGGAGGGAGTAGTATTATAAGTTTCAGCATGCCACAATTAGGTCTTTGCTTCAAACATTATTTTTCTTATGCAAATATATTTTTGACATTTGAGATTAAATGTACCTCATTTTTGTTTTCGTATACTTTTGAATTGCTTCTGGCTTAAAGGAAACAGTCTTTTGCTCGATGACTAATTTACATATTCCTGTTGAGCAGAATTTTGTTGGCCTTTCCATTTCTGATGGATACATTGCTACTGGGTCAGAAACAAATGAGGTATGCATTCTATGTCTGCACCAACTTTTTTTTGCTGAATTCTGAAGATACAGTTCTATAGAGAGCCAACCTTTAGATCAAGGATAGGGCGTGTAATGTGCACTCCAACCTGGGGTCCTCTCTCCTCCTGGACCTGTCCTTTTTCATCTACTCCCTCCGTTCGGAATTAGTTGTCTCGGAAATGAATGTATCTAGAACTAAAATACGTCTAGATACATCCATTTCCGCGACAAGTAATTCCGAACGGAGGGAGTACATCTCTACCAGCCTTTATGCATTCACTGGAGTGAGTAATGACTTCATGTGGAGACAGACAAAAATAATACGTAGCAAGTGAAACGCTAATGCAAACAAGTTCCACCGTTTGGCTGAAGGGAGATAAGATGGTTGCATATTGCGCGCAGGACAAGCATGTTTGGCATTATGTGGCAAGATTTGGCAATCTAAAATATAAAAATCAAATATTGCCAAATTGGTGGCAGAAGGAACACTCCCTACGCTAACACAGAGGAGATTAACATGCCAATGCTTATGTGCGGCTGTGCGCACAATATTAATTATTTTGATTTTTGATAATCTCATGCATGTCTGTAGTTTTTCTTTCTCTTGGATGTGTAGCAAGTAAAATGCCTAACTTTCCATCCTTGACACTTTACATCAGGTTTTTGTCTACCACAAAGCATTTCCAATGCCAGTCTTGGCGTATAAGTTCAATGTCACAGACCCAATATCAGGCCAGGAGATCGACGATCAATCACAGTTCATTTCGTGCGTGTGTTGGAGGGGGCAGTCTTCGACACTTCTTTCTGCTAACTCCAGTGGGAACATTAAGGTCTTAGAAATGGACTGACCCTGTACGGAAGGGCGAGTGTGCTGCCTGGTTTCGAGTAGAAATGGACCGACTTCAGTGACTTGTTATCAGGGGAATGTGCATGTCTTGCTATTTTATCCCTTCAAGGCAGAGGTGGGAATAGGGTACCCCAGAGTTGGGAACTAGTAGGGTGGTAGTGTTAGCTGTATCAAGAGTTAGCGTAGGATTACAGGTTAGCGTCATAGCAAACGTAGCATAAATAGTGAAGGTATTTGAGATGTTGGGGTGGCCCAAGGGTTTTGTACATCATTGGTTTCAGGTATACTTGTATAGGCAATCAATCCGAGTCTTCGGCTAATGCTGGCCTTTGGTTGTTGCAGTCCCTTTTAATTCTACTTGGTTGCTTGATGTTCCCTTCTTTTTTTCCTCAAGAAATCTTGTGTTGCAGTTATGTCACTGTTTTAAGCGTAGAAGTTCTGATTAGTCCTCTTTTTAGTTGTTCCTTTATTAGTTTGCGTTGATAAGCTTATGTTTTTAGGGGTGTCCTAATAAACTTGCATAGTTTTTAGGGGCGTCTTGATAAATTTGCATAGTTTTGTAGCAATGCCAAATGCGTAATTTGCATGGTTCTGTAGCAATGCCAAATAACAGGATCGTGCTGATGATGTATATTCGGATTTCCCGGGGTTACGCCTAACCAACACAGTCTTGATCAACCCAGTACCTTAGTTATTTCCGTGGTTCAGTACAGAGCGCTATGATCTCTGACTCAGTTGTTTATCCGAGATGTAGTATATATAACAGGAATTTACGGATTATCACTTGATAGCTGAAAAGGTGGACTAAACCATGCAGAAAGAGTGACCAAAACAAAATGGGTTGTGGGTTGCCTATGGTATGCACAGCACAGAACGACAGTTGAGTCCCACCCTAGCAAGCATGGCACACAGGATTGTTGAATCTTACGAAAAGTGAAAGCATGATATAACCATGTTTGATGAATGCAATCCCTCCCCCACCCCCTGCACTCAAAAAAGGCCAGCAACGACTTGGGCGCAAAGGCTATAGAGCGAGTCTTCCTTCGGTTGTTGCGGCCCGGTCCATTCGCGCATACTTAAAAGAAATTCATTAGAGAAAAAGAAAGCAAAATGGGTTGCACAAAGAGTGGACACAAACAAAATGGGTTGCGGGTTGCCTATGGTATGCATAGCACAGAATGGCAGTTGAATCCCACCCTAGCAAGCGTAGCACATAGGATTGTTGAACCTTAGAAAAAGTGAAAGCACGGCATAACCATGTTTGATGAATGCAATCCCTCCCCAAACCCCTGCACTCAAGAAAGGCCGGCAATGACATGGGCGCAAAGGCTATAGCTCGCTTATACCGAGTCTTCCTTCGGTCTCTCCTAAAGTGTCTATAGTTGCGGGCCGGCCCGTTTGCGCATACTTCAAAAAAATTCAGTAGAGAAAAGAAGAAAGCAAGCGGGGATCGATCCCAAAATCTCGTGCACGCAGTGTAGCTCACTAGGCACAATCGTGTTAAGTACTCCCTCCGGTCCTTTTTAATTTGCATATAAAATTTGTCTGAAGTCAAACCTCGTAAAGTTTGACCACTTCATAGAAAAAAATACCAACATTCACGATGTAAAATCAATATCAGTAGATGTGTCATGTTTTAAATTTTCATACTGTATAACTTTAGCATGGTAGATGTCGTGGAATAGTCACGTCAGATGTCCTCGTGAAAGGACTTAGTTGTGGAGCCATCGCAACTAGGAAGCTTGAAGGGGTTAAATCGGGACAAGGGACACGAGAGAGTTTATACTAGTTCGGCCCCTTACGGTGAAGGTAAGGCCTATGTCTAGTTGGGTTGGTATTGATGTTTCAATGACCAGGGAGCGAGATACGCTATGCCCGGCTCTCGATGAGTTGTTTCTTGCCCTAAGTCGCCCGCAGGTCGTCCCCTTGTATACACGGTTGATCCCTGCGGCTTACAGAGTCCCGGCCGGCTTATAAACAGAGTTCGGCTCGGTGACCAGTTAAATCTACCTTACGTTACAAGTTTTGCCATCATGGCGGTTTACTACAATGGGCTTAAGCCGCCCGTGGGCCTTAAGCTCTTTATTGAACCGCCATCTTCATGCTTGGTCTTGGGCTTCCTCTGATGAGTACTCTTTGCGTAACCCGGCCCCTCCTGGGCGGCTTACACAAATAGTCATATCCCTAACATTAGGCCCGAGACTGATTTGAACCTGTTCATGTCAGTCTAAAAATTATTTTAAAGAATTAAATCTTCAGTCTTCTGACTATATAGTGGGTTTTTGTTAACCCGCCATGACGTCATCTTCTGGATCCGTCTTAACTCGGCGTGACGTCGTTCTTCCTTTAACTCATTTTTTATTCCATCAAATACTTCAACGGATCTTTTCTTTACTGATCACTCCGAAGATCGAGGCATCGGGGCCGCTGGATAATAATTGTTATCTCCTCGTTTCCTGCGCCGTCTCAGTCATCTTCTCCCTATAAATAGCCACGACTTAGGTCTTTTCCTTTTTACCCTTTCAGTCGTCTTCTTCCTCTCCTCTCTGCCGCTCAAGCTCCGCCGCCGTCACCCTCGACCCCCTCGTCTTCGTCGACTCAGGCCGCTGCATCGACCTGACTTTTGACCAGAGATCAACGACGGGCCTCCGCAGTTCATCTTCATTCGTGAGTTCCTTTCTTCTCTTTTCTTAGATCTATCTTGATGCTCTGCCAAGTTCGTCGGGTTCATCACCGCCCCATGCACACCCTTGCTAGTTCGCACTTCCACAGCCTGTTTAGATCATAAAAACTATGCAGAACTGCTGCGGTAGTTGTTTGCGTTGATCTTGTATAAAAATAGATCTCATTTTTCTTGTTTGGAAACCTCCTTTGAATGCATGAACTTCTCTGCCCTGTTTTTAGGTCTAGAAATTTTCTCCTTCAGAACAATAGTTTGATCCATAATAAAGGCTGTTGTCCGTGAGACTTGTTTCTATCACCTGGAAAGCTTCTTCTGGAAAACTTATTTTATCACCACTGTCTAGGTGTCTGGTTTAAAAAATCCTTGAATGACTGTTGATCCTGATAGCGGCTTAAACTTTACTGCACAATCACCCTTATATCATTAGGCCCCTTGCTTAAGCCGCTATTTTAAATAAATTTGAATATTTATCCCGGGTTAAATGTGAACCGGAACTTTCTTACTTTGTCATAGGCCACTGCTGTTATGGCTCCTAAGGCGGCCAAGGCCCCTGTGACTTGCAACTGGGTTCCATCCACAGTCACCAAAAATAAACTTGCTGAGTTTGTGACATCTGGCCATCTGCCAAAAAAGGAGGTCATGTCCTATCGTGCCCCTCACCCGTCTGAAGAGATACCTCAACCCAAAGACGGGGAGGTAGTAGTTTTCACAGACCATATGAACCGGGGGTTCGCCCCTCCCGGCTCAAAATTCTTCAGGGAAGTTCTGGATTTCTTTGACCTGAGGCCTCAAGATATTGGACCCAATTCCGTGTCCAATCTGTGTAATTTCCAAGTCTTCTGCGAGGTATATTTAGGAGAGGAACCAAGTCTGTTGCTATTTAGAGAGCTTTTTTACTTGAACCGGCAGAATGAGCGCGCCAACGGGCCTAGTCTTGAACTTGGTGGCATCTCAATCCAGCGGCGGAGAGACTGCCTTTTTCCTTATGCCGAGCTGCCGAGTCACCCAAAAGACTGGAACCAGACGTGGTTCTACTGTCAGGACACCTCTCCGGCTAACGAGAAGCCTCTGCCCGGCTTTCGCGCCCCGCGTCTTGAGTCCAATCATCATCTGGCGGACAAGTTAACTGCTATTGAGCGCCTGCCTCTTAACCCCATCATCAGAAAGATCAAGGCCCTTTTAGGCAACGGGTTAACTGGTATTGATTTGGTCCGGGTCTGGGTCACCTGGCGGATACTACCATTAAGCCGCCGCTCCGGCTTAATGTGTACTTACACAGGCGAAAAGGACGACTCAATGCGTCATAGTCCCGAGGACTTACCAAATGATGTGGTAGATGCTACAGTCCAATCGCTATTAAAGGAGGGCACTGTAACCAGTAATACTTTCAGCTTGCTTCCCTTCTGCAAGAAGAATCCGGCTCCTGTAGTAAGTTACTAGTCTTCACAAATACTCTTTAATATGTTACCTTCTGGTACTTATGATTCCTTGTCTTTTTCCCCAGGCCGATGACAACTTCTGGAAGGTCAAGTATGACCATGAGGCTGCAAAACTGGCCCGGGCGGCCAAGAAGACCGAAAGGAAAGCCGCCAGGACGGGTACCTCTAAAAAGAAGAAACCCAGCGCCTCTGATATGCTTAAATTGGACGACTCTTCTTCAGATGAGGAAGAGGTAATCTTTTTGATTTTCTTTAACTCCTTTGCCGTTACCTTACTGACATTTGATCCCTTCAGGAGGATACTGGGAACAGTCAAGCAGCTGGCGAAGAGGTAACTATAATTTCCTCCGACTCAGAGCCTTTTCCAACACAAAGAATCCGAAGGGTGACCCCGAAAGTAAGGTTTTCACACCCTCTCGCTTACCAAGATCCTCAATTTCTTTTGAAGCAACAACAGCTTGAGAACCGGCGGCAGACTCGGGCCAACCAGGACGCAGAGCTTTCCTCCGGCTTACCCGATGTAACCAGGAAGCGTCAGACCGAGGTTATCTCCGACTTACGTTTTGTTTTACCCTTGATGGGTTTGATTCGCCAACCTCTCAATTCATCTGACTCCGACTATCAGGATACCTCCCCTTCTTCTGATGAGTCGATGCAATCGAACATGCCGGCTTTCAAAACGGCTCCCGGGTAATATAACCTTTCCTACTTTGAGGTTATCCATACTTATACTTTGATACTTATCTTTCCACTTTGTTTGACAGCTTGCAAGTAAAGCCCAGCAAGAGGGCAAAGAAGAATAAGCCGTCCCAAGACCCGGTGGTTACTAAACCGGTGCTTGACTCATCCGTTCCAGACAGATCCACCCATCAGCCACCGCCTGAACCGGCTTCTGACATTCCAGAGCCAACTTCTGACCCGCCTGCAGAGGACGTGATTCACAACTCGGATGACCCGGAAATCCCTAGCCCGGCCAAGACGGCTGACCCGGAAGTTGAAATAGTGAAGAGCCAGTATGTTGAGCCGGGCCGGCCTACTGCCCTTGCTCAATGCACCGCCAAGGAAGAGTTTGCCCAACGCCAGAAGTCCTAACAAGACATCACTGATTACTCTCACCTAAGTATTGGTGACATAGTCTCGGGCTATCTGAACCAAGTACATAGTAGTCGTGACCTGGAAATTGACATGGTGAAGCAAATACAGCATAAATCTGAGGTAAAATTTAAGCTTTCACTCTGAATCTTACTTACTGTACCAGCCCCCAAGTCTATTGCTTATGAATGAATATGCTGTAGACTTAATAATTTGCTAGCTATTAGTTTTGTCCGGTTTAAATTGAATATGTTTAACCCGGAGATAACATGAAACTTTAAATTTGGGTTACATTAGCCCCCAAGTGTCAAGTACCTTTACTTGTAAAGTGCTTGAGACTTAATATGTGTGACTTGGTAAAATAGACTAAAGATTCTTTAAACATACATTAGCCCCCAAGTGCCAAGTATCTTTACTTGTAAAATACTTGGGACTTAAATGTTATCTTACCAAGATTCTTACCATAACCTGATGTCAATGCAGGCCACCGTAAGTCAATTTGAGGCGGAGATTGCCGATTTGAAGAACCAGTTGAAAACCCAAGAGCTCGAAGCTCAAAAAGCCAATTCCAAGTTTGAATTCAGTGTCTTGAACAAGAGAAGCTGAAGAAAAATTTTGAATCGGAAAAGAAGGCTTGGGTTGATGAGAGGGCTTCACTGGTGACCCGGGTTGAAACAACGGAGGTATCTCTTGCCGAGGCAACAAAAGAGTTGTCCGACTTAAAGCGGCACATATCCCAAATTGTCTCAGCTATCTTTGGTAAGCCGCTCATAAATATTGTAATCCTTCAAGAGTTATCGTGATAGTTGCCTCCGACTTACTGTTATACCTGTGAATATGCAGGCCCCAGGAGTACCAATCTGAAGGAAAATATGCTTGTCAAGCTGAAGGCAGTGTACACCTTGGCAGAGCAGCTGTACTCCGGGTCACAGCGTGCGTTGACCGCTGTGGCTTTATCAAATACCTCTCCCCGGCTCCTGCAAGACGTGTTGAGACATCTGTCGGTGCTACCTCAACGCATTCAAGACTTAAGGCGGGCATCCGCAAGAGCCGGAACCGTGGCTGCGTTGAGTCGGGCAAAAGCATGGGTGCCAGAGCTTGACCTTGCTGACCTCTCTCTTGGATACCCAAGTCTTAAGGAGGACGGCACTGCTTTTGGCGAACAGGACTTCACTGCCTGTGTCAAAGTCGTACGCCCTCTAGCGACTCTCATTGGGGAGGATACTGATCTCACCAAGTATTCGCCGGGTTATGATAGCGAGAATCGGAGAATCCCAAATGTCCCATATGACCAAGTCTGCCTGCTCCCTCCAACGCGTAAGCATACCTTTGCCCCTGAAGTGGACCCGGCTAGTTTAATAGATGATGAAGCTGAATTTGAATCTTTGAGCGGCATTGACTGGGCCTCGTCCACCTTCCAGGACATAACAACCGAAGGAGAGGCGGGGAAGGATAACCCAGAGTCATCAAGCCAGCCGGAGGAATGAGTCGCCAGCCGGGTTATAACTTGTTAAAGAACAATGCTTCACTTATTCAGACTCGGGGAGTCTTGTAATAGGATAGAAAAAACTCCTTAATGCCTGTCATGCCTTATGGTACTTATTGCTTTTGTTAAGCTGCCAGTACTAAATTCATCTTGCTTATGTTAATCAAGTGTTTCCTTGATATTTCACCTTGCTCCGTTTTAACCTACACGTAAAACAGGCAAGGCTTCCTGGACAATTTACTGCACCAGCAGGTTATAGAATATTGATAACTCGGACATGATCAAAAAATCATGTGTATAAGCCGGTTCATGATTAGTTAAAACATAATCATAACAACATACCTGCGACCCTTTTTGATAACCTCTCCGGCTCATATAAGATTTTACCTGGCACTTGTTAGAACCTGAAGTAACTAATATAAAACCGGAAAGATCAAAAAACCATCTCCTCAAGAAGGTTTCAATGATAGTGAAAATAGTCATACTTGCAAATGTTCACAGGCTCCTGATTCGAATACGATCAGAAAACCGTTCCAAAGGGGTTAAGCTAAGATTCGGATACGATCATATAGCACCCAGTGGCTTTGGCGATGCCGATCAAGTGGGTATCGACAGCTATGTTCTCTTTGGTTCGAATACGACCTATGTTTGAACAGGAAGCCCCCAAGTGAACATTAGAGTTGTTTAGTGACGCTGATTCGAATACGATCCATGTCAGACCCAAAGGGGTTAAGCTATGATTCAAATTTGATCAGGAAGCCCCCAAGTGGGTTTGGCAATATGCCGATCAAGTGGGTATCGACAGCTATGTTCTATTTGGTTCGAATACGACCTATGTTTGAACAGGAAGCCCCCAAGTGACCAAGGCTAGATTCAGATATGATCATAAGCCGAACCAAAGGGAAAGCCAGATTCAGATATGATCCGCCCCCTGTTGGCAGTGTTCATCACCTGATAAAGAAAACATGAAACATTCTTTATGGGAAAAAAGGAAAGAGGTCCTGCTTTATTGCTTTATATAATATGTACATTATAGAAAGTATCTTAAGAAGTAACTTAAGTATAGTAAGGCCGGAGATGAGCTATATTCCAGGGCCGGCGGGTCTCCTCCTCCGATTTAAAGGAGTCCTTACGCTCTCGAATATCAATGAGATAATATGACCCGTTGTGCAGATTCTTGCTGACCACAAAGGGTCCTTCCCAAGGCGGGGATAGCTTGTGCATATCAGACTGATCCTGGATGAACCGGAGCACCAAGTCGCCTTCCTGAAAGGTTCTGCTTCTAACCCGGCGGCTGTGATAGCGGCGCAGGTCTTGCTGGTAAATCGCCGAGCGGGCTATTGCCAAGTCTCGCTCCTCGTCCAACAAATCAAGTGCATCTTGACGAGCCTTTTCGTTATCCGCCTCAACGTAAGCCGCCACACGGGGTGAGTCATGCCGGATGTCACTTGGCAGGACCGCCTCTGCTCCATAAACCATGAAGAAAGGTATGTATCCCGTAGATCTGTTAGGCGTAGTGTTGATGCTCCATAACACGGAGGGTAACTCCTCCACCCAACAACCCGGAGTCCGCTATAAAGGGACCAAGAGCCGGGGCTTGATACCTTTCAGGATCTCTTGATTAGCTCTCTCGGCTTGACCGTTGGATTGAGGATGAGCAACAGCCGAAACATCAAGCCGGATATGTTCTCTTTGACAGAACTCTTCCATGGCACCCTTAGAGAGATTAGTGCCATTATCAGTTATGATGCTATGTGGAAAACCAAAATGAAAGATCACCTTTTTTATGAACTGAACCGCCGTGGCTGCATCACATTTACTGACCGGCTCTGCCTCAACCCACTTGATAAACTTATCCACTGCCACTAGTAGATGTGTCTTTTTGTCCTTAGACCTTTTGAAAGGTCCAACCATGTCAAGCCCCCAGACTGCAAACGGCCAAGTAATTGGGATCATCCGCAACTCTTGAGCCGACACATGAGCTCGTCGTGAGAACTTTTGACACCCATCACATTTACTGACCAGATCTTCCGCGTCAGCGTGAGCCGTCAACCAACAGAAACCATGACGAAAAGCCTTGGCCACGAGGGATTTTGACCCAGCATGATGGCCACAATCTCCTTCATGAATCTCACGGAGTATTTCTTGGCCTTCCGCAGGTGACACACAACGTTGAAACGCGCCGGTGACGCTGAGGTGATGTAATTCGCCATTAACAATCGTCATGGATTTGGAGCACCTAACGATTTGTCTCGCCAATGTCTCATCCTCCGGTAATTCACCCCGGGTCATATAAGCCAGATAAGGCACCGTCCAATCTGGGATAACATGAAGAGCCGCCACCAGCTGTGCCTCCGGGTCTGGCACTGCTAAGTCTTCCTCGGTAGGTACCTTGACAGAAGGGTTATGTAACACATCAAGAAAGGTGTTGGGCGGCACCGGCTTACGTTGGGATCCCAACCGGCTTAAAGCATCAGTCGCCTCGTTCTTCCTTCGATCAATGTGCTCCACTTGATAACCCTGAAGTGACCAGCCACAACATCTACTTCACGACGATAAGCCGCCATGAGGGGGTCTTTGGAATCCCACTTGCCTGACACTTGTTGAGCCACCAAATCTGAATCGTCCAAGCATCGTACCCGGCTTAAGTTCATCTCCTTAGCCATCCGGAGACCATGAAGTAATGCCTCATATTCAGCTGCATTGTTAGTACATGGAAACATAAGCCGGAGTACATAACAAAATTTGTCACCTCAAGGGGAAGTTAACACCACTCCAGCCCCCGAGCCTTCTAGCTGCCTGGACCCGTCAAAATGAATAGTCCAGTATGTGTTATCCGGCTTCTCCTCAGGTGCCTGCAGCTCTGTCCAATCATTGATGAAGTCCACCAAGGCTTGAGACTTAATAGCTGTCCAAGGCATGTATTTCAAGCCATGAGGCCCAAGCTCGATAGCCCACTTGGCGACTCGTCCTGTGGCCTCTCTGTTTTGAATATGTCTCCCAAAGGGGCAGAACTTACCACAGTTATAGGATGGCTTTGAAAATACTGCCTCAACTTCCGGTTTGCCATGAACACCCCATAAACAAGCTTTTGCCAATGCGGGTACCTTTGCTTGGATTCAATGAGCACTTCACTGATGTAGTAAACTGGCTGTTGAACCGGATGTTCCTTACCGGCTTCCTTACGCTCCACCACGATGGCAACGCTGACGGCTCGTGAACTGGCAGCCACATATAATAGTAAAGGCTCTTTGTCAATCGGAGCCGCGAGAACCGGTGGCTCAGACAGTTGTCTCTTTAAGTCTTCAAAAGCAGCATCAGCGGCCTCACTCCAAATAGAAGTATCAGTTTTCTTCATCATCTGATATAATGGGAGGGCTTTCTCACCGAGCCGACTTATGAACCGACTTAAGGCGGTGACGCGACCCGCCAGTCGCTGAACATCATTGATGCATGCCGGTTTAGCCAGAGAGGTAATCGCCTTGATCTTCTCCGGGTTAGCTTCGATGCCTCTGTTGGACACCAGAAAGCCCAAAAGCTTGCCTGCAGGAACACCAAACACGCATTTGGCCGGGTTAAGCATCATCTTGTAGACCCGGAGATTATCAAAGGTCTCCTTTAAGTTGGATATCAAGGTTTCCTTTTCTCTGGACTTCACCACAATGTCATCCACATAAGCATGGACATTACGCCCAATTTGGTCGTGCAAACAGTTCTGCACACACCGCTGATAAGTCGCCTGGGCACTCTTGAGCCCAAATGGCATAGATACACAGCAGAAGGCTCCAAACGGAGTGATGAAAGCCGTCTTCTCCTGGTCCTTAACTGCCATCTTAATCTGATGATAACCGGAGTAAGCATCCAAAAAGCTCAAACGCTCACAACCCGCCGTAGCATCAATGATTTGATCAATACGGGGAAGAGCGAAAGGGTCAGCTGGACAAGCCTTGTTTAAGTCCGTGTAGTCCACACACATCTGCCAGGTGCCATTCTTCTTGAGGACGAGCACCGGGTTAGCCAACCACTCCGGGTGAAAAACTTCAATGATAAACCCGGCCGCTAAGAGCCGGGTGACTTCTTTTCCAATAGCTTTCCGTCGTTCTTCATTAAAACGGCGAAGAAACTGCCTGACCGGCTTATACTTTGGATCAATATTGAGAGTGTGCCCATCGAGTTCCCTCGGTACACCCGGCATGTCAGAAGGTTTCCATGCAAAGATGTCCCGGTTCTCACGGATGAACTCGATGAGCGTGCTTTCCTATTTGGGATCCAAGTTGCTGCTGATGCTGAACTGTTTAGAAGAATCACCCGGGGTAAAGTCAACAAGTTTTGTCTCAGCTGCCGACTTAAACTTCAACGCCGGGTCATGCTCTATAGTTGGCTTCTTCAGGGATGTCATATCCACCGGGTCAACATTATCTTGATAAAATTTGAGCTCCTCTGCTGCGCAGGCTGACTCCGCATAAGCCGCGTCACCTTCTTCACACTCCAATGCTATCTTACGACTGCCATGTACAGTGATGGTGCCCTTGTAACCCGACATCTTGGGCTGTAAATAAACGTAACATGGCCGGGCCATAAACTTAGCATAAGCCGGCCGTCCAAACAGAGCGTGGTATGGTCTTCTGATCTTAACCACTTCAAACATCAACTTCTCAGCTCGGGAGTCATGTTCGTCTCCAAAAGCCACCTCCAGCTCAATCCTACCAACTGGATAAGCCGACTTACCAGGGACAACTCCATGGAAAACCGTGTAGGATGTTCTCAGATTTTTATCAGTCAAACCCATGTGCTGAAAGGTCTCGTAGTAAAGGATGTTGATACTACTATCCCCATCCATGAGCACCTTGGTGAATTTATACCCACCAACCTGAGGCGCCACTACCAAAGCCAACTGACCCAGGTTATCGACCCGCGGAGGATGATCCTCCCTGCTCCATATGATGGGCTGCTCTGACCACCTTAAATAATGAGGGATTGCCGGCTCAACGGAATTCACAGCCCTCTTATGAACCTTCTGGTCACGTTTGCACAAGCTAGTGGTAAACACGTGATACTATCCACCACTCAACTGCTTCGGATGGCTCTGATAACCCGACTGTTGCTGCTGCTGTCCACCTTGACCAGACTGCTGCTGACTGTTGCCACCTGGATGCCCCTGAAAACCGGAATTTGAACCGCCGCCCGGGCCATGAAAGCCGCTGGCCCCTGAGCCGCCACCAGATCCTTGACCGCCGTCGTAATTGTTGGAGTTTTTAAACGCCTTCATGATCGCGCAATTCTTCCATAAATATGTGGCCGGCCGCTCCCGGGTGCCGTGTCTCGGGCAAGGCTCATTGAGTAGTTGCTCCAGCGATGGGCCTAACCCGCCGGATCGTGGCGGTTTACCCTTACGTCTCGGATTGTTACCTCGTACATTGGCATTGGCCACAAACTCCGGATTACCGTCCGCCTTACACTTATTGCCGCCTTGAGTCCCCGGGTTATGCTGCTGACCCTTTCCATTACCGTTCCTTTTTCCCTTCCCTGTCTTCTCATCGTCAGACGCGGGATCCTTGGTACTATCAGAATTGGCATATTTGACTAAAGCCGCCATCAACGTACCCATATCCGTGAGGTCACATTTAAGGCGCCCCAGTTTCATCCTCGGCGGCTCAAAACGGCAATTTTTCTCCAGCATAAGGACCGCAGAGCCGGCATCCATCTTATCGGAGGAATGAATTATCTCCTTGACCCGGCGTACCCAATGGGTGGTGGATTCGCCTTCCTCTTGCTTGCAGTCCGTCAAGTCCACAATCGACATGGATTGCTTACAGGTGTCCTTGAAGTTCTGGATGAACCGGGCCTTTAACTCGCCCCATGAACTAATGGAATTGGGTGGTAAGCCTTTTAGCCAAGACCGGGCCGTTCCATCCAACATCATGGTGAAATACTTAGCCATTGCCGCGTCACTGACCTCTAGCAGCTCCATGGCCATCTCATAACTCTCAATCCACGCTCCGGGCTGTAAATCGGCCGTGTAATTTGGTACCTTTCGAGGTCCCTTAAAGTCCTTGGGCAGACGTACATCGCGCAGAGCCGGCACCAGGCAAGGGACTCTGCCGGTTCTAGTGGCTACTCCCGCCTCAACAGACGTCATTGGATACTCCGGGTGATCATTCTCCTGACGTACTTGGTCCTGTGCCAGATTATGGCCTCCGGGCTGGTTACGTCATTGTGCATTGCTTGACAAAGCTTCCAACTCCATGCGTCTGCTGTAACTCGGGCTCCGGTTCTGGCAGGTGGTGCTACCCAGGGCGGGGGAGTGGAATGAATCCTGTCCTGGCTGTAAGAATAGGTCTCCTGCTGAGCCAGGGCTGTCTGGAGGAGCTCCCTGACCCCCCGGGTCTCCACCGCCGTCGGGTCATCTCCTTCCATAGGAAGAGCCGCTAAACGCACTGAAGCTGCGATCAAGTTCTCCATGGGGTTGGAAAAGTGACCCGGTGGAATCGGCACATAACGCGGTGGTGGCATGCTCACGTGAGGCGGCACCATATCCCTAGGCTGAGCCGGTCCTCCTGTTCCGGCTGTCATAAGCTGATCGGCATCTGGTGGGTTACTAGGACTGGCTCCGGGTGTAGCAAAGAGAACCCGGGGATCGTAATTCGGAGGTAAACGGGACTGCGTTTTTTGATGTCTCCTCCTCATTACCTCATTGGATGCGTTTAAGCTCATCGTGAGCTGGTAAGCTTCTGACTGCAAGCGCTGTGCCCGGGCGTCGAGAGCCGCCCGTTCTGTAGCTAATCTAGTATCCTCAGCCGCCAAGGCCTCCTTGGCCTGAGCTATCTCCTCACGCACCTGAGCTACTGCTGCGTCGTGCTCATCCTTGTCGGCAGGAATAACCGTAGCGGTTAACAGGGCCGTAAGCTTGTCCATGAGATCCATCAGCACCTGAGCCAGTGGGCGCACGGGGCCGCCTGCCCCGGCTGCTCCTGATCCGGACGTGATCGCTGCGGCTGCCGTAGAGTTTGAACCGGGCTGAGTCCCAGCCATGAAGATTCCGGCCCATCTTAGCGGCTCATCGGGGTCCGGAATACTGATGCCATCGGAACAGCCCCCGAGCGTGCCGTCTTGTACCTGATACAATGCTGTTGAGCCGGCGGACGAGTCACCGTCTGAGAGGGCGGCCGTCTCACCCCCATCTTCAGATCCAGAAAGTTCCTCTCCGTGGACGCAGCCCACGAAGGCACGCCTCATGACTGGCTGAGTCCGGATCTTCCTCGCACGCTGAGCCGTCTCGACGAGGTCGGTGCAGTTGTCCGGCTCAGGACCCGGCTCACCGATCCGGCCGATGAAAACGCGGATTCCGCCGAAGGGGACCCGGTAGCCGTACTCAATTGAGCCGGCGTCGGGACCCCAGCGTTCGTCGTCGATGTAGATCTTGCCGCGATGACTCTTGGTCATCCGGCCCACTACGTACCCCTTGAGCCCTTCGAAGTTGCCCTTCAAGAACTCAAATCCACCATGCGCTGGCCCCATGGTGGGCGCCAACTGTCGTGGAATAGTCACGTCAGATGTCCTCGTGAAAGGACTTAGTTGTGGAGCCATCGCAACTAGGAAGCTTGAAGGGGTTAAATCGGGACAAGGGACACGAGAGAGTTTATACTAGTTCGGCCCCTTACGGTGAAGGTAAGGCCTACGTCTAGTTGGGTTGGTATTGATGTTTCGATGACCAGGGAGCGAGATACGCTATGCCCGGCTCTCGATGAGTTGTTTCTTGCCCTAAGTCACCCGCAGGTCGTCCCCTTATATACACGGGTTGATCCCTGCGGCTTACAGAGTCCCGGCCGGCTTATAAACAAAGTCCGGCTCGGTGACCAGTTAAATCTACCTTACATTACAAGTCTTGCCATCATGGCGGTTTACTACAATGGGCTTAAGCCGCCCGTGGGCCTTAAGCTCTTTATTGAACCGCCATCTTCATGCTTGGTCTTGGGCTTCCTCTGATGAGTACTCTTTGCATAACCCGGCCCCTCCTGGGCGGCTTACACAAATAGTCATATCCCCAACAGTAGATGTTAATATTTTTCATATAAATATGGTCAAACTTTATGAAGTTTGACTTCAGACCATTCTTATATGCAAAGTAAAAAGGACCAGAGGGAGTAAGTAGCACGTGACCAAGTTGAAGGGAAAGAGCTGGTTTTTCATTGTTTTTTTCCTTTTTTTCACCAGTTTTTCTTTGTTTCTTTTTATGGTTTTACTGGGTTTTTTATAATTCCATTTTCTTTGTTTTTTGGGATTTCTTTGTTTCTTTCTCGTTTTCACTGGCTTTTTTTCATTGCCTTTTTTGTTCTATTTCATTTTTCTTCGATTTTGTTTGTTTCTTTTCTCATTTTCCATCGGTTTTCTTTTGTTTTCTCTCATGCTTTCACTGTTTCTCTATACACATTTCGTTATATCTAATACATTTCCTAGTAGAGTTTAATATTTTTTAAATATAAGATTAACATTTATAGAATAAATGGTCACAGTGGCGGAGCTTGGGCCCATATCTTGGCGGGGCAATGGGATAGA
>NC_041385.1:532969569-532977794 GCF_002162155.2 Triticum dicoccoides | reverse complement strand
TAAAATGCTTCATTAATAATTTTCAAATACCAGATTGTAATTTTTTGAATGCATGGTCAACATTTTTTCTATATACATTTAACAATTTTTAAAAAACTATTCAATAATATTTTAAATACAAGATTAACATTTTTTGATACATGGCCAACATTTTTTCTAGACACATTTAACATTTTTTCAAATGCTTTATTAGCATTTTTCAAATACAAGATTAACATTTTGTTAATACATGATCAAAATGTTTTCTGTGCACATTTAACATTATTCAAATGTTTGATTAACATTTTTTGAATATGAGATTAACATTTCTCGAATACATGGTCAACATTTTCTCTATACACATTTAATATTTTTCAAATGCTTGATTAACATTTTTCAAATACTTGTTTAATATTTCTCAAATGCTTGATTAATATTTTTCAAATACATAAATTCACACACATTGTATATTTTTATATACATGAGAAACATTTTCTCTATACACATTTACCATTTTTCAAATGCTTGGTTAAAATTTATAGAAATATTTTATGTAAAGGTTTTTTGTAATATATTTATTTATACTATTTGCAAGTACAAATGAAAGTAAAAAAAAGGAAAAAATGCAAAAGTATGGAACCGAGAAAACCAATAAACGAGAAAACCAATAAAGAAGAAAAAGGAAAAAAAGAAAAACGATGGAAACCACAAAAAAAGAAGCAAAGAAAAGCAAAAAAACCATTGAAAATCGAGAAAGACAGAAAAGCAAAGGAAAACAAAAGCCCGATGAAAACCGAATAACTAAACAAGGAAAACAAATAAAAAGCAAACAAATCCAGAAAAACCAAAGAAACCCATGAGTAAAACTAAGAAAACCATGAAAAAACAAAAAAGTGTCAACCCAGTTTAAGATGGGGGAAAGGAAAAGCTTCAGCTAGGCAGAACGTATAGATATAGCCTTTGTCGTATATAGTGCCCCCTCCAGTCCTTTTTACTTCATATATAATATTTTTTGAAATCAAACTTTGTAAAGTTTGACTAACTTCTTAAAAAATAAAAAAAAATAGAAAAGAGATCAATATTATTAGATGCATTGTGAATTTAATTTTTAGATTGTATAACTCTTGTATCATAGATGTTGATATTTTGTGCAAGACGTCCGTACCCAAGGGCACCCAGCCGCTTAGGGTTTCTTGTGCCTCCTGCCGGCGCCGCCATCGATCTACCTTGTCTCCTGTGGTCTTAGGACCATGGCGGATCTCGGCCCTTGCCGGTGGGAGGGCTCCATTTTTAGGTGCCTTTTTTAGTTTTGTTAAGGTTTTCCCAGTCTAGCCCCCGTTCCGGTGGTGCATCTAGCGTCATCAGAGGGCATGTGGAGATTTTTCTTTGGCGGATCTCACGGGATTTGATCGGCGTTTATCTTCGGTGGTTTCACGTGGATCCGGTCTCCTTTGTTCGTGTGCCTACAAGTTGGTCTCTTTATCGGCGGTGGTTGATGTTGGTGCGCTGGCTCTTTGGGGCCTTAGCACAACGACTTTTCGACTGTCTACTACAACAAGATTTGCCCGTTTCCGACGAGGGAGTGGCGATGATGGCGGCGTGCCTTTGGCTCGCTCCAGTGCTTGTAGTCTTCTCTAGGTGGTCTACGGGTCTAGATGTATTTTTTACTTCTGGTGTTCTTTATACTACCTTGACAGTTAATTGATAGGTCAGAAGTTTTTTTTCGAAAAAAACAAATCTTGTACGCAGAGTAAAAAGACTAGAGGGAGGATCATTGAGTAAATAGAGACTCTGAGCTATGTTTTACACTGAGTTTGGTTGTCTACATCTTTCTCCACCTGGTTGAGTAGAAACAGACGCGGAACTGTTTGGTTGCATGTCTATGCTCTCTAGATGTAACATCTGGTTGTGTAGTTACGTCCGCACAGATGATTAATTTCACCTCTTGTCCTGTGGTGATCTTACCTCACCTCACCACACCTGAAGAACTTTGTTTATGAGTGTCGAAATAAAAAACTTACAACATGATAGTTGTGTGGAACAAAGGGATGAGGTTAATGGTCAACGAAAATTTCAAACGATCGACGATGTGCGATGAATTTACTGAAATTCGTCTAAACTAACATGCATGCATGTTAGTACACTCCAACAGGAAGATACAGATCTATTCGATTACAAGTGTCAAAACAGAAAACTTACAACGCAAAAGTTGTGTTAAACAATGAGATGAAGCTACTCCTCGAAGAAAATTCAAATAGCCAATCGTGTGCGACGAACTTGACAAAATTATTATAAAATTCTCTAAACTTGAACACGAAATTGAAGATTTACAGTCAATGAAACTAAGAACCGATCGCCTGAATGGAATCACGGTGTCCATGTGCATCCTTTTTGTCTAAGCTTATCTCGAATCAAAGCATCATTGTGTAGATTAGAAGATGTTACATGAAAAGGATTAAGGGAGGTGAGTAGAACACAATATGCAAACCTACTTTCCGTTCTGCACCAGCATGCATGGCATAGTCACAAGGTGCACCCGCTTTGGCTCGCTCAAGGCTGACTCACTAGAAATGGTCGATTCAAGCATTCTTCTCCGTCAGGCCCAACACTGCTTTGAATTCATGTTTTCCATGCCTAATAGTGCTCACAAGCAACCAAATCGGTCAAAATTATATCCATGAAGTCAGGCTGACTCGTAGTGAGGGGGATGCAGCTTATAAACACGTCCTAGGAAGTTCGACAAAACCATAGCCACGGCTTCCTACACGCTCAGTCCTGTGGCCACACCACTGCTCGCCTTCTTCACTACTAGCACTCTAACAGAACACACTCAATTGATCAAATAATAGATTTCATTCAGTCACACTTTGACATTACATTCATTTGATAACTACAATATTTAAACTAACTAACTAATTAATTGCGGTGGCGGCGTCTTGCGCTGGCGTTGCCGTACTCACGAACAATTGGCCAAGCTTCAAATAAGTCCAGAATGTTTTGGACTTCCGCCTCTAGGAGCCGGTCGACGGGCGGGGGAGGGTCGGCTCGGGGCGCTGCAAGAAAGCGGTCGATGGCGGCGTCCCATACCGCTAAGGCAGGCACTGGCACCGGCGCGACGAAGAAAGGCACGTGCACTGGTACAGGCGCGACGGGGAAAGGCACGTGCACGGGCATAGGCACCGGCGCGGCGGGGGCCTCATGGACACCCGCAGCTTCAAGCTGGGCGACGTCGTGCGGCACCCATCCCGTCAATACCACGGGGATAGGCACTGCTGGCCCGGGCGTGGCTGCAGGGATTGGACCTGGCACATGTGTGCCGGGACAGCCGCCACGGTGACTTCAACCAGGGCCCTGTCAAAATCGTCCCAATGTTGCCTATGTTCCTTCTCGTCTGGCTCGGAGTCTTCCTCACCAAAGTGGAAGACCAGGGGCAAGCCATCCTATTGCTCTATGGCGTGCATGAGGTCTGGCTGATTTGTCGGGGTATTCTTGCGACAGATGCCAGGGGTGGCTTATCATGGATGGGGACAGGAGTACGTCGTCGGGCCCTGGAAGCGGGAGTGAGCGAGATCTCAAATGCACGCGAGTCTTACCAGGTTGGGGCTCTCCAAGGAGATAACACCCCTGGTCCTGCTTTGCGGCGTCTTCGCATGATGACTATGATCAGAATGTAGCTATAAGCTTGCTCCTTGAGTTGTATGCTAGAGGAAGGAGAAGAGCAAGGCTAGCCCTAGTGCTTCTCTAGCTATGTGTGTGTAAAATGGCGCGGAGGTTGAACCCTTTGCATGGGTGAGCTTGGGGGGTTTATCTAGGCCTACCCCCAGGGGTACAATGGTAACTTGGCCGGGTGTAGGACCCGGATGTCAGTGTCTTGGGGCGCCGGGTTCTCCGTCGGCTGCTGGGGCCCGCGCCTGGTGGGTCCCGCCGGCTGCCGAGAATCTGGCCGACAGGTAGGGCCCGCCACCTACGGGCCACGTTGATTGCCTTTTGCTGTAGCCTCGCCCTCATGGAGGCCTTGTCGGGAGACGCATGACTATAGTCCCGCCGCCTGGTGAGCGCTCACTGTAGCCATGCCCCGTATCATCAGATTAATGACGCGCGGTCTCCGAGAAGAGGGAGGGCCGACTGATGGAGGTCGGCCCGCCCCCGAGGCCGTCTTCCCTGGGGTACGCCGTCTTCTGGCTGCTCACGGACAGGTAGGGCTCGCCGCCTGTGGGCCGTACTGACCGTCGGTCGTGGGAGCATGGCCCTTGCTGACAAGGGTTGCGTCATGAGCCGCATGGCTACAGTGCCGCGCCGGCAGGCGGGTGTCCGCTTGGTCCTCTCGCACTGTAGCCACACGCCTCTGGGATTTGGGGGACCAGGTGGTCCTGTAGCCGTCGTGATGAATGGGTGCAGACTTCGAGGGGCCGTCTGCCAGGAGCCGGCCTCCCCAAAGCCGCCTGGTAGTAGTGCACCGCCTTCCGGGAGCCGGCCTCTTGGGCCCAGCCGGCCCAAGGAACCAGCCATGCTCCCGGGAGGCACGAGGGGCTTGACTAGCCCCGATGTCTTGAAATTCTATGGGTTGCTGATGAGGCTACTCGTGGTCAATCCCTCCAACATGATTGGAGTGAGGCGGGCGAAAGAGGGATCGGAGGAGAAGAGAGGATTGCAGCATGAGCGAGGAGTGCGGAGGTCTATTAAACAGCGACTCAGGTGCCATTAAGGAGGAAGTTGGGAGGAAGGTGGCCGTCGAAGGGAGGTCAAAGGGCTCGCCTCCTAGTGAGCCTGTGCAGCGGCCTGCTTGCACGCCTCCCGTCCCGTCAACTCGCACGGCTTCTCGCACTGCACCTCCTGGCCTATCAATAGAGGAACGCGTGGCGGCATGTCTATGGTTGGACTAACGCACACAGTTCGAACGACGTGTGCGATATGTAGATGTAACTGGTAAGGTCGATACTTTCGAGACATGCACATTCATTGGCAAACGATTTGCAGAAATGAATCATTTGCAATGGCCTGGACGATCACACACGATGTTCTTACAGATACTCATGTGTGTGTGATGATCTTCCTTCATTCCTAAATTTTCCACATGACGTTATTAGAACACGCCACCCTTTCCCGCCACTCCCCTCATCGATTTCCCGCCATGAGCGGGCATAAAAGTTGCTGCCCAACGCATGGAGCCTGCTAGTAGTCCCTGCCACAGTACGGAACCATGCCAAACCGCACCGCCGCCTCCGTTATCAACCTCGACGAGAAAAATGAGTTGATTCAGGCGCCACTGCCTATCATGGTCGATGGCGTCCCCGCAAACATGCCAGAGAGGCCGCAGCGCACCGCACAGCAAGATCGGTGGAGCATCGCAAAGCAAGATAGACGTGTCAGTGCCTAGAGGCTATGGGGCATGTCAGAGAAAGATTGGCGCGACACCATAGAGCGAGAGGCGTGGCGCGCCACACAACAAAAGCGAATCCATAGTCGCTTGCCTATCCCATTCGCTAGGCCATTAATGGGGTCCATGATCGTCAGGAGCCCGCTTTCCCGACAGCAATGGGCAGCAGCCATCTGTGATGTGCTTGCCCCGTTCACCCGCCGCTCTGTTGGCATGGGCTATGCCATTGGCCTGATATGCCGCCCCCCTCAGTGCCAACTCGTCGATCGCTCAGCTCGAGCACCTCCTTGGCCCAGCAAGTGACCGCGACGCAAAGGAACATGGTTGCCGCATCTTGGAGCTAAGGAGTACCGTGAGCATGTCAGGCGCATGGACGAACTTCTGCACGAGTTCATGCAGACCCAACAAGAGATTTTCAGTAGGCAAGGGTAAGCGGTCATGGACACGTTTTGTTTTGTTGAACCGTTTGCGATGTTGATTGCTCTCTGTGCACAACAATCATAATAATATTATATTTCTTTGTTTTAAAGTGTGCATTCTTCTGTTATTATACACGTAGATTGTGAAATTGGTTGAACTTTTTCCAGAGTATACCGAGGTCAAATAATGGCCCAATGCAAGTTTTCATTAATTTCAGACAACATTTACAATTGTCGTAAATTTATTTTCTCAAGAACACGCTTGAAATGCTTCGATCTTTGCATAGAAAATATTTCAAATCCAGATGAACTGTGTTTGTGTGCCATACATAGTTGATCAAGATCACAAGTGTGATTTTCCGACCCCGTTCAAACCTTTTTAATACATGCTTGTAGTTCAAATTCAAATTGATCCATTTAAATGCCTAAAAATGCATATTAATCCATAGAAAATGGAAAATGGCCGCAATTTTTTTACAGAAATTACGGGGGCATTCAAGTCACTTTGAGCAAGATAGAAAAAGTCCGAATGAAATGTTCACCAAGCATTGGTTGGTATTTTGGTAACAAAAGGATGTATCAAGGCACTTCATATATGTATAAACAATGGAAAACATTATTTAAAAAAGTGAGAAGTCGATGAATTAATATCAATTGGTGTGTGGGAGTGCATCATGCAGATGTATTCCAAGTTTAAAGCTCGTGCGGCGAAGAATGGGTAATGGGCTCTTCAAACTAGCCACTTCCGGCAGAGGTGGACATGATCCTTCCCGCGGAATGCTCCGGGCACAACACAACGCACATTCCAGAATTTGGGAAATTGGCCGAATTTTTTCCAAAGTACACTGAAGTCAAATAATGGCCCCATGCAAGTTTTCATTAATTTCAAATAGCATTTACAATTTTCGTAAATTTAGCTTCTCAACAACGCGCATGAAACGACTCGATATTTGCAAAGAAAACGTTTCAAATCCATATGAACTATGTTTGTGTGCCTTACATAGTTGAGCAAGATCACAAGTGTGATTTTCTGACACGGTTCAAACCATTTTTAAAGATGCTTGTAGTTCAAAATCGAATTAATCTGTTTAAATGCCTAAAAACGGAGCACACATGTATGACAAGTCAATCGTGTGCAATGCCAAAATCAAAGCCACGGGTGAAGGTTAACAAACCGTAAGAACTGTCTTACGCATCACACGGTCAACATACACAAAACATGTGCAATAATACATGATCTCATACCATCAAGGTTTGCGAAGTGTCTGTGATCAACAATGTTTCCACACGTTAAAAACATGGAAATTGTGTTTCATTACTTGAGCTATCTCCAACGATTTGACCAAGGAAAATGTGTGCGACGAGTGGAACGACCGCATACATTTATTATTAAGGGACTGTTTAATTGTCTGTGTTTGCTTGTCAAATCGCACACGATCGGTTTATACCGACTGTGGTTAATGAATCGGTCCAACGCACACAATTTTCTTTACCATCAGCGATCGACACCCCCATCGCCAACCCACTCTAGCACACGGTTCTATAAACTGTCTGTGGTTGGGTGTAAAAACCGTGTGAATCTCGGTCAGGTGTACTAGTGAGGCTAGATCTTAGTGTTTTACTCCGAAGAATAATTCTGAGCAAAGTTTGAGCCAACTCCAGATGTGCCTTGCAACAAGAAGATGATGTGAAACACCACTATTGCCATGTATATCTAGTATAAGTTAGACCGAGAGTTTTCACTCCAGAACTTGAAACCCTGTGCTCAATCGCACCACCAAACGTGAATCACCATATATTCTCATCACTAGCCTCGATAATCACACACGTTCATAGCCCTGACAAAGACATCACCATGCAACTGAATGTCTATAGTATACCTGGCCATGGGCAACCCAGCTCGGACGGCCCGACCCGACCCAGCCCGAAAATCCCGGGCTGGGCTAAGCCCGAGTGTGCCATCGGGCCGGGCTTGGGCTTGGAAATTGAGCCTGACGAGCAGATCAGGCCAGGCTCGGGCTTGCATAAAATGTGATTTTAGCCGTAGTCGGGCCGGGCCGGGCCGTGTCAGGTTTCGTCGGGCTTGGGCCGGGCTCAGTCCTGGGTTTTTAGCACCGGGCTTGTTTGGCCTAGCCCCAAGCCCGGCCCGGCCCGAGATATGCCTAGGTATAGTCTATAGTAACTAGCAAGGGAGGTGCTAGGCGCCAGGCACCTAAAAAGTTTACAAACGGGCAGTCGATTTTCCTCCTATCTCAAATGTTGGATCAATCAAGATCAATGGACAATGCTTCATCTTCGACCTCAAACTAGTATACATTGTCTCTCTTCTTCCTCTTGTTGTTGCTGATCCAGCCCAGGCCTAACCGCCTGCCTCCGCCGCTCGCGGCCGATGACACTCCTGTGACCGCCTCTCCGCCCAACCCTCCCCTCGACCTTCCCCCATCGTCAGG
>NC_041385.1:532955158-532969396 GCF_002162155.2 Triticum dicoccoides | reverse complement strand
AACCATCGCTCTAAACCGATGAACCACCAGGAATTTCCCGACGAACTTGCACCCCTCCCACCCCTAGGATAGACATCAAGGTTGCTGCTTCCCGACGAACATGCACCCCTCCCACCCCCTAAAATAGACAACATAATACCTCCAGATGGTGCTCTGCATGCCTCCTACTTCCTTCATGACAGAAATTGACTAATCCAAATTTCATTTTCAGATGACTCATGTCAAGTTAAACTGGTATAGTAAACCTTCCACCACGACCTAAGATTTTACAACCAACATACAAGCCTAGCTTCCACATGGAGGATGACATCAACGATGAGGTTTTCAGTAAAATCTCACACAACTGAGCGTTAGAGAGACCCATTATATGGGTTGATTATTATTTTTCTTCTGGAATACACACGAATGTGTGTACTATATATTAAAGAAGGGAGTGGGGGTAGAAAGCCCCTCCAAATCGATGTTACATATTACAATACGTGCACACTTACTCCACGCGACACGCTACAATATCGATGCTAACTTCTCGCGATAGCCCACACTACTAACTCCCTAAAGAAGGGGTTGATGTCCCCCTTGAGTATCCCCACTTCTAAGAAGCGGCTAGGACGGAGAATCCGGGCTGTGCGGCGGGGGCCGGAGCACCATCGCCGGCGGTGCGGCAGATCTGCTTGGACGGCGGCGGTGGCAGCGCCCCATCCGGCTGGGAGGGCTGTCCTAGTCGCGATGGTGACGGCGGTTTCCGCGGATCCAACGCCCCGTTTGGATCCGTCGCGGGGAGGCCTTCCGCCGACCGGCGGCGCGTGGAGGGACCGGTGAGGAGATGCCGGATCTCCGCCGGAGTACCGACGACGACATACGCCTTCGTGGCGAGGTTCCGCTCGGTTCCAGCTAGCAGTCACGAGGTCGGGAAGACGTGGCTTCCGGTGAAAATCGCGCCTGACTGTGGTCTTGGCGGACGATGGCGGCGTCTCAGATGTCGTTTCCTTTTGGAGGCATCGTCGTTGCAAGTCACATCAACCTGATCGAGAAGTTCCGGGGGAAACCCTAGATCTGGGTCTACCGGATCGGACGATGACGGTGCCATCGGTATCGTTCTCCCTCATGGGGGCATCGTTTTGGAGCAACTGCTGGTTGGAGGGGACAAGCGGAGGAGCGGTGTTTCATCCGCTCCATTGATGACGGCGGATCTCGGCGGCGTGGCGCAGTGGAGACTCGGTGCCTGATGAGCAGAGATGGACTCGCGCAGGAGGGTGACGCGGCCTGGCGTCGTGGTGGCGTCGGCAGCAGTTGGACCGGGCAAGGTTGATGCAGCAGTACAGATCTGAAGATGGATTGGTGCCAGGTGGCTGCGGCGGCCTCATACCCGGCAGGGGTCCTGGTTGAGAAGCACGCCGGACTGGTGGGTGCCCATACCCAGAAGTTGTCCTGGTTGGGACCTCAAGTCTTAGATGTTAGGTTTGGCTGCGTGGTCTGTTTGGTATTAGGCCCAGACTTTCAGCGCCCCTACATCAACTGGATAGGGTTAGCGACAGATGTTGCTTTGTTTGGTGGCTTCAGACTTATTGTTATATGACTTTGTAAGGTCTTGTGTCAATAATTAATAAAATGACCGTATGCATCGTCCAGATGCAGAGGCCGGGGGTCCTCCTCCTTTTCTAAAAAAGAAAAGAATAACATGATTCATGGATGGGGTTGCGCCGTCGAACACGATGGCGTTATGGTTTGATTATGGGACGATGCTAGTGGGTGTTTGCGGGCGCTTTTCAGTTTACGAGTGCACACATGCTATACTATATGTCAAAAATCAGTAACAGATTATATAGAGCCAAATGGACGACGTCAGCGCCATGAAACCCTATTCTGAAATTTCAAAAATGTGTTACTGTTGTGTTTCTCGGTCAAAAGTCAGTAACAAATTATATAGAGCCAAACGGATGAAATGAACCGGCCAAATCAACATCCGCTTTTACAGTTGTGTTTCTCGCGACGAGTTATTTAAAATTAGATCTCACATGGGCATGTTTTGACAAATATTTTCCAAAAGCAACTTTGTAGTAGCAAGATGATTTTCTAGCTCGGACCGTTTTCTTTCAACCACAATGCTAAGTCATTCATTTATTGATACATTATATCCAACGGTGAAAACCCGTATTTCTGAAAAATAATTACTCGCATATCATTCAAACTGTTTTTGTGTAGTTTATATGACATGCACTAATTTTCTGAAATCAACATGTATAATACATAAAAAAATTACAAGTTTATAAGTGCTTTTTTGTCATGCTAGTTTGTGTTTTGGAAAATACAATGGTGAATTTTTAAAATAATGCTGTACTGTATAAAACATCAGTAGTACTCCGACTCTCCGAGACACCGCGTGTGTCCCGGAACCTGTGAAACTCAAACTTGATGGACCAATCAGCATTTTCCGGGCTTCTTGGGCCCGAAGATGAAGTCGCCGGCCGTGTAGAGCGCCTGCATCCCGTCGTGCAGCGTCACGAACTTGCGGAACTTGAGCGGCGACCCCTTGTTCCCGCGGGGCTTGACGGGCACGCCGCACGCGCACCGGTGACCCCAGCACGTACACCTTGCAGTCCTTGCTGGTGAAGGGCGCCGACTGCTGCGCCGTCTGGATCTGGAAGTAGCCGCGCGCGTCCGTGGCGCCCCACATCGACAGCGCCCACTGCCCGCGCTTGCACCGCAGCAGCGCTGGGGCATCTGCATGACAAAACAACGGGCGAATTAGGCTGGTCATAGTGGGAGTAACATATGTAGTAACATAGATGCCACATAAGCAAAAATGATGATGTGGCAAGTAGTTAATGAGGAGAGAGGCAAATAGAGTAACATAATATGTTACCATCACATAGCGGTTTCCAATGCATAATGAGTCTACAAAGTAATAAATGAAGGCAACTATGTTACCACATCTATGACACTACCCACTATGAAGGTAGTAACATAGACTAGTAACATATATATGTTACTAGTCTAAGTTACTCCCCACTATGACCAGCCTTAGTAGACGCATGATGGTTTGATCCGTGTGGACTACGGTCTACGGCGCGCGCGCACACGTACTCGGGATCGGGGACGCGTTCTTGGACTTGACGTAGCCGGCGTAGCGGCACCCCTTGCACCAGACGGCGCCCTCGACGCCGATGGTGAAGTTCACGTTCGGCGGCGGCCGCGGCAGGCCCATCGCCGAGCTTTTGCTAGGGAGGCTGCCCATGGAGAGGACCACGAGGGCGAGGCAGAGCAGAAGGCATCTTGCCAGCAAAGCCATTGTCGTACCTTGCTACATTTTTTTTTTGAAACGGAGGCAGTACCTTGCTACAATGATCAAAGGAGAGCTCGTGGTGTGATGATCCTGGCAAGTATGAAAAGAGGGTTCATTTTATAGGCTGGCGTGCATGTCGAGGTGAATCGAGCCACAGATTCCGGTTGGCGATATTGCTTTGGATCGATCGTAGATTGGTTTGCACGCGCGAGGAAGATGCGTGCATCGATGCAAGGGCAAGGCTCGACCGATCAGACGTTGGGGCTTACGTACATCATTCATGCATGTGGCTGCTGGTGCCTTGCAAGCCAAAACAGCACCTGGCCGTCTATCTAATAGAGCCTTTTGTACCCTACTCGAGAAGATGGATAATACTGATTACCATATATCGTTATTACTTGATACATAGGCTAATCTCGTGTTAACTTCATCACTTGGGATACCTGGCCGTGCAAATTCGTTGGCGTCGGCGGGGCGGCGGCGCCGTTACGCACTAGCGCTGGAAGATGCACAGAACAGCAAAGGCGCGCCGATACTTCAGTTTGCATGCAAAGGTATCTTCGTTGTCCCGATCGTTGGATCTATGGCTTCATGCATATCGCCGCCCCACGATATAGATCACTCTTGCAAAGTCAACCCCAGCATTTTCTTCTCTTGCTGCAGATAACTTGTTCTCGTAGAGATGGATATAATTATTATGCCAGAAAAGCAATGCTGGCTATGATGCAAACTTAAGACTGATTTCGCTGCCACTGTCATTTGTTAATTCGCTGTCATGTCTGCCGCCACTGAGCCGATGCAGCAATCGAAGGGCCGCATTTGGGTGTGTAAAGGATAAAGCGGAAAGTTGAACCCTTTGACACGTTGATCTAACCCGTACACGGTAGTACAAGAGTCTCGGGCCGCTTATTAGCGCTGGCTGTGTTCATGTACTGATACTTGTTTTTTCTCTTTTTCCTTTTGTACACATATATATATCTTTAATAAAAAATTACCTTATAACAATTGTTCTACGGTTCAAGAAAATAAGCGATGGCTGTGTTGGCTAAGACTAGAAACAGAAAAGCCATAGAAGATATTCTAAAACCGACTTCTAATACATCATCTATGGTTCAGCCACATCATTCTGAAAAATCTGAATGGGCATGAGATATTGAAGTTTTTCATATGTGTATTTTACTTTGCCGCACTTTTAATCGTATGAATATGAATAATTATTATTGGCGAATTTACGAGCTCCAGACAATTTTTACTATATTACAACATGTTCAACATCTTTTTAGTTACTATTTATTTAGAAAATATAAAAATATTAGCTACAACATTATCTTTTAATATCTCGTACAACTAGCAAAGCTAGCAAGGTTCACACTCTTGTTAGTTGTTGGAGACAATTTTATCTGTGTTGTATATAACTTATCATTGGTGTAGAAAACTTGTACTTGCACAAATTGATACCGTGGTTTCTCACTTAGGGAAGAACTTGCCTTTTACTACAATCCTTGCACTCATAGACCAAATAAAATATGTACCATGGAGGTGCCCCAAAAATAATGATGAGGGGAGGAGCAACACCATTATCTTTTTTAGTAAACACAAAAATGCTTAAAAGTTGCACCACTTCATGCATTGTAAAATAGAAAATTTCATGAGCTTTATGTTTCAAATACTAGTGGGAAATTACATTATAGAACTTGTATATCCCGATGACGAGTTTCACCAGATGCTCGAGGTCTTCATGAGCAAGCAAGTTGGTTGCACCTCCACTTAATCCATAGGAGAGCTTTCCTAAATACATAGCTCTGTGTGCATCCTAATTGCATGGCAATCCCTACTCTTTGCGCTAACGTCGATCATAAGGCCTTCATCATTGCCTAATTGTTAGCTGTGTTTATGCAAGACTTTGCTTGTTTTTTACTTCTTAAAACCCCAATCATTATTCTATTTTCCAATAAGTGTGAGGCATAGTCTTGCACTCACCCATGCATAGGTCGTTGAGCGGTCGACTAACGCAGAAGGATGATTTTGCTATCGTACCTAGTATTCCTTGAGTTGGTGTTTTTTAAGCGATCGCTAATGCATAATTTATTTTGTTTATGATGGACTTTTCTTTGTTTCCAACATAATATTCAAATTCTCTCTAAGCCCTTGGCATTGGGAATTTGGACCCCGCAAAAATATTTCTTCTTTCTTCACCTCCATGACAATGGGACTAAGAAAATCTGCAAGTATTACTCTCGTGTTAGTTATGGATTTGTTCCCAATGTAATATTGAAATTCCCTCTAAACCTTTGGCATTGGAAATTTGAACTCCACAAAAATATTTCTTCTTTCTTCACCTCCATGGTGGTACTAAGGGGATTAAAAGTATTACTCTCATGTTAGTTAACTTTTATAAGCTTGCATGAAGAACTGTGATATACTTTTGGACTTTGGTTCCATTGTAAGCTTAAGGGTTAGCGATAATGAGCGTAGCTAGTCCACTTTATTACTGAAGGAAGAACAAGGCTTAAGCTTGGGGAGGTTGATGGATCTATTTTTTGGCCCATTTTAAAGCTCATTTGCTGCATATTGACTACATATATCATGTCCCTTGAGCCATTCATGCCAATTGTATGTACATTATGCATGATTTTCAATTTGCACTAGTTTTATCATGAACATTGCATAGCCTGTAATTTTTTGTTAGTTTTCTTTGTTTTGTTGTGCTTGTAGGTCATTTCAAACTCCCATGGACTCAACACGATGAAAAGTCCAAGACTGGGATAAATACAAAGGAATTGCAAGCACCATATAAAGGCTTTCTTGGAGTTTGCAAAAATGAGATTACCAAACAAGCCCAAATTGAATGTCCAACATCAGGAGACTATGATGCTCATCCATACAAATCCAACGAGCCCAATAAGTTCCAAATCGGAGTTTGTAAGCGAACATGATGGCAATGATACAAAACTCCACGTGCAACTCCAGAAGAGAAGACGTGGCGAGGTACAACCCCGCCAGGTCATACCGACCCTCCTAACAGGCAATTTGGGCTGGGAAATCCGCCATAATGAAAGCACAAGTGCTCCTTGGGTGATTTTGGTAATTAATGTCAACATATCTCTTGTTAGACTAATACTTTTATCTAGTGTATTTCAGATAAGTCCAATAGTGGAGTGGCATGGACAAGAGGATGTGGAACCCCTTCAAGATGCTAAGGACAAAGGATTGGCTCAAGCTCTAAAGCTCAGGAGTCTACATTTTCTATTTCAGTGATCCAAGATCACATTGAGTCTGAAAGTGCGTTACGTCGACTAGAGGGGGGGGGTGAATAGGCGATTTTTATGAATTCTTCACTGAGGAATTTCAGGGTGAGGAAATTCCTAAGCGAAGAACTACTTGCAGCGGAATAAGTACTCAGGTATAAGGATAACAGAGCAACATCATGGTCATCATGATGAAATGAAAGACAAACACAGAGTACAGAAAGTGTAAACACAGGATAAGCATGATGAAGACAAAACTGACTGAAGAAATAGGATTGAGGAATTAGAGAAAGTCTTCAGTCGAAGTCTTCAAACGGTAATGATCAGGTTCATCAACACATAACTGAGGAAATGAAAGGGTTGAGGAAATAGAACCAGTTGGCTTGGTGAAGACAATGATTTGGTAGACCAGTTCCAATTGTTGTGACAGTTGTACGTCTGGTTGGAGAGGCTGAGTATTTAAACTCGAGGACACACAGTCCTCACCATATTATCCTTAAGCTAGGATCACACAGACCTCGCCCAACAGTAGTGGTAAGTCTTCACAGGTGACTTCCAAACCTTCACAGACTTGGTCACTCGGCAATCTACAATTCCTCTTGGATGCTCAGACCATGATGCCTAACCGTCTGGAGGATACACAGTCCTCAAAGGTAACAAGCGTCGGTTCCACACAGGAACAATCTCTTCAGTGATGCTCAATCACTTTGGGATTTGTAGGTTTGGTTTTGGGATTTGGGTTTCCTCACTTGATGATTTTCGCTCAAAGTCCTCGGAGGATGGGATGCTCTCAAATGACAAGTGACAGTTTCTTTCGGAGCAGCCAACCAGCTAGTGGTTGTAGGGGGCGGCTATTTATAGCCTAGGGAGCAGCCCGACATGATAAGACATAAATGTCCTTGTCTGATATGACCGTTAGGTGGTAGGATATTTTGGACAGCTGGCGCGTGGCACAACAACCGTCGGATTTGATGTTTGAATTCCTCAGGGCTATCATGTTCCTCACTGTGTAGGCAATCCGCACTGGTGAATTCCTAACTCCTCAGTCGGGAGAAATTCCTCAGAACCCAGAAGATCATCGTCTCTGTCACTGAAGAAATTGACTGAACTGATATGAGATTTCCAATGGCTTCACTCGAAGGATTGGGTAGGTGTAGGATTTTGAGATGAGCATCACATGGAAATCAGTTTCCTTAGTATTACCTCGACCCCCTTTAATAGTACGGTGTTTCCTATGACTCAAGAAAGAGAAAATGAAACTACGAAAACAAGTCTTCACACTTCAGATTTCTCGCATGAATATCGAAGTCTTCAAGGTCACACCAATTTCTTCACTTTCAAAGTCTTCAAGAGAACCAAAGTCTTCAGTCGAAGACATTCATTTTTAGGGGTCGAATTTTACTATAAATATCAAACTCCTCATTGACTTATAGAGCCTGTGTACACTCACAAACATATTAGTCCCTTAACCTATAAGTCTTCAATGCACCAAAATCACTAAGGGGCACTAGATGCACTTACAGAGTCCATAGGAAAGCCAATACTATTAAAAGGGGATGAGGTGTTGTTTAATGGCTTGCTTGCTCAAAGTGCTAGTGATATGCTCCAAAGCCCTCAACCACTTTCTCGTATCCACATATGTCCCAAACCAAAAGTCAAACTCGGCCCCACCGATTTGATCCATCCGGCGCCATCGAGTTCATTTGACCTAGCCACTGCCAGAAACCCTAGTCACTTCAGTTTAGCCGATGGGATCTCGGTCTCACCGAGATGGTGTTGTAGGGTGGAACCCTAAGTGAAGATCTTTCACGAATTGGAGGGGGAATCCCCAAGAACAAGATGAACACAAGAGAGAAAACAAGAGGAACACTCAAGAACAAGTCCAATCACACATCCACTAGACCGACAAACACACAAGATCCAGAAGATACATGAACAATCAAAGGGAAACAAGATACATGGTAGAGTTCATCCCAAATCCTATGAAGGAGATGAGGGCTTGATGATCTAGGTAGATCCTTCCCTCAAGGGGGGCTTGAATCCCTAGGGATCTTCTCCAATGGAGGTCTTGTACTCCAATGGAGTCTTCTCTCTCAAGAGGAATCCCACAAGGGGAGGTACATGAGCTAAGCTCTATGATTTGTGTCTATTCTTAGCTATCCTCTAAATGAGCAAGGGGGGGGGGTGCTTATATAGTCTAGGGACTAAAAGAGAGGAAGAGGGGGATACAAGGGACCAAATCCCAAAAGTGCACGCAGGCACGCGGAGGGGTCCGGGCACCCGGGGTAAAGGGGGTCCGGGCACCCGGACCGGTCAGAGGCGCCGGGAGAAGGAGGACCGGGCACCCGGGGCGCGAGGGGCCGGGCACCCGGACTAGGCCGAGGCCGGCTGGGAGTTGGGCCGGGCACCCGAGGGTGATGGCCCGGGCACCCGGTGGCGGGGATGGACCGCGCTGGGAGGAGGCCGGGCACCCAGGGGTGGTGACCCGGGCACCCGGGGTGGGCTGCACAACGCCCTGGTGGGCAGGGCCGGGCACCCGGGCCCTCCTGGCTGGGCACCCGGGGTGGCCTGGGCCTTGGCCAACCGGCAGTTGGTGGCCGGGCACCCGGACGGGTCCGAGGCCTGCGTAGCTTCGCGCTCTTCTCTCGCTCTTCTTCTCTTCATGTGCTTGTGTCTCCGTACTCGCCTCTTCACGGTCTTCTTCTTGGTACCTACGAGTGCATAGAGTTTCCATATGAGGTAGAATCCGACTCTCGTGTGACACCGAAAGAGACCCGAAGAGGAAAGAGTTCACCTCGGTTTTGACGGTGCGTGCGCGAGCTCTTGTCGTAGGTCCTCTCTGTGCTTGCGGTGTGACGTCCATGGGGATGGTTGAGGGACGCTCCGCATCATCTCCCCCCCCCCTTGGGAGAGATCCGTCCATGGATCGTGATCTTCATCACCATGGGAAAGAGAGGGCGTCGCCGTGTAGAAGTGGTCAACCACCAAGGACTTGTCATGTGGAATTTCGAAATGGGCACTCTCTAATGTCGCACCGTCTTGTGATTCCTTCGAAAGGGGCCAGTACAACAAACACTTGGAAAAACAAATGTGGTTAGCATTAGAGCAAAACCAAACATTCAAGAGGTGATTCACCAAACAAGTGTCGTTATCAAGCATAGCATATGGTTTGACAAGGGAGTGTGGCACAGCATGTAAGCACATAAATTTATCATATGGTGAAGCATCATGGAAACGATCATGCAAGGGTGAGGTAAAGGTGCTAATATGTGGGACAAGTGAACAAGCATCTACCTCAATGTCATGGCAAGCGTGCATTAGGGGCTCAACAAACGGTCGATGGTATGCATAAGAAGCATTCACAACACAAAATAAGAGAAGATGTCTAAACACATGGGGTAAGTGCAAGACAATCCGATCATAATGTGCACATGGTGTAGTGAAAATCGAGTGGCACTCAACACGATAGCAAGAGCAATTGTTCATCATGTGTGAGGCAATCAAATCAATCATGTGATAAGCAATGGGACATGGCGTAAGTGAAGTAACGACATTGTTGCAACCAAGCATGTTATAGGACCAAGTAATCCAAGAATTGGATGCAACATGAGCAAGCATAGAAATCAAGCCATGCAAACTAGCGGAGCGAAGATGCAACACACTAGAGGAAATCATAGCAATCATGTCATGTGAGCAAATGATGGATATAGGAAATGCACATGACATATCGCGAGCACGAACACAAAGCAAGATGAATGTATCATCATAGGCTTGGGGCACATAGCAAAGATGACAAGAACAAGCAATATCTCCACCAAGCTTGCAAATACACATACAAGTAGTAGAATCAATCATCATATGTAATGCAAAGCATGGGTCACAAATGCATGGCAAAGGCATAGGAATGAGCATACCATGCAAAGTGAACATGGCAAGATGGGCATAGAGTGAGAAGTGGTAAATAACCCATAACCATGTGAGAGCCATGTAGAAGAAATGTGCGAAGTCTTTGCGCGAAGAGAGCGATGGGAAAGGCAATCCATGTGATCCCAAGTCATCGTTGCTCCCAAGAGCTCGTTTTGTCAACTCATGGGATTGCGAGGTTGACAAGTATTCATGGGTACCTACACAAAAGAGACACAAACCAAAGAAATTGTGCGCGTGGTAAATGTACACATCATCCATCATGATGTGTATGTGCACATGTGAGTTAGCACAAGATAAGCATCGCTCAAAGATATTTGATGCATGGTATAAGAACATGTCATCCATCATGAAAGAATAGTTATTGTGTATGACACGATGGGGATTGAAATTTAGCATAGAAGTATATGGCACATCAATAGCATGTTTATTCATGGGGAGCATATGGTGCACACAAGTAGTGGGACCATGCAATGGATAGGATGAATCAAAATCTCCTAAAATGTATGAGGAAACTATGGGGGTGTCCTCATGAGCATTAATGGAAGCATCACATGGAGAATATTGACAACATCCAAAACAATGCATATCCGAAGCTAGGTGGTCATGGCGTGGCATATGAGATAAATGATGCAAAGGAAGCATACCAACATCATCACAAGAAAAACAAATGCCAATAACCAAGGGCTTGTCGTCTATGCCATATGTGCAAATTGGGTTTATCTTGATGGCATAGGCATAGGCACTAAGATGAGATTGCAAATATGACATATTTTTGATCTCATGCATAGCATATGACAAGTCAAGAGGATTGTCAAACATGATGTGACCAAGAGAATTATCACAAGAAATCCTATGTAACATGGCCTCACAACTAATAGACTCCACATGAGAATCATCATAATCATCATAAATGGGCAAATCATCGCATGGGGAAATCGCACTAGCATGAAGCATGGAAATAGGTGGATCAACATCATGCAAGCAATCAATGTCAAGAATGTCCACTAGTGGGACTAGAGCATCACCTTCACATATTTTACCTTGTTCATTCCACTCAAGTGGTGTAGGTGAGGTGGCAAAGACCAAATGGTGGTCATCATCTTCATCTTGATGGAACCATGTGGGGGTGCATCATATTCCACCATGGTCATCGTCTTGTCCATAGGAAGGATGAAGTCGTCGCGGATCGGCGCATCATCATATATGGGACCTAGCACCAAATGAGAAGACACAATAGAGGTAGAGGTCAAGTTGTTAGCAACGCAAATGGCCTCACGTGCCCTATCAACTTCCTCACTCTCTCTATGTGGTGGTGGCTCACTCACTCCCTCAAGGTAGGTGCACTCAATGTCACATATGGTGGAGTCACTCAAATCACTCAAGTTGTGGTGGTGGTGGCTCTCCTCACATGGAAATTGTGGCAACTCATCATATACGGGGTTAGTGGTGAAGTCACTCTCACTCTCCATATGGTGGCACAAGTCACTCAAGTCATCATATGTCGCCGTGGTCGAAGGAAAAATCCCATGCTCAACCATCTCGTCGTCGTCACCGTGGATGAAGGCCGAAGATGGCACATCATCGTTCTCCTCCATGACCGAAGGGAAAATCCCATGCTCGATCATCTCGTCACCATCGCCGTGGAGGAAGGCCGAAGTAGGTGTACTCGTCGGAGGCAGGCGAAGATGCCATACGTCCAAAGGCGAAGATGCCTTGATTACACATGGCGAAGATGCCGAAGTGGTCGTAGTAGTCGTAGCTCCGTCTTGGTGGTGCTTGTCTCGCGGTCTTCTCTTGTGCTCATGAAGTTTGGCCGTAGCTTGATGTAGAGCTTTTTGGGACTTGTAGGTGTACGCATCGCGAGCATCTTCATCTTGATGGTGTTGTAGTGCTTGAGCTCGATGATGTTCCGAAGATTGGCCACTTGAGCGTCGGTGCCTTGAAGATGACGAAGGGGAAGAAGACTTGTAGTTGGCCATCATGTCTCATACTTGATCCCTTTGTTCGGCCAACTTGGTGTCGAGGTAGTCCCTTATACTTGCTTTGTTTTGGTGAATGTCGATGGCGAGTCGCTCAATGCCTTGCATTGCTCGTTGTAGTCCGAATTTGGAGGCTTTGGAGATGTAGTTGTTTGCATTGTCGTTGTCGTGGAAGACCGGAGATGAAATGCCTTGCCTATCCATCACAAGACTCGAGTAGAGGTGAGTAGGAAATGAGATAAACAATACCAAGTTACCTTTTCCCAAAGTTGAGGATGTATCCCGTTTCACTCAATGTGAGATGAAAGAATAGTGGAATTGGTACCGGACTTGTTCACTCATACCTATCAAGTAAAGCTTATAGTGGAGCTCGATGAGGATAGTGGCACAAAAATTTGATGCAAAATGTTATCAAGAGTCAATAATGTTGGAAAAGATTCACAAATTCGCAAGCAAAACAAGTAGACCAATAGCAATATGTGGCACACGGAAACACACGCACGGATAGATAAATGGGGTCATGCAACCAAGGAATGAGCACAAAATGTGGAATCCACGGAAAACGCTCGTGTTGCACAACTCAAGAGAGACGCTAGCACGATTGCTCAATAGGCGGATACGACACTTGTGCACAACCTATAAGATGCAAATGTATGAGCCTTCGATCCCAAGTATGCTATGTGTATGATGTTCCCGAGGTTCTTCTCAAGATGATCCAAGATGATAGGATATGACAATCTTATGTGCAATGGTATGATGCTATGGCTCTTGCTTACAAGCTCTTTGCTCTCTTTTCCTTTTGCTTAAAAGCTTATTCTCTCTCTTTTTTTATGATATGGCCACTTATGCAAAATGCACAAACCAAGATAGCAATTGTGTATATGCGGGAACGATCTTGTGACACAAGGGATGATATGATGATACCAAGATGATACCAATATGATATGGTATGTATGCAATGGAAGGTATGGATCACTAATGTGCACAAGTAACGTTGCCGATAATACTCAAAGGGCTAGTCTCGATAGGCAAGTGACGCAAAATGGTCTAAGGGGTTAACAATGTAATGGCAAGAATGTACAATGAAGGGATACCACGATACCAAGGTGATAAGGAGGTTACCGCTCTTGCTTACGGTTAGGTTGTCAAAATGGTGAAGTGGTCGATGTCGATGACGACCTCGTGGCAATGATGAGTGGCAGTGTTCTTGATGTAGATACCAAGATGATGTAGACCCATCCCTAAGTAGCCGAAACACCTTAGGAAACGGTAAAAAAACCGCGAACTCAAAATCTCAAGGAAAATGTCAAATGGTGGTAGCGAAATGCGTTGGTGGTTCCGGAGTTAGCAATGCGGAAGTGGTGGTGGTGGTTGATGACGAAGAAACCGTCCCTAAGTAGCCGAAACACCTTAGGAGACTCAAGTCACCACTCAAGCAACCACAAATGCTATATGGATCAAAAATGGGTTAGGTTGCGTAAAGCTATGGTGGTTTGGCGGATGATATGGTGGATGGCCTATGCGAAGATGCCAAAATGTCAATTTTTTGATGGAGTCAAATGGTGTTGGAACCTATCTATATGGATGGGGGATGTCAATAGCTACTCAGTGAGCTAAAGAACGTCAAAAACGGACTCCGGGAGCAAAAGTTATGGCCGAAACGGTTTTTGTTGGTGGGCTGTTTCTGGGAGGTGCGGGTGCCCAGGGTTTGGGGGTGCGGGCACCCGGGGTGGTCAGGGGCAAACAGCCCGGGGGTGCGGGTGCCCGGGGTTTGGGGTGCGGGCACCCGGGGTGGTCAGCG
>NC_041385.1:532903057-532954954 GCF_002162155.2 Triticum dicoccoides | reverse complement strand
GGGGTCCGGGTGCCCGGGATTTGAGGTCCGGGTGCCCGGGGGTGTCGGATTTGGGCGGAAATTCGTGGGAAGATGCAAGAAATTGGTGGATTTTGTGGAGAGAAAGGTGAAGATGGATGGGGGGAAGGCTAGATCCACTTGAAACCAAGAAAATCCATGGATCAAATCCAACAAAATCTCATCAAACCAACAAATCACAAAAAAAATTTGGGGCTATTTTTTGTGGGGAATTTTCGAAATTGGGCAAGAACAAGCAAAATTAGGCTAGAAAACAAAGAGGGGAGGCTCCAATTTCATGATCAACATGGCTCATGATACCAAGATGTTGTAGGGTGGAACCCTAAGTGAAGATCTTTCACGAATTGGAGGGGGAATCCCCAAGAACAAGATGAACACAAGAGAGAAAACAAGAGGAACACTCAAGAACAAGTCCAATCACACATCCACTAGACCGACAAACACACAAGATCCACAAGATACATGAACAATCAAAGGGAAACAAGATACATGGTAGAGTTCACCCCAAATCCTATGAAGGAGATGAGGGCTTGATGATCTAGGTAGATCCTTCCCTCAAGGGGGGCTTGAATCCATAGGGATCTTCTCCAATGGAGGTCTTGTACTCCAATGGAGTCTTCTCTCTCAAGAGGAATCCCACAAGGGGAGGTACATGAGCTAAGCTCTATGATTTGTGTCTATTCTTAGCTATCCTCTAAATGAGCAAGGGGGGGGGGGTGCTTATATAGTCTAGGGACTAAAAGAGAGGAAGAGGGGGATACAAGGGACCAAATCCCAAAAGTGCACGCAGGCACGCGGAGGGGTCCGGGCACCCGGACCGGTCAGAGGCGCCGAGAGAAGGAGGACCGGGCACCCGGGGCGTGAGGGGCCGGGCACCCGGACTAGGCCGAGGCCGGCTGGGAGCTGGGTCGCGCACCCGAGGGTGATGGCCCGGGCACCCGGTGGCGGGGCTGGACCGCGCTGGGAGGAGGCCGGGCACCCGGGGGTGGCGACCCGGGCACCCGGGGTGGGCTGCATAGCGCCCTGGTGGGCAGGGCCGGGCACCCGGGCCCTCCTGGCCGGGCACCCGGGGTGGCCTGGGCCTTGGCCAACCGGCGGCTGGTGGCCGGGCACCCGGACGGGTCCGAGGCCTCCGTAGCTTCGCGCTCTTCTCTCGCTCTTCTTCTCTTCATGTGCTTGTGTCTCTGTCCTCGCCTCTTCACGGTCTTCTACTTGGTACCTACGAGTGCATAGAGTTTCCATATGAGGTAGAATCCGACTCTCGTGTGACACCGAAAGAGACCCAAAGAGGAAAGAGTTCACCTCGGTTTCGATGGTGCGTGCGCGAGCTCTTGTCGTAGGTCCTCTCCGTGCTTGCAGTGTGACGTCCATGGGGATGGTCGAGGGATGCTCCGCATCAGATGGGCTTGCAAACTCCCTATCATCTATTGCAATATTTTCGGTCTCATCGAGAATATGTAATCGGTCACACCGAGTTTGCCTGACCAACTCTCTGTTTTGCTTATTACCAAATCGGTCCCACCGAGTTGTGTAATCGGTCAAACTGAGATGAGGTTTTACCCTAACCCTTGCACATCGGTCCCACTAAGTTGATCATATCAGTCCCACCGAAATGCCTAACGGTCACATTATGAACTAAATCAGTTCGACCGAGTTCGCTGATTCGGTCCCACCGAGTTTGGTGAAGTGTGTGTAAAGGTTAGATTTTGTGTGGAGGCTATATATACCCCTCCACTCACTCCTCATTCATAGAGGAAAGCCATCAGAACATGCCTACACTTCCAGCATTCATTTTCTAAGAGAGAACCACCAACTCATGTGTTGAGGCCAAGATATTCCAATCCAACCATATGAATCTTGATCTCTAGGCTCCCCCAAGTTGCTTTCCACTCAAATCATCTTCCACCAAATCCAATCCTATGAGAGCGAATTGGGTGTTGGGGAGACTATCATTTGAAGCACAAGAGCAAGGAGTTCATCATCAACACACCATCTATTACCTTTTGGAGAGTGGTGTCTCCTAGATTGGTTAGGTGTCACTTGGGAGCCTCCGACAAGATTGTGGAGTTGAACCTAGGAGTTTGTACGGGCAAGGAGATCGCCTACTTCGTGAAGATCTACCCTAGTGAGGCAAGTCCTTCGTGGGCGATGGCCATGGTGGGATAGACAAGGTTGCTTCTTCATGGACCCTTCGTGGGTGGAGCTCTCCGTGGACTCGCGCAACCGTTACCCTTCATGGGTTGAAGTCTCCATCAACGTGGATGTACGATAGCACCACCTATCGGAACCACGCCAAAAACATCCATGTCTCCAATTGCATTTGCACACTCCAATCCCATCTCTTTACTTTCTTGCAAGTTACATGCTTTACTTTCCGCTGCCCATATACTCTTTGCATGCTTGCTTGATATGTATTGTGAATGGCTAAACTTGTGCTTAAACTCCACCTAAACTTGAAAACCTTAAAAACTGTCAACTTTGTGTGTTGAGTGTCTATTCACCCCCTCTAGACACCTCTTCTTGATCCTTTCAATTGGTATCAGAGCTTTGGTCTCCATTGCTTTGGTTTAAACACCATTGGAGGAAGATGGATGAGTCTACTTTGGGGAGTCTTAGACGTAGAGTGCCTATACTTGATGGACAGTACTTTCATGAGTGGAAAAATGAGATGCTTGAGATTTTCAATGAATATCATTTGAACAAGTACATTACTAGCCCTTGTGCACCTCATGTTGATCCTATGCATCCTACCCTTGATGAGTCAATTGACATGATTCGCAATCTTAGAACTGTTAATCTTATCACTAGAGGTTTGCCTAGAAAGTTGATTGGTTGCTTGCCTACTCTTAAGTGTGCCTACACTATATGGAGATTTCTTGAGGAACGATTTCCAAATTATTCCTTTCAAAATCTAGATGAGATTCTTCATCAGGCTATTGCCTTGAGTAAGATGAATTCCAATGATCCTAAGTTTGGTGATTGTCTATTTGAGCTTACAAATCTTATGCGTGCCAAAGGAGATGTTGGAATTATTAGCAATATTATTTCCGAAGCTATTAGAATTCATAAAGAAGATCATTGTCAAAATCATTTATCTAATGAATCACCCTCTCTAGGAATTGATCCACCACATGACGATGTTGAACGTGGATAATATGATGAGGATGATGATAGTGACTATGATCTTGATGATGCAATGAGACACTTCGGTCTTATGGCAAATCTTCGAGGATACATGGCAGGAGGAAAGGAATGGGTCCTTGATAGTGGATGTACCGATCACATGACCAGAGATAAAGATATGTTTCGTGAGCTTGCTTAAAACGACGGCCCTCGAAAGTATGTCACTTTTGGTGACAACTTAAAGGGTAAGGTGGTTGGCCTCGGTAAGGTGGCCATCTCACATGATAGCTCCATACAAAATGTCATGCTCGTTGAATCTCTTAGCTATAATCTGCTTTCTGTTTCTAGACTAGCTAACTTTGGTTTCAATGTCCTATTTAGCAAAGTAGATTGCCAAGTGTTTCATAGAGATAATCATAAAATGGTCTTTAATGGTATACGTAAAGGTGATCTATACATTGTTGATTTCACTAAAAAGGCTCAACCTAGAACTTGCTTGATTGCTAAATCTTCTAAAGGCTAGTTGTGGCATAGACGGTTAGGTCATGTGGGCATGCGAAACCTTGACAAGCTTATTAAAGGTGATCATATCCTTGGTGTTAAAGATGTCATATTTGATAAGGATAGACTTTGTAGCGCTTGCCAAGCAGGAAAACAGGTTGGAGGAAGCCACCCCGTGAAGAACATCATGACCACAAGGAGACCGCTCGAGCTACTTCACATGGATCTTTTCGGTCCCAACGCTTACAAAAGTCTCGGTGGAAACTCATTTGGTCTAGTTATAGTTGGTGATTTTTCAAGATTTACGTGGGTGTTCTTTCTTGACGATAAATCGCAAGTCCAAAAGATCTTCAAAAACTTTGCTAGGAAGGCCCAAAATCAATTTGAAGTGAAGATCAAGAAGGTTCGCAGCGACAACGGAACGGAGTTCAAGAACGCCAATGTGGACACCTTTCTTGACGAAGAAGGGATTTCACATGAGTTCTCGGCTACGTACACACCTCAACAAAATGGAGTTGTTGAGAGGAAGAACCGGACGCTCATCGAAATGGCAAGAACGATGCTTGATGAGCACAAGACGCCAAAGCACTTTTTGGCGGAAGCGGCTGAGACAGCTTGTCATGCGACAAATCGCTTGTATCTTCACAAGCTACTCGGCAAGACGGCATACGAGCTTCTCACCGGTAACAAACCCCAAGTTGGATACTTTCGAGTATTCAGCTCCAAGTGCTACATTCTTGATAAGCTTCGCCGTTCTAAATTTTCTCCTAAATCTCATGAAGGTTTCCTACTTGGTTATGGCTCAAACTCTCACACTTACCTGAAGTAAATATGCCCAAGAGGCAATAATAAAGTTATTATTTATTTCCTCATATCATGATAAATGTTTATTATTCATGCTAGAATTGTATTAACCAGAAACATAATACATGTGTGAATACATAGACAAACATAACGTCACTAGTATGCCTCTACTTGACTAGCTCATTAATCAAAGATGGTTATGTTTCCTAACCATAGGCATGTGTTGTCATTTGATTAATGGGATCACATCATTAGGAGAATGATGTGATTGACATGACCCATTCCGTTAGCCTAGCACTTGATCGTTTAGTATATTGCTATTGCTTTCTTCATGACTTATACATGTTCCTGAAACTATGAGATTATGCAACTCCCGTTTACCGGAGGAACACTTTGGGTGCTACCAAACGTCACAACGTAACTGGGTGATTATAAAGGAGTACTATAGGTGTCTCCAAAGGTAGATGTTGGGTTGGCGTATTTCGAGATTAGGTTTTGTCACTCCGATTGTCGGAGAGGTATCTCTGGGCCCTCTCGGTAATGCACATCACTATAAGCCTTGCAAGCAATGTATCTAATGAGTTAGTTACGGAATGATGCATTACATAACGAGTAAAGAGACTTGCCGGTAACGAGATTGAACTAGGTATTGGATACCAACGATCGAATCTCGGGTAACTAACATACCGATGACAAAGGGAACAACGTATGTTGTTATGCGGTTTGACCGATAAAGATCTTCGTAGAATATGTGGGAGCCAATATGGGCATCTAGGTCCCGCTATTGGTTATTGACCGGAAACGTGTCTCGATCATGTCTACATAGTTCTCCAACCCATAGGGTCCGCACGCTTAACGTTTCGTTGACGATATAGTATTATATGAGTTATGCATGTTGGTAACCGAATGTTGTTCAGAGTCCCAGATGAGATCATGGACATGACGAGGAACTCCGGAATGGTCCGGAGATAAAGTTTGATATATGAGATAATAGTGTTTGATCTCCGGAAGGGTTCCGGAATTCACCGGAAGGGGTTCCGGATGTTTCCCGAAATGTTTGGGTACGAGAACACGTTATTTGGGCCAAAGGGGAAAGCCCATGAGGCTTTTGGAAAGTGCAAAAGGAAGTTTTGCGGAGACCAGAGGCTAGACGCCAGGAACCCTGGCGTCTAGGGGGTAGACGCCGGGAACCCTGGCGTCTAGCCCTGGAGTCCGTGTAGGACTCTTGCCTTTCGGGCAAAACCAACTTTGAGGAGGCTTTTGCTCCAAGTTTCGACCCCAGGGCTCAACATATAAATAGAGGGGCAGGGCTAGCACCAAAGACACATCAAGAAACACCAAGCCATGTGCCGGCAACCCTATCCCCTCTAGTTTATCCTCCATCATAGTTTTCGTAGTGCTTAGGCAAAGCCCTGCGAAGATTGTTCTTCACCAACACCGTCACCATGCCGTCGTGCTGCCGGAACTCATCTACTACTTCGCCCGTCTTGCTGGATCGAGAAGGCGAGGACGTCATCGAGCTTAACGTGTGCAGAACTCGGAGGTGCCGTGCGTTTGGTACTTGGATCGGTCGGATCGTGAAGACGTACGACTACATCAACCGCGTTGACAAACGCTTCCGCTTAGCGATCTTCAAGGGTATGAAGATACACTCGCCTTCTCGTTGCTATACATCACCATGATCTTGCGTGTGCGTAGGAAAATTTTGAAATTACTACGTTCCCCAACAGTGGCATCCGAGCCTAGGTTTTATGCGTTGATGTTATATGCACGAGTAGAACACAAGTGAGTTGTGGGCAATGCAAGTCATACTGCTTACCAGCATGTCATACTTTGGTTCGGCGGTATTGTGAGATGAAGCGGCCCGGTCCGACATTACGTGTACGCTTACGCGAGACTGGTTTCACCGTTACGAGCACTCGTGCTTAAAGGTGGATGGCGGGTGTCTGTCTCTCTCACTTTAGCTGAATCGAGTGTGGCTACGCCCGGTCCTTGCGAAGGTTAAAACAGCACTAACTTGACGAACTATCGTTGTGGTTTTGATGCGTAGGTAAGAACGGTTCTTTCTAAGCCCGTAGCAGCCACGTAAAATTTGCAACAACAAAGTAGAGGACGTCTAACTTGTTTTTGCAGGGCATGTTGTGATGTGATATGGTCAAGACGTGATGCTATATTCTATTGTATGAGATGATCATGTTTTGTAACCGAAGTTATCGGCAACTGGCAGGAGCCATATGGTTGTCGCTTTATTGTATGAAATGCAAACGCACTGTAATTGCTTTACTTTATCACTAAGCAGTAGCGATAGTCATAGAAGCAATAGATGGCGTAACGACAACGATGCTGCGATGGAGATCAAGGTGTCGCGCTGGTGACGATGGTGATCACGACGGTGCTTCGAAGATGGAGATCACAAGCACAAGATGATGATGGCCATATCATATCACTTATATTGATTGCATGTGATGTTTATCCTTTATGCATCTTATCTTGCTTTGATTGACGGTAGCATTTTAAGATGATCTCTCACTAATAATCAAGAAGTGTTCTCCCTGAGTATGCACCGTTGCGAAAGTTCTTCGTGCTGAGACACCACGTGATGATCGGGTGTGATAGGCTCTACGTTCAAATACAATGGGTGCAAAACAGTTGCACACGCGAATACTCAGGTCATACTTGACGAGCCTAGCATATACAGATATGGCCTCGGAACACGGAGACCGAAAGGTCGAACGTGAATCATATAGTAGATATGATCAACATAGTGATGTTCACCATTGAAACTACTCCATCTCACGTGATGATCGAACATGGTTTAGTTGATTTGGATCACGTAATCACTTAGATGACTAGAGAGATGTCTATCTAAGTGGGAATTCTTAAGTAATATGATTAATTGAACTTAAATTTTTCATGAACTTAGTACCTGATAGTATTTTGCTTGTCTATGTTTGATTGTAGATAGATGGCTCGTGCTGTTGTTCCATTGAATTTTAATGCGTTCCTTGAGAAAACAAAGTTGAAAGATGATGGTAGCAATTATACGGACTAGGTCCGTAACCTGAGGATTATCCTCATTGCTGCATAGAAGAATTACGTCCTCGAAGCACCGCTGGGTGCCAGGCCTGCTGCTGATGCAACTGACGACGTTAAGAACGTCTGGCAGAGCAAAGCTGATGACTACTCGATAGTTCAGTGTGCCATGCTTTACGGCTTAGAACCGGGTCTTCAACGGCGTTTTGAACGTCATGGAGCATATGAGATGTTCCAGGAGTTGAAGTTAATATTTCAAGCAAATGCCCGGATTGAGAGATATGAAGTCTCCAATAAGTTCTATAGCTGCAAGATGGAGGAGAATAGTTCTGTCAGTGAACACATACTCAAAATGTCTGGGTATAATAATCACTTGATTCAACTGGGAGTTAATCTTCCTGATGATAGTGTCATTGACAGAATTCTTCAATCACTGCCACCAAGCTACAAGAGCTTTGTGATGAACTATAATATGCAAGGGATGGACAAGACTATTCCCGAGCTCTTCGCAATGCTAAAAGCCGCGGAGGTAGAAATCAAGAAGGAGCATCAAGTGTTGATGGTTAACAAGACCACCAGTTTCAAGAAAAAGGGCAAAGGGAAGAAAAAGGGGAACTTATAGAAGAACAGCAAACAAGTTGCTGCTCAAGAGAAGAAACCCAATCTGGACCTAAGCCTGAGACTGAGTGCTTCTACTGCAAGCAGACTGGACACTGGAAGCAGAACTGCCCCAAGTATTTGGCGGATAAGAAGGATGGCAAAGTGAACAAAGGTATATGTGATATACATGTTATTGATGTGTACCTTACTAATACTCACAGTAGTACCTGGGTATTTGATACTAGTTCTGTTGCTAATATTTGCAACTCGAAACAGGGACTATGGATTAAGCGAAGATTAGCTAAGGACGAGGTGACGATGCGCGTGGGAAATGGTTCCAAAGTCGATGTGATCGCGGTCGGCACGCTACCTCTACATCTACCATCGGGATTAGTTTTAGACCTAAATAATTGTTATTTGGTGCCAGCGTTGAGCATGAACATTATATCTGAATCTTGTTTGATGCGAGACGGTTATTCATTTAAATCAGAGAATAATGGTTGTTCTATTTATATGAGTGATACCTTTTATGGTCATGCACCCTTGAAGAGTGGTCTATTTTTATTGAATCTCGAAAGTAGTGATACACATATTCATAATGTCGAAGCCAAAATATGCAGAGTTGATAATGAGAGTGCAACTTATTTGTGGCACTGCCGTTTAGGTCATATTGGTGTAAAGCGCATGAAGAAACTCCATACTGATGGACTTTTGGAGTCACTTGATTATGAAACACTTGGTACTTGTGAACCGTGCCTCATGGGCAAGATGACTAAAACACCGTTCTCCGGTACTATGGAGAGAGCAACAAATTTGTTGGAAATCATACATACAGATGTATGTGGTCCGATGAATGTTGAAGCTCGTGGCGGATATCGTTATTTTCTCACCTTCACAGATGATTTGAGCAGATATGGGTATATCTACTTAATGAAACACAAGTCTGAAACATTTGAAAAGTTCAAAGAATTTCAGAGTGAAGTGGAAAATCATCGTAACAAGAAAATAAAGTTTCTACGATCTGATTGTGGAGGAGAATATTTGAGTTACGAGTTTGGTTTACATTTGAAACAATGTGGAATAGTTTCGCAACTCACGCCACCTGGAACACCACAAAGAAATGGTGTGTCCGAACGTCGTAATCGTACTTTACTAGATATGGTGTGATCTATGATGTCTCTTACCGATTTACCGCTATCGTTCTGGGGTTATGCTTTAGAGACAGCCGCATTCACGTTGAATAGGGCACCATCAAAATCCGTTGAGACGACGCCTTATGAACTGTGGTTTGGCAAGAAACCAAAGTTGTCTTTTCTTAAAGTTTGGAGCTGCGATGCTTATGTGAAGAAACTTCAACCAGATAAGCTCGAACCTAAATCGGAGAAATGTGTCTTCATAGGATACCCAAAAGAGACTATTGGGTACACCTTCTATCACAGATCTGAGGGCAAGATTTTCTTTGCTAAAATCGGACCCTTTCTAGGGAAGGAGTTTCTCTCGAAAGAAGTGAGTGGGAGGAAAGTAGAACTTGATGAGGTAACTGTACCTGCTCCCTCATTGGAAAGTAGTTCATCACAAGAACCAGTTCCTGTGACAACTACACCAATAGTGAGGAAGCTAATGATATTGATCATGAAACTTCAGATCAAGTTTCTACTGAACCTCGTAGGTCTACCAGAGTAAGATCCGCACCAGAGTGGTACGGTAATCGTATTCTGGAAGTCATGTTACTTGACCATGATGAACCTACGAACTATGAGGAAGCGATGATGAGCCCGGATTCCGCAAAATGGCTAGAGGCCATGAAATCTGAGATGGGATCCATGTATGAGAACAAAGTATGGACTTTGGTTGACTTGCCCGATGATCGGCAAGCCATTGAAAATAAATGGATCTTTAAGAAGAAGACTGACGCTGATGGTAATGTAACAGTCTATAAAGCTCGACTTGTTGCGAAAGGTTTTCGACAAGTTCAAGGGGTTGACTACGATGAGACTTTCTCACCCGTAGCGATGCTTAAGTCTGTCCGAATCATGTTAGCTATTGCTGCATTTCATGATTATGAAATTTGGCAAATGGATGTCAAAACTGCATTCTTGAATGGATTTCTGGAAGAAGAGTTGTATATGATGCAGCCAGAAGGTTTTGTTGATCCAAAAGGTGCTAAAAAAGTGTGCAAGCTCCAGCGATCCATTTATGGACTGGTGCAAGCATCTCGGAGTTGGAATAAACGCTTTGATAGTGTGATCAAGGCATATGGTTTTATACAGACTTTTGGAGAAGCCTGTATTTACAAGAAAGTGAGTGGGAGCTCTGTAGCATTTCTGATATTATATGTAGATGACATATTATTAATTGGAAATGATATAGAATTTATGGATAGCATAAAGGGATACTTGAATAAAAGTTTTTCAATGAAAGACCTCGGTGAAGCTGCTTACATATTGGGCATCAAGATTTATAGAGATAGATCAAGACGCTTAATAGGACTTTCACAAAGCACATACCTTGATAAAATTTTGAAAAAGTTCAAAATGGATCACGCAAAGAAAGGGTTCTTACTCGTGCTTCAAGGTGTGAAGTTGAGTCAGACTCAATGCCCGACCACAGCAGAAGATATAGGGAAAATGAAAGATGTTCCCTATGCTTCAGCCATAGGCTCTATCATGTATGCAATGCTGTGTACCAGACCTGACGTATGCTTAGCAATAAGCTTGGCAGGAAGGTACCAAAGTAATCCAGGAGTGGATCACTGGACAGCGGTCAAGAACATCCTGAAATACCTGAAAAGGACTAAGGATATGTTTCTCGTATATGGAGGTGACAAAGAGCTAGTCGTAAATGCTTACGTTGATGCAAGCTTTGACACTGATCCGGACGATTCTAAATCGAAAACCGGATACGTATTTTTATTAAACGGTGGAGCTGTAAGTTGGTGCAGTTCTAAACAAAGCGTCGTGGCGGGATCTACATGTGAAGCGGAGTACATAGCTGCTTCTGAAGCAGCAAATGAAGGAGTCTGGATGAAGGAGTTCATTTCCGATCTAGGTGTCATACCTAGTGCATCGGGACCAATGAAGATCTTCTGTGACAATACTGGTGCAATTGCCTTGGCAAAGGAATCCAGATTTCACAAGAGGACCAAGCACATCAAGAGACGCTTCAATTCCATTCGGGACCAAGTCCAAGTGGGAGACATAGAGATTTGCAAAATACATATGGATCTGAATGTTGCAGACCCATTGACTAAGCCTCTCTCACGAGCAAAACATGATCAGCACCAAGACTCCATGGGTGTTAGAATCATTACTATGTAATCTAGATTATTGACTCTAGTGCAAGTGGGAGACTGAAGGAAATATGCCCTAGAGGCAATAATAAAGTTATTATTTATTTCCTCATATCATGATAAATGTTTATTATTCATGCTAGAATTGTATTAACCGGAATCATAATACATGTGTGAATACATAGACAAACATAACGTCACTAGTATGCCTCTACTTGACTAGCTCATTAATCAAAGATGGTTATGTTTCCTAACCATAGGCATGTGTTGTCATTTGATTAATGGGATCACATCATTAGGAGAATGATGTGATTGACATGACCCATTCCGTTAGCCTAGCACTTGATCGTTTAGTATATTGCTATTGCTTTCTTCATGACTTATACATGTTCCTGAAACTATGAGATTATGCAACTCCCGTTTACCAGAGGAACACTTTGGGTGCTACCAAACGTCACAACGTAACTGGATGATTATAAAGGAGTACTATAGGTGTCTCCAAAGGTAGATGTTGGGTTGGCGTATTTCGAGATTAGGTTTTGTCACTCCGATTGTCGGAGAGGTATCTCTGGGCCCTCTCGGTAATGCACATCACTATAAGCCTTGAAAGCAATGTAGCTAAAGAGTTAGTTACGGAATGATGCATTACGTAACGAGTAAAGAGACTTGCCGGTAACGAGATTGAACTAGGTATTGGATACCGACGATCGAATCTCGGGTAAGTAACATACCAATGACAAAGGGAACAACGTATGTTGTTATGCGGTTTGACCGATAAAGATCTTCGTAGAATATGTGGGAGCCAATATGGGCATCCAGGTCCCGCTATTGGTTATTGACCGGAAACGTGTCTCGGTCATGTCTACATAGTTCTCGAACCCGTAGGGTCCGCACGCTTAACGTTTCATTGACGATATAGTATTATATGAGTTATGCATGTTGGTAACCGAATGTTGTTCGGAGTCCCGGATGAGATCATGGACATGACGAGGAACTCCGGAATGGTCCGGAGATAAAGTTTGATATATGAGATAATAGTGTTTGATCTCCGGAAGGGTTACGGAATTCACCGGAAGGGGTTCCGGATGTTTCCCGAAATGTTTGGGTACGAGAACACGTTATTTGGGCCAAAGGGGAAAGCCCACGAGGCTTTTGGAAAGTGCAAAAGGAAGTTTTGCGGAGACCAGAGGCTAGACGCCAGGAACCCTGGCGTCTAGGGGGTAGACGCCGGGAACCCTCGCGTCTAGCCCTGGAGTCCGTGTAGGACTCTTGCCTTTCGGGCAAAACCGACTTTGAGGAGGCTTTTGCTCCAAGTTTCGACCCCAGGGCTCAACATATAAATAGAGGGGCAGGGCTAGCACCAAAGACACATCAAGAAACACCAAGCCGTGTGCCGGCAACCCTGTCCCCTCTAGTTTATCCTCCGTCATAGTTTTCGTAGTGCTTAGGCGAAGCCCTGCGGAGATTGTTCTTCACCAACACCGTCACCACGCTGTCGTGCTGCCGGAACTCATCTACTACTTCGCCCGTCTTGCTGGATCGAGAAGGCGAGGACGTCATCGAGCTGAACGTGTGCAGAACTCGGAGGTGCCGTGCGTTCGGTACTTGGATCGGTCGGATCGTGAAGACGTACGACTACATCAACCGCGTTGACAAACGCTTCCGCTTAGCGATCTTCAAGGGTATGAAGATACACTCCCCTTCTCGTTGTTATACATCACCATGATCTTGCGTGTGCGTAGGAAAATTTTGAAATTACTACGTTCCCCAACAGTGGCATCCGAGCCTAGGTTTTATGCGTTGATGTTATATGCACGAGTAGAACACAAGTGAGTTGTGGGCAATACAAGTCATACTGCTTACCAGCATGTCATACTTTGGTTCGGCGGTATTGTGAGATGAAGCGGCCCGGTCCGACATTACGCGTACGCTTACGCGAGACTGGTTTCACCGTTACGAGCACTCGTGCTTAAAGGTGGCTGGCGGGTGTCTGTCTCTCTCACTTTAGCTGAATCGAGTGTGGCTACGCCCGGTCCTTGCGAAGGTTAAAACATCACTAACTTGACAAACTATCGTTGTGGTTTTGATGCGTAGGTAAGAACGGTTCTTTCTAAGCCCGTAGCAGCCACGTAAAATTTGCAACAACAAAGTAGAGGACATCTAACTTGTTTTTGCAGGGCATGTTGTGATGTGACATGGTCAAGACGTGATGCTATATTCTATTGTATGAGATGATCATGTTTTGTAACCGAAGTTATCGGCAACTGGCAGGAGCCATATGGTTGTCGCTTTATTGTATGAAATGCAAACGCCCTGTAATTGCTTTACTTTATCACTAAGCGGTAGCGATAGTCGTAGCCTATGGAAAGACATTTGCAAAGAGTAACACTAAAGAAAAGTGAAGTGACATTTGCAAAGAGTAACACTTAATTAGTGATATGGGAGAAGTGGCCGTGCATAAACTATAAGAAAGACATCGGCTTAGCCTATGGGCCGAGATTTATGATTCAACACATTTTATTCTGAGTTTGGAGGAAAATTGAAGAATATTCTTTCTCCAGCCAGTCTTGACCGTGGGTGGGCGGGGAGCTCCTATGTCACGCTTGATGCGGCAAATTGTCTAGCAATCGCACATGAGTAACTGCAGGCCCGATCGACTTTAGCGATAAGCTTTGTGCTTGCGGTTCTCCCTAATTTTTCTTAGTTTATATTATTTTTAAAATTTTAGATGTTTTTCAAAGTGAACATTTTTTGAAAATTTTGTGAACATTTATGAAAAAATAAACAATTTTCTGCATTTTGTAAACATTGTTTAAATGATGAATATTTTAAAAGTTTGTAACATTTAAACAAAATGTGTGAACATCTTTTAAAATTTTGAAACTGCGAATATTGTTTTGAAATTAAACTAAAACAAAAAGGAATCTTCTAGAAGGTTCCCAAAATCGGTAAAAAGCAGAATCCGAGCTAAATGGTCCGGCCCAAATCGTATCGTTAGCTTTGCTGGCTTGTGCGTTTGGTAGACAAACTGGCGGAACGAGCGTCATATAGGGATTTCCGTGGTAGCGCTTCCGAGGTACAGGCACGTTATAGAAGATCTGAGTATACAGGCACGTTATAGAAGAATCATAGTAGTCCATTTCGCAGTATAATATACCAATTCGCAGGGTGGCTATTACCTTTGACTTCCAATGTTCCCACTTCTAGTGTGATTTGGAGCTCGATCTAAGTTCATGGATCTACGGTGCAGTGGTAACCGACAGCCCTAGATGTCAAACAGCTTAAAATAATGCACGTTGGCAGAAGAATCATAGTTAATGGAAGGGGAACAGAGGCCACTCAAAACTCGAGATACTAGTGCTACACTGTAACTGCACCAGCCCACGAACTAGAAGAACTTAACGTAAATTGGCTAGCTGCTAGGAACACGAACACAGAAATGCACAAATATGCACCACTGCAAGCACAACACTGTCAATCATCCATCAACTGCATATGACTAGTTGATTATTACTCAGTACCAACTGGATCGAGGCGGCGCGGTCAATAAAATGGGCAATGCTGTCCGGCGGAGGGGCCGTAGAAGAGGACGCTGGTGGGGCAGTAGACGCCCTGCAGCCCCACCGGCGGCGAGGTGACGGTCTCCTTGACGAGCGAGAGCCCGATCCACTTGTTCGGCGGGTAGACGGGCTTGTCGCAGAGCGGCGTCGGCGACGTGCCCAGGTACAGCTTGCAGGTGCGCGCGTTGAAGTTGGCCAGGTCGTAGAACATCACCAGGAAGTAGCCGTGCTCGTCCGACACCGTCGCCGTCACGTTCACCACCTTCCTCCCGTAGCACACCAGATTCACCGTTGCACCTGCAAAGACAAAACCAAAACGGGCAGTAGAGATAATGTCAGCCTGCGTTCATGGATCGAATGGATGCATGCACGCATGAGATTAAGACTGAGCAGGCTAATTAGCTACTCTATGCCAAGGCGACGGAGTAGGTGACGCGAACCTTGGATCGGTGAGGCGTCCATGCCGCGGTTGTAGCCCCTGGATTTGCAAGATTTGCAGTAGATCACGCCCTGCACGACGACGAAAGGTGGCATCGGCTGGACAGGCGGCAACGGCGACATGTTCGTGTCATTGGCTGGCAACGGGGGCGTGGAAATGGCACTGGCCGGCTTAGGCGGCGGTGCCATGGCCGAGTAGTCGGCCATCACATGGTGGGCAGGGAGTAGCAGCGCGCCAAGGACGAGCAGTGCCGCCCGGACTACCGCTGCGTAGCTCCTCATCTCTGGCTAATAATTTTCCTGTCAACGAAGGTGTGTCGATCCCTAGTGGTATAAGCACAAGCACTATAGCTAAAGTCAGAATGAACTGGGTGATCAGACGTGTCCCGCCACGGGCTAATTTATAAGGGGGCGTGGGCTCTGTTTGCCCGGTGGCCAGTTGACCCAACGAGCTGCGCCCGCGGCCAAACCAGATTCCGTTCACAGTTAATGCAGAGGGCGTCTCGGAAGTTCGGTCTGCTTGCTGTCATTTTGTCTGTACAACGGTAACTTTTTTCTTTCTTGGGATTGATCACTTGGAAAGTGTGATGATATGATGATAAATTTCAAGATGTGGTTTTCCGTGCAGCGAAATCTGTCCGTTCGTGAGAATGCGCGCGGCTGCTTGGGTTAAGCGCAGAGCTTCGGCTCCGTTTGACTTCACCGTAGTGACTGCAATGATGGTTGCGCCTTTCTTCGGCAGCAGCTTCGCATGCCGTCGGATAGTTTGTTTAGTCCCGGCAATTAATGCGTAGAGTAACCAAAGGATGCCTGAGCTGGACAGAGTAACATGCCATGGTTAACCTGGCAAGTTGCTTCGTCAGATTCTGTTCCGGTGTGTCAGGTGCTAGCACGACGCGTCCTCCGATGGATCGTCGGTGATGCCACACGTAAATCATGGATCCGGGAGCTGACCGTTTAAAGCTTCTCTCATGTTCCAGATTGAGAAAATTGCAAAATAACATCACAGCTAGAGTAGTGTTTGGTACTACTCCCTCCATTCCAAAATATAGTGCGCCCGCGCTTCCCGAGGTTCAACTTTGACCATAAATTTAACCAACGAGACCAACTGCGGCAGGAGAAAAAATTATATAATTGAAAACTTCTTTCGAATACGAATTCACTGATATAATTTTTGCTCCCGCCGCAATCGGTCTTGGTAGTTAAATTTACGGTCAAAGTTGAAACACGTGGATAAAGGAAGCACTACATTGTGGAATGGAGGGAGTATAATTTTTCGTTCCTAAACTCATGAAAGTTAAGAAATCGTCCCTCAACATTGAAACCGACAAACCTCAGTCCCCGAACTAGTCAAGTCAGATAAGTTTCGTCCCTTATAACGCTTCGGGTGGATTGAGTAAGATGTGGACCCGGTTCTGACCGCCATGGTCCCAGTCCTGCACTCACTCGACCACCTTTCTCATATACCCTAAATCTGGAGCGGGCGGCGGCGATGGCAAATTCGCTCATGGGCTGCGGTGGCGGGAACTCAGACATGGTTACGACAGCAAACACGGTGGGCATGGTGGCATGGAGGTCGCAGAACCGGCAGTTCAACGTGTGACGGCACCGCTGCTCGTCCTCCATGTCCAGGGAGTGAAGAACCCCACACGCCATAGGTACATCGGGGCGTTGCTACGAGTTCCTTTCCAAGCGGTGGCTCGATGATGATGGCCGCGGCGAGTTAGCGGATAGTGACGTGGCGGTCAAACCTATAGGATGTGTTTGTTAGTCAAAAACATGTCCATGTCGGCAGGAAACCATCCAGAGAGACACGAGGGACTAAACTTACCTGGTTTGAAAATTTGAGGGACTACGCGCATCTCTAATCGATCCCGCAAAGCCGGTTAGAGGAGTAAACCTTTCAGTGGTTAGGAGTGAATTTGAAATAAAAAACTTCATACCTCGGCTCCCGCGAGCGGACGGGTGACTCCTATTCTGCCGCCTCCATGCCCCACCGTCCTCCCATCCTCCTCGCCGCCGCTGGAGGACATGACTAGGCGTAGCCCGGCGGTTGGCGGCGGGGCTCCCTCTCTTTGATCGGCAGGTGACGTTGAGGGACGACGTGGTCGTAGGGTGAAGGCGCAAAGCTAATGCATGGTCTAGCGCCGCCGCGTTGCGTGGCTACGGCGGTGGCATAGGTACGTAACAATGGCGTGGATGGCTACATGGTGGCAGCGCTAGACGTGCAGAGGCAGCGATGGGGTGTGTTCATTTTGGCGGTGGTCCTTGGCACCAAAAATTTGGTGTAGTGTCGTACTTGGGCGGCTTGGGGAAACCCATGTGGACTCGGGGTTCATGCCTGCTTGAAGTTGGCTTGGGTAGCCGGCAACGGGGAGGTGGTGGCATGCTCGGCGCCGGTTGCAGGCCTGGATGAGATCTAGTGTTTGAGGCTAGTGGGCCTTGTTTTTTTGCCATGACCAGAATCCAGACGATTAGATCTGGCCCATGGAGGCCTGCTCCCTAGGTAGCCCGAACAGGGTGTGCGATGCCTCGGCAATCTCCATTTCGGTTGTGATCGGGGCTACTTGCTCTTGTATGAGTGGTTGTGGTTGGGCAACCCCTAGTATAAAAGTAAAATAACCTAGCAATAAGTATTTCCCTCAATAGAGAATCAAGGTTTATTGAACCAGAACGAGTTCTTCTAGCAAACGAAGTCGCTGGTACCTGCACATCAAACATAAGACAAACTTGTCCCCAACACCTCAAGAAGGTTGTCAAAAGTCTTGTCTTACTAGTTACAAGATTAAATTGCATGGTATGGTACGAATTGATAGATAAAAGAAAAGAAAATGTACAACAAAGAAATAATACTTTTGGTAAAGTTTTCAGTACAAGAAGATAGACCACCGGGGCAATAGGTTCACTAATGGCATCTCTCCAAGCATACACGTGTAGTGTGGTGAACCAACTACAGTTGGCCAGCGATTAAATTGCAATATTTACATTTATGGCTATGATCACTCATGGCATAATTTCATATAGGCATTACGTTCGTGATATGTAGACCATTATCCAACTGCATCCACAACTAATACTACACCCCAAGCCGCTATCCAACATGCATCCTGAGATATTAAGTTCATGACAAACAGAGCATTACAATACGCATGATGACAAAATGTAGACAGTAAAAATATCATCCAAGTATGATAAAGAAACCATCGTTTTATCTTTAGTAGCAACAATGCAATGCGTTTATTGTCCCTTTTTGTCACTGGGATATATATCACCACAAGATATGAACCCACTATAATGCACAACTCCCTCTGAAGAATTACGCATCAAAATTGACCAAAGAAGACAAATAGGCCAGAGAACATACAAAGCTATTCAATTATACATCAAAGAAACTTTAGATGATTCAATTGATTTCAATGAACAGTCTAACCATAAAGTGGCAATTCATCATATCCCAATAAACACACCACCGATTATATCATATGGATCTCGATCATGTGAGGCAGATCACACGAACTTTGTATTGAATCGCAAAGGAGAGATCATGCCATGTAACTACTGCTATGGACCCTAAGAGCATCTCCACTCACCCTCCCCCCCCCAACATGCCCCCAGGGCTCTTTTTTAGAGTCAGCGCCGAAAAATCGGCCCAGTCGCACCCCTAGGACCTTGTTTATCGCCGGTTTGGGCCAAAATAGTAGCCGGCAAACCCAGGCCGAACCCAAGCCCCCCGGGGGCGCCTGGGGAATCGGCCGAAGACAAAAGGCGCGTGGTCTTGTTGGGAAACATAGCATGCAATTTAAAAAAAATTCCTACATCCCCGCAAGATCTATCTAGGAGATGCATAGCAACGAGAGAGGGACAGTGTGTCCACGTACCCTCGTAGACCGAAAGTAGAAGCGTTTGACAACGCGGTTGATGTAGTTGAACTTCTTCTCTTTCAGACCGATCAAGCACCGAACATATGGCACCTTCGAGTTCTGCACACATTCAGCTCGATGACGTCCCTCGAACTCTTGATCCAACAAAGTGTCGAGGGAGAGTTCCATCTGCACGACAGCGTGGTGACGGTGCTGGTGAAGTGATGCGCGCAGGTCTTCGGCTAAGCACTACGAAGATATGACCGAAGGCGTAAACTGTGGTGGGGGGCGCCGCACACGGCTAACAATTGTTGGTATGTGTTTTAGCGGTGCCCCCCTCATATATATAGGTTGGAGGGGAGGAGAGGCAGCCAAGGTGGTGCCCCAAGTAGGAGTGTAAGGGCACTTTTGTCCCTGAGTAGTTTTGGTGATTGATGATAATGCCTTTGCGGACTAATCGTGTGTATTGAGCTTTTCAGATTCATCACGACTAAACACAAGACGAGTTGATGCCCCTCAAAGATTATTGAAGACGGCGTTTGTCTATGGTTTGGTTCGGTGGAGTTGAGTCGTAGGAGAGCCGTACTATTAAGAAGGGGTCCGCTTTGGAAAGGTTTGGGTGGAATCTCACGTACACATTCCCTTCTGCACCGCCTTTCCTCGATCTCCTCGGAGTGTTCCTCCGTCTCACCTTTGTCTCTGCGAAATGAAGGCCTCTGTCTTGCTCCTCTCAGGCTAGCGGTAGTACCGGGCTACGGCACGGTAGTACCGCAGGCTCCCACGGTAGTTCCACTTTTCGAGCGGTAGTACCGTGAGCTCTGGTCTGGCACCGCTCTCAAGCGGTGGTAGGCGCGGATGTAATTTTTTACATCCGCGCTCCCCGCGGTAGTACCGTGCTGCGGTGCGGTAGTACCGTGGCACCAGTCTAGGTTCCGTAGCAGGAGCGGAGATAGGGACGGATGTAATTTTTTACATCCGCACCCTTCACGGTACCGCACCCTCAGTCGCGGTAGTTCCGTGTCGCAGTTTTGCACATCTTTTTCTCAGTGGAGGTAGTCACAGATGTAATTTTTTTACGTCTGTGCCTACCAGGCCTAGCCTGTGTCTGCCTTGCGGATGTACCGCACGGGGCCACGGTAGTACCGCATCTGCGGATCTACCGCGTCCTGTCGGTGCTCCTTTTTGCCTGGCCTGGCCCCTGCCGTGCTCACGGTAGTACCGCAATCCACCGCGGTAGTACCGCACGCCAGTGCGGTAGTACCGCGCCTGTGGAGCGGTAGTTCCGTGGGCCGCGGGCTGAGTGGTGGGTAACGGTTGGAATTGTCCCCCCACTATAAAAGGGGGTCTTCTTCTCCAAGAAGACTTACCTATTCTAACCAAAAACTCCATTGTTGCTCCAAGCTCCATTTTTGCCCGATCTCTCTCCCTAGCCAATCAAACTTGTTGATTTGCTCGGGATTGGGTGACAAGGGCCCGATCTACACTTCCACTAAGAGATATTCGATTCCCCCCACTTATCCCTAGCGGATCTTGTTACTCTTGGGTGTTTGAGCACCTAGACGGTTGAGGTCACCTCGAATCTATACTCCATTGTGGGGAAGCTTCGTGGTGTTGTTGGGAGCCTCCAATTGTTGTGGAGATTGCCCCAACCTTGTTTGTAAAGGTTAGGTCGCCGCCTTCAAGGGCACCAATAGTGGAATCACGGCATCCCGCATTGTGTGAGGGCGTGAGGAGAATACGGTGGCCCTAGTGGCTTCTTGGGGAGCATTGTGCCTCCCCACCACTCTAACGGAGACGTACTTCCCTTTAAAAGGAAGGAACTTCAGTAACACATCCTTGTCTCCACCGGCTCCACTCTTGGTTATTTCGTGCCTTTACTTTTGCAAGCCTACTTGTGTTGTATCCCTTGCTTGCGTTTGTGCTAGTTGTTATTGCATCATATAGGTTGCTCACGTAGTTGCATATCTAGACAACCTATTTTGTTGCAAAATTTAAATTGGTAAAGAAAAGCTTAAAAATTGTTAGTTGCCTATTCACCCCCCTCTAGTCAACCATATCGATCCTTTCAATTGGTATCAAAGCCTCATCTCTTTTTAAGGACTTTACCGTCCGAAGAGTATGGTTGACGTCGTAGATGATGTGGGAGAGCACTCCGGTGCGAATCCGATATCATCTATGGGAGATGGGGGTAACTCGATCTCACGTGAGGAATTCAATGTGGCGTTGGACACATTGAAAACCTCCATGATGACCGAGGTCAAGGACATGTTTAAGGATTTCTTAGAAGGGCTTAAACTTTCCACCGCGCCCGTGAAAGTGGGTGATCCCGCCAACACGGTGACAGATGCTAACCCCGACAAGGGGGAAGCTACTAGTGAGAAAGCTCCTATGTCTAGTGGTAAAAATGGCACCGGCATCTTTGCCCATGTGGAACCCCCAATTTATGAGGACCGATTCCCTCTACTCATTTGAATCATGCTGGTCCTCCTCATAAGTATGAGAAAAATGAAGATTTTGATTCTTGGGTTTATCGCTTCAAGCGTCATTTAAAACATGTGAATACTAACCTTTGGAGAATCATTGAAGAAGGTTTCTATCCTCATGACCCAAGCAACTTCACCCCTCGAGAAGCCATGGATAATCAATTCAATGACAGTGCTCTCTTCATCATCCAAGATGCAATCCTTCCCGAAGATCTCCCTCATCTTCGACCTCATGCCATGGCTAAAGACACATGGAAATGTGTTGTGTCTCTCTACCGAGGAAGTGCTAGCATCCAACGCTCCAACTATGAAGTGGTGCAAGATGAAGCCGATGAGTTTGCAATGAAAGAAGATGAAGAACCTCGTGAGCTCTTTCGAAGAGTGACCAAACTCGCGGTCTCACTCTGAGATCATGGAAGCAAGGACACGGATGACAATTGGATCAAGTGCAAGTTCCTCAAGGCCATGTGCCCTACAACAAGGCCATGTCCTCCATCATCCGTGAAAGATCGGACTTCCACTCCATGACCTCAAGTGAAGTGTTGGATGAGTTCGTTGCAATGAGCATCTTGGACAAGACCGCCGACAATGCGGTGCTCCGTTCTCAAAGGGCAAAGAAGCCCAACCTTGCTTTGAAGGCCAAGGTTATTATGGAAGAAGAGGAAGAAGTGGAAGATGAGGAGAGCAACCCCGAAGACACCAAATATGATTATCATGAGCACATGGCCCTTGCTTCAAGACAATTTTGGAGCAAGAAGAATACAAGACCCAACTTCAACAAGAACAACTCAAGTGGCGTCAAGGGCAAGCAACGAGTTAGAACTTGCTTCAACTGTGGCAATGTGAGCCATTTCATTGTGGATTGTCCTTACGAGAAGCGGGAAGACAATGGTGGCAAGTTCATCCGAAAAGACAAAGCCAAGTCCTTCCCCAACAAGAACAACTTCGCCAAGAAGACTCCCACTCGTGGGTTGGTGGTTCAAGAAGAATACCAAGAGGATGACGATGATGATGAAAATGGAGAAGCGATGGCCATGGCATCCGTTGCCATTGCTACTACTCCCCGGGTGTCTCTCTTTGATTCACCCAACGAGAACATCACCGCCAAGTGCCTCATGGCTAAAGCTTCAAACAAGGTAACACCCAACATCGAAACTACCATCATTACTAATCCCTCCTTGGAGGATTGCATTGATGAACATGATGGGTCTAATGAGAAAGTGAATGAATTTGAGTCTTTTATGAGTAAGCTCAAGGGCAAGTCCAAGAAGCATTTTGTTGCTCTCTTGGAACAACTTGGTGAGGCCAGTGACATGATCGAGGCTCACGAAGAAACCATCTCTAAGATGGAAGGTCATAGTCATGACTATGCCGATGAGATATCGGATCTCTCTAATGCTCTTGAGGAAGAGCGTGTGCATCGTTTGACTTTTGAGGGGTCATACAACGATGACCATGCTAAGTTAAAGAAAGATCTTGATCATGCTCTTGTCGTGTCTCGTGTGCTAACTTCCGAGAAGGCTAAACTTGGGGCTGATCATGCTAGACTCAAAGAGGAGTTTGAGATACTTAACAAGGCCCACAAGGTCTTGAAGGGTGCTCACGCTAACCTCAAGGAGTCTCATGCTCAACTCCAAGTTAAGCTAACCAAGGAAAAGGCCACCTTCCCTCATATGGTATTAATTGATAATGCATGTGCTACTAACCCATGTTGTGAGCATGTGCATCTTGTGGAGGAGAATGCCAAATTAAAGGATCAACTTGAGAAAGGCCTTGTGACATGCATTCAAGGTGAGAAGAACCTCAAAGACCTTTTGAGCAATCAAAAGGAAGTTGTGGCCAAGGAAGGAATTGGGTTTGCACCCAAGTCCAAGAGCAAGAAGAAGAAGAACGACAAGACCAAACATCCTCCTCCTCTCAAGCAAACTTTTGTGAAAGAGGGAGAGCGTGCTCCTAAGGATAAGAAGGAAAAAGTGAAGTGAGTTGACGTCCAAAAGGGCAGAAGCATTTCCTTCAACAAAGCCGGGGACTTTAACCCGTCATATGTGTTGTGTCGTGCTAGTGATGGACATGTTTATGCTAAATTTGTTGGTTCTCCTTATGAGTACATTGAATGGTATATTTGGGTTCCTAAGACCCTTGTTACTAACATCAAAGGACCCATTACTAAATGGGTACCTAAAACCAAGCATTGATCTCTTGTAGGTGTTTGCTTCCGGTGGGGGATCATGGTTGCTCGATAGTGGAGCAACAAATCATATGACCGGAAGCAAGGACTTGGTGGTGGACGTGCAAAAGATTCCATCTATGCCCACCAATGTTGAGTGGGGTGATGCCTCACATTCTAAGGTATTGGGTCTTGGCAAGGTTGTCATTTCTCATGATCTAACGATCAAGAAAGTCATGCTTGTTGTGTCCCTTGCATACAATTTGCTTTCCGTTCGTCAACTTGCATTCATGGGTTTTGCCACTTTCTTTGACATTGATACCATGGCCCTCTTGTGGAGCAAGACTCTTAAAGTAGCCTTTGTTGGGCATGTCGAGAACGATCTCTATATGATTAACTTTTCGGAGCGACCCACTAAGACCGTGACATGCCTAATGGCTAAAGTTGACGTGGGATGGCTTTGGCATCGCCGTTTGGCCCACGTCAATATGAGATCTTTGCAAAGTCTTCTCAAGGGGGACCATGTCCGTGGTCTAATAAATATTAGTTTTGCCAAAGATCGTGCTTGCAGTGCTTGTATTGAAGGAAAGCTTCATGAGAAGGCTCACCCTCCCATGACCATTATCTACTCGAAGAGACCCTTGGAGCTCCTTCACATGGATCTCTTCGGGCCTCCATCATTTGATAGTCTTGGAGGTAGAAAGTATTGCTTGGTGATTGTGGATGACTATTCAAGGTACACTTGGGTATACTTCTTCAAGAGGAAGAGTGAGACTCAACAAACCGTCATCGACTTTGCAAATGAAGCTCAACGTCAACATAATGCAAAGATCTTGACAATAAGAAGTGACAACGGCACCGAGTTCAAGAACTACACCTTTGATGAGTTTCTTAGTGATGAGGGGATCAAGCATCAATATGCTGCACCATATACCCCTCAACAAAACAGTGTAGCGGAGAGGAAGAACCGGACGTTGATGGATGTAGCAAGGACCATGATGGCGGAGTTCAAGTGTCCATACAACTTTTGGGCCGAAGCCATCAACACCGCATGTCATGCATCCAATTGGCTCTATCTCCGCAAAGGCTTGAACAAGACTCCTTATGAGATACACACCGGCAACAAGCCCAACCTCAAGTACTTCCGGGTATTCGGTTGTAAGTGTTTCATTCTCAAGAAAGGTGTTCGTTTGTCTAAATTTGAGGCTAGAGCTCATGAGGGCATATTTGTTGGTTATGCTACAAACTCTCATGCTTACCGTGTTCTCAACAAGTCCACCGGACTCATTGAGGAGACGTGTAACGTGGAGTTTGACGAAAATAACGGCTCCCAAGTGGAGAAAAGTGGTACTTGTGATGTAAGTGATGAAATTCCTCCCCAAGCCATAAGAAGAATGGGTATTGGTCATATTCTACCCATTGAGAAACCCCTTGTGGCCGAAGGAGAAGGACAATGCTCCACTCCAGCGGAGCCATCACCTCCCCAAGACCCACACGCTTCCGAAGAACAAAGTGAAGGCCCTCAACCTCGTGAACAAGACCAAGGGCAAGATCAACCTCAATATGGTGGTGAACCTCTAAATGATGCCCAAGGTCAAGTTCTCCCCCTCGAGCAAGTTCAAGATCATGAGCAAGCTCAAGCTCAAGAACAAGCTCAAGACGGTGCTCAAGATAATCAAGTTAACCCTCCTCCTTGCACACCCGAGGAGGAATTAGAGCGTCGTGCCGCGAAGATTGCTTCCAAGCTCACCACCCAAGGACATCTCATGGAAAACGTGGTTGGAAGTCTAAGAAAGAGGGTAAGCACTCGTAGACAATTAGCAAACTATTGTGAACATCACGCATTTGTCTCTTGTGTTGAACCCCAAAAGGTCTATGAGGCGCTCGAAGACTCGGATTGGCTAAATGCCATGCATGAAGAACTCAACAACTTCGAGTACAACAAGGTGTGGAGATTGGTGCCAAGGCCATCAGGGAACCACAACGTCATTGGAACCAAGTGGATTTTCAAGAACAAGCAAGATGCTCATGGGAACATCGTTCGCAACAAGGCAAGATTGGTAGCACAAGGCTACTCCCAAGTCGAGGGTATCGACTATGGTGAAACCTTTGCTCCCGTTGCTCGTCTTGAATCCATACGCTTGTTGATTGCTTATGCTTCCCATCACAACTTTAAGTTGCAACAAATGGATGTGAAAAGTGCGTTTCTTAATGGTCCTATTAATGAGTTGGTCTATGTCAAGCAACCCCCCGGGTTCGAGGATCCCTACTTCCCGGATCATGTGTATCAACTCGATAAGGCACTCTATGGCCTTAATCAAGCCCCACGTGCATGGTATGACCACCTTACCGAGTTGTTACAAGATCGTGGATTTGAGGTGGGGCTAATCGATCCCACTCTTTTTACTAAGAAGGTCAAAGGGGAGTTGTTTGTATGCCAACTATATGTTGATGATATTATCTTTGGTTCCCCTAACAAAGCTTTCAATGAGGAATTTGCCGCTCTCATGACCTCCAAGTTCAAGATGTCTTCGATGGGAGAGTTGAAGTTCTTCCCTGGTTTTGATATCAAACAAAGAAGAGAAGGAACCTTCATCAACCAAGCCAAATACACTCAAGACATGCTAAAAAGATTCAAGCTAAGTGATGTCAAGCCGGATACTACATGAATGCCCACCAAGTGCCAACTTGACATTGATCCCAATGGTAAAGCGGTGGATCAAAAGGTATATCGCTCCATGATTGGCTCCTTGCTTTACCTTTGTGCATCTAGGCCGGATATCATGTTGAGTGTGGGGATGTGTGCACGGTTTCAAGCCGCACCGAAGGAAAGTCACTATGTGGCGGTCAAGCGAATCTTTCGATATTTGGCTCATACCCCAAACTTTGGCTTATGGTACCCAAGAGGGGCAAACTTCAAGCTTGAAGGATTTATGGATTCCGATTGGGCGGGAGACAAAGTGGATAGGAAGTCCACTTCCGGAGGGTGCCAGTTCCTTGGGTGCTCTTTGGTGAGTTGGTCATCCAAGAAGCAAAGTTGTGTGTCTCTCTCATCCACCGAAGCGGAAAATGTGGCGGCCGGTAGTTGTTGTGCACAACTCTTATGGATGAGGCAAACTTTAAAGGAATACGGTGTCATTTGTGACAAAGTGCCTCTTTGGTGTGACAACGAAAGTGCCATCAAGATTTCTCTCAACCCGGTGCAACACTTCAAGACGAAGCATATTGAGATTCGGTATCATTTCATCCGGGATCACATTAGGCGAGGGGAGATCGAGCTCAAGTATGTCAACACTCATGATAACCTTGCAGATATCTTCACTAAGCCCTTGGATGAAGCAAGATTTCGCGAGTTAAGGCATGAGCTAAATATCATTGATTCGAGCAATGTTGCTTGAACCCTTGCACACCTCACCATACTCAACTTGTTATCTAGTTTAGGTGTAGGCATGGACATAGGGGGAGTGTTGTTCTCTCAATGAACTCTCCCTCCCCCCATTATGCATAAATCGATCATCTCTTTCACATTAGCCATTTTTGATGGTACTTGTGCTTCAAAGACAAGTTTTGGTCATGGGCCAAGGATAATTCTTCGCGGTGCCATACCAATTGACTCAAACATAGGTGGCTCCGGCCACCGCTCTCCACACGGAGAAGTTGTGTTTTGTAGTTGGCCTCGTTCGTCATGCGTGTTCGTCTCTTAGTTGTTTGGTGTCACTTCCGGAGTAGTTTGTTTTGCCTTTTCTCTCTTTTCTCTTGTGTGTTCTTCACTCTCTTGGTTTTACGGTCCTACCGTGGTGAGCCGCGGTATTACCGCAGGAGTTGGTGGCTCTGCATTTTGTGCATGGCCCTCCAGGGGCACGGTACTACTGCTACCTCCACGACAGTAATTTCTTACTGCCGCTGAACAAGCGGTACTACCGCCCAGCGTGCGGTACTTCCGCCCGGGCGGTACTACCGCGATGACTCGCGGTACTTCTGCGCCCTTGCGAGCGGGTGGGGGTTAAGAGCGGGACAGGGGGAGTTCTAACTCCCCCATACCCATTCATCTCTATTCCCCACCCCATCTCTCTCTCTCTCCTGACCAAGAACGGCGCCGGAGGCCTTCACCGGATCTCCGTCTCCGGCCGCTCTCTATGAATTCCGACTGGTGGGATCGTTCCCCACCTCGCCCTCGTGCCATGGACCCAGGTTTTTCCCCAAGTGCCTCTTGTTTTTGTCCTTTCTTGTGCTTCTAGGTTTTGGGGAGATGCATGTGGTGTTCTCGAGATTTTTGGCTAAATCTGTGCAAGTGGGATTCGGTGTAGAGTGGTAGAGTAGTTGCATGCTCTTTGGATAGTAAAAAATAGTTCCGTTTGATCAACGGTAGTACCAAAGTTGTCGTGCGGAGGTTCTAGATCCAGATCCGCGTCCTCCATGGCGGTTTATCATTCCGTGCGGTACTACCGCTCCACCTGGAGCGGTACTACCGCATCCACTTTTGGATCTGATGCTCTGCGGTACTTCCGCACCGTGGTGCGGTACTACCACTGGGCGTCCAGAAGTAAAAAATTACTTCCGCCCCATGCGCGGTACTACCGTTTCCCTGGCATGGTACTTCCGTGGTTGGCGCGGATGTAATTTTTTACATCCGGAACCCCGCCCGGTACTACCGTAAATCATCCTGCGCCTTTTTTGTCTTTTGTCCAAGTCGCATGTGTTTGTGTTTTTATTTCGTGTTTTTGATTCGTTTTGTTTCCGTGCGTGTCTTTGTGTCCTTTTGTCTAGGTGGTGGCTCTGGTTTTGCTTGTCGCTCGAATCCCAACCGAGACACAGGGTCAAAGTGTCTGCGCAACCCAGATGATGTTCCAGAAGGGTCCTCTCCTGCTCCCCAACGCCGGACCAAGACCTCCGCCAACAAATCGAAGGAGCCCGTCATGGGCATGGATGTTATGCCCCAGGCCGAGTTTATCATTCGAAGGAAGCTCAATCCCTATGTGAATCCCAGGGCTAGCACGCGAGGCAATGAACTATTCTGGAACAAGCAGCAGAATCTGATATACATGGATGTGATCAAGGCCAAGCAGAATCACTATGTTGAAGTTCACTACATTGACATGCATCATATGAGGCAGGACAAGCACCGTGAGTACTTTGGAGAGGCCTTGGATCTTGTCGAGCAGTTCGCCATTGAACACTTGCTCACCTTCCACAAGGATTTTGATCCCGAGATCATCGCTCAGTTCTTTGCTTCCGTCCATTTCGGCACTGATGTTGCAAGGACCATGACTTGGATGACTAATGGTCGCCGTCTGTCTGCTTCTTGGAAGGAATTCATGGAGTTGCTCAACGTTCCAGATGAAGGGCTCGACACGCCAGTTGGAGTTCGCCCTCATGCCAACTCTGACTCTGCCAACAAGAACAAGCTCATGCCATTCCTTGTTCCGAAGTCTCTTTCCAACAAGAAGACTGTGTGGGTGCTCAATCCCTTCCTTGACATCATGCATCGGCTCTTTCGGAACACCCTCTTCCCACGCATTGGGGACATGGGCCAGGTACATGATTACCTCGTTGACATGATGCTTATCTGTGAGGAGGCCCGGAAGGCTCAGACTCAGCCACTTGATGTCTCACATATCATGTGGTGTGAGCTTCAGTTCGCCGTGTTCAACTGTAAGGTCCCCATCTACGGGCCTTACCTGTTCCACTTGATCTCCACGACTTGGGAAAAGCTGTTTCCCCAGGATGAGTTTGAAGCTCCATGATGGATTCGTCATGAGTCTGTCAGGCTCCGCATCAAGCCTCAATGGGCTAACACCACCACTTCTGCTGAGGCTGCCAGGCAGGCTGTGGATGAGGAGGAACTTGAGAGGGATGAAGCTGCTGCTGACCGTTCTGCTTTCTCGCCTCCCTCTGATGAGCCCTCTTGGGCAAAGAAGCTGAAGAACAAGATGAAGAGGCTGTTCTGCATGCAGGTTCAGGGTCAGTACAAGGCCCATGTTGCTCAGAAGGAGAGTCGCCGTCGTGACATCAGGATCTTGAGGGCTTGCGGGGAGGATGTGGCCAGCGGTTCTGAGAAGCACATCACCCCAAAGACTACCTAGATGGAGAAGCAGGGCTACAAGTGGACCGATTCAGAGGAGGAGTCCGTTCCTGCTGCAGAGTCTGAAGACGAGGAGTCCTTTTCCGCTTGAGCCACCACCGTTGTTGTAGATGACCTCTCTGCCTTTTTGGTGTCTCGATGCCAAAGGGGGTGAGAGTGTAGGATTTGCGTGAGTGTCGCGTGTTTCGTCGTTTGCCTTGCTTTCCGTCGTTGAACTTGCTTGCTTTGATTTGGTTGTGCTTGTGAGACTATGTTTATCATATGGTGTAAGACATATGCACTCTATCGTACCTTATCATCTTATTGAGCTTGTGCTTTATCATGCTATTCATGTTATGCTCATATCTACTATCTTGCTTAGTGTCAGCCTTTTCCATTGCAAGATATGCCTTGTTTCTAAAATATAGGGGGAGTGGTGATCCTAGTATTCGTGTCGTGCAGTCCAAAGCACCTTACTCTCTATCACGAATCTAGGGGGAGCTCATCTATATTTTAGAGATGTGGGGTTTGCTTGTACTATATTAATCTCCTTTGTGCAAATCCTGTATTGTCATCAATCCACCAAAAAGGGGGAGATTGTAAGGGCACTTTTGTCCCTGAGTAGTTTTGGTGATTGATGACAATGCCTTTGCGGACTAATCGTGTGTATTGAGCTTTTCAGATTCATCATGACTAAACACAAGACGATTTGATGCCGCTCGAAGATTATTGAAGACGGTGTTTGTCTACGGTTCGGTTCGGTGGAGTTGAGTCGTAGGAGAGCCGTACTATTAAGAAGCGGTCCGCTTTGGAAAGGTTTGGGTGGAATATCACGTACACATTCCCTTCTGCACCGCCTTTCCTCGAGCTCCTCGGAGTGTTCCTCCTTCTCACCTTTGTCTCTACGAAATGAAGGCCTCTGTCTTGCTCCTCTCAGGCTAGCGGTAGTACTGCTCTCTTGAGCGGTACTACCGCAGGAGCCAGCGGTAGTACCGGGCTATGGCATGGTAGTACCGCAGGCTCCCACGGTAGTTCCGCTTTTCGAGCGGTAGTACCATGAGCTCTGGTCTGGCACCGCTCTCAAGCGGTGGTAGGCGCGGATGTAATTTTTTACATCCGTGCTCCCCGCGGTCGTACCGTGCTGCGGCGCGGTAGTACCATGGCACCAGTCCAGGTTCCGTAGCAGGAGCGGAGGTAGGGGCGGATGTAATTTTTTACATCCGCACCCTTCACGGTAGTACCGCACCCTCGGTCGCGGTAGTTCTGTGTCGGAGTTTTGCACGACTTTTTCTCAGCGGAGGTAGTCACGGATGTAATTTTTTACTTCTGTGCCTACCAGGCCTGGCCTGTGTCTGCCTTGCGGATGTACCACACGGGGCCACGGTAGTACCGCATCTGCGGATCTACCGCGCCCTATCGGTGCTCCTTTTTGCCTGGCCTGGCCCCTGCCGTGCTCACGGTAGTACCGCAGTCCACCGCGGTAGTACCGCACACCAGTGCGGTAGTACCGCACCTGTGGAGCGGTAGTTCCGTGGGCCGCGGGCTGAGTGGTGGGTAACGGTTGGAATTGTCCCTCCACTATAAAAGGGGGTCTTCTTCTCCAAGAAGACTTACCTCTTCTAACCAAAAACTCCATTATTGCTCCAAGCTCCATTTTTGCCCGATCTCTCTCCCTAGCCAATCAAACTTGTTAATTTTCTCGGGATTGGGTGACAAGGGCCCGATCTACACTTCCACCAAGAGATATTCGATTCCCCCCACTTATCCCTAGCGGATCTTGTTACTCTTGGGTGTTTGAGCACCTAGACGGTTGAGGTCACCTCGAATCTATACTCCATTGTGGTGAAGCTTCGTGGTGTTGTTGGGAGCCTCCAATTGTTGTGGAGATTGCCCCGACCTTGTTTGTAAAGGTTAGGTCGTTGCCTTCAAGGGCACCAATAGTGGAATCACGACATCTCGGATTGTGTGAGGGCGTGAGGAGAATACGGTGGCCCTAGTGGCTTCTTGGGGAGCATTGTGCCTCCACACCGCTCTAATGGAGACGTACTTCCCTTTAAAAGGAAGGAACTTCGGTAACACATCCTCGTCTCCACCGGCTCCACTCTTGGTTATTTCGTGCCTTTACTTTTGCAAGCCTACTTGTGTTGTATCCCTTGCTTGCGTTTGTGCTAGTTGTTATTGCATCATATAGGTTGCTCACGTAGTTGCATATCTAGACAACCTATTTTGTTGCAAAGTTTAAATTGGTAAAGAAAAGCTTAAAAATTGTTAGTTGCCTATTCACCCCCCCTCTAGTCAACCATATCGATCCTTTCAAGGAGGAATCCTACTTGGGCACCTCCCAAGTCGGCCTCCCCCCTTTCCTATTCCTATTCGGAGTAGGAAGCGAAGAGGGGGGAGGGGGAATCCTATTCCCTTTTCACTTTCCTCCTTCCCATTACCTTCTCCAATTTGGCCAGCCCATATGGGAGGGGGGGGGGCTCACCAGCCCCTTTTTGGCTGGTGTGTTTCCCCTCTTGGCCCATAAGGCCCATATCTTTTGCCGAGGGTGCCCGGAACCCCTTCGGTGACCCGATAAGTACCCGGTGCTTCACGAGATACTTCCGGTGTCCGAATACCATCGTCCTATATATCAATCTTTACCTATTGACCATTTCGAGACTCCTCGTCATGTTTGTGATCTCATCCGGGACTCCGAACAACATTCGGTCACCAATCACATAACTCATATGATAACAAATCGTCATCGAACGTTAAGCATGCGGACCCTACGGGTTCGAGAACTATGTAGACATGACCGAGACACCTCTCCGGTCAATAACCAATAGCGGAACCTGGATGCTCATATTGGCTCCTACATATTCTATGAAGATCTTTATCGGTCGTACCTAATGACAACGTACGTTATTTCCTTTGTCATTGGTATGTTACTTGCCCGAGATTTGATCGTCTGTATCTTCATACCTAGTTCAATCTCATTACCGGAAAGTCTCTTTACTTGTTCTATAATACATCATCCCGCAACTAACTCATTAGTCACGTTGCTTGCGAGGCTTCTTATGATGTGTATTACCGAGAGGGCCCGAAGATACCTCCCCGATACTCGGAGTGACAAATTCTAATCTCGATCTATGTCAACACAACAAACACCTTCGGAGATACCTGTAGAGCATCTTTATAATCACCCAGTTGTGTTGTGACCTTTGATAGCACATAAGGCATTCCTTCGGTATCCGGGAGTTGCATAATCTCGTAGTCAAAGGAATATGTACATGACATGAAGAAAGCAATTGCAATAAACTGAATGATCAATATGCTAAGCTAATGGATGGGTCATGTCCATCACATCATTCTCCTAATGATGTGATCTCGTTCATCAAATGACAACACATGCCTATGCCTAGGAAACTTAACCATCTTTGATTAACGAGCTAGTCTAGTAGAGGCTTACTAGGGACACTGTGTTTTGTCTATGTATCCACACATGTATCAAGTTTCCGGTTAATACAATTCTAGCATGAATAAAAAACATTTATCATGATATAAGGAAATATAAAATAATAACTTTATTATTGCCTCTAGGGCATATTTCCTTCAGGTCAGCTCTGTCGGCAAGAGATAGGCCTCTTCTGCTGATACCCCACTTTCCTCTCCATTTCCCGCCATTCTCCTCCCTCTCCCAGCCATCCGGCCGCCATCCCGCCATGCCGCCAAAGAAGTATTCGTCCCCTCGCGCCACTGCCATTTCTGATGCCACCCAGCCGAAGCAGAGGAAGCCGAGGGTGCCGCCGGCAAAACCACCGGGCATGTCGAGCGCCGACTGGAGGGTGGAGGTTCAGCGCCGGGAGGCTGTCACCGCCGATCGGAGGAATAGGATCAACGTAAGAGGGCCCGAGACGTGGCGGCGGCAGAGCAAGTAGAGGCATCGCGTGCCGGGATGATGAATCCGCCTGATGGCCACGGCCCGCAAGCCACCTGGAGCCAGTAGAGCTTCGGGTCACCGGCCAGCTGTACACCGCCGCCACAACCCTGGGGGTACGCACCCTCGCCTGGCTATGCTGACAGTAACGCGCATGGCGGATTCAACCCCAATATCACCTTTCCGCATGGCCAGCGTGCCTCGCTCTCCGATCTGAACCCTAACCAGCGCACGCCCTCGCCCGCGTTCGCAGGCGTCCAGTACCCCCCGTAGACCTACTCGGCGTCTGCGTACGCAACCTCCCCGACGCCGCCTCTGCGCCGTGGCGCCCTGCACTTCTCGCATGCCTCGTCGTCGCATTTCAGCAACCCCGACGCGATGGAATCCAACATGGACGAGATCATCACGAGCGGCTCGGTCGCCGCCACCGCCTCCCTGGGTTCCAAGCGCAAGACGATACAATGGACCTCGCCCGCAACATGGACGATGAGCTCGACTACGGTAAGGAGGAGGAGGAGGAAGAGGAGGAGGAGTAGCCGGCGCTTGCACCGGCGCGGAAGGGTAAAAGAAGAAGTAGTGGGCCAGGACGAGCGAGCCGCGCGTCAAGTGGATGTCCAAAGAAGACGAGTGCCTTGCCGAAGCATGGAAGACCTTCTGCCTCAACCCTATCACCGGTACGAACCAAAACGCCAACACGCACTAGACGTGCATCAAGTCGGCGTTCAATGAGCGCAAGCTGGTCGACCCCTACTTCGCCACCATCCACATGCAGTGCGGCTCGAAGGCCATGTTGAACCATTGGGCGATCATGCAAACGGCCTGCAACAAATGCCATGGGATCGTCAAGCAGATCACGGCTCGCCCGGAAAGCGGCGCCAGCATCAAGGGTTAGGTATGCACAGGCATCGGCTCTCGCTTCATTTAGTCGTGTACGTCATCGACACTTGTTCTTCGGCGTAGATGGTTCAGATGTTCATCATGTACCACCAGGACAGCAACAGCGACCAAGAGTTCAAGTACCTCCACATGTTCACCTGGATCGAGAAGTGCGAGAAGTGGGCGGATGTTCGGTTCCCCCTCACCAAGGCCAAGGAGACATACAAGCCATACGAGCTCACTTCGGGGGCCACGGATGGGCGCCCTGAGGGCAACAAACGAGCAAAGACGGCGAAAGGTGCCCCACCGGCTGCCGCGCGGTTGCAAGCGTCCATCGAGCAGTGCATCGCAGATGCCAAGAACCACGCCGCCCAGAGGAAAGAGAAATCTGAGGCGTGGTGGTCAACGTTGATGACGAACAGCGCCGTCAAGCTCGACATGCTTGGCACCAACGTCGCCACGAAGAAGAGGAACACCGACCTGGCCTTCTTGATGGGGGTGGACATGTCGACGATGAACGGGCAGGTCAAGGCTTGGTACTTGGTGGAGCGCGGTCTCATCTTGAACTAGATGCCTTTGACCACCGCACCTACGCCCACGCTGACCACCACGCCGACGCCCAACACAGAAGCCATGCCGACACCGAGCAACCCGAGTACAGAAGCCACACCCACGTTGAACACCCCGAGCACAGAAGGCATGCCGACGCCGACGCCGTCTAGTCCCATGCCGGAGGAGCCCGTCGTTTGATGCACTTCTTTGGCTATGCGTCCCCCCTTTTGAGTGCCGAACTACCGTTATGTTTGATCACCGAACTATGGCATGGTGATCACCGAACTTTGTCGTAGATCACAGATGATCGCCGGATCTGTGGCATTTTTTTGGCAGCGGGAAAAGACTAGTTTAAATTTATGTGTGCCTTGGGGCTGAAACCTAGGCCACAACTGGGAATTGCATCGCCCCTGATGACCCACAAGTATGGGGGATCTATCATAGTCCTTTCGATAAGTAAGAGTGTCGAACCCAACGAGGAGCAGAAGGAAATGACAAGCGGTTTTCAGTAAGGTTTTCTCTGCAAGCACTGAAATTGTAGGTAACAGATAGTTTTGTGATAAGATAAATTGTAACGAGTAACAAGCAATGAAAGTAAATAAAGTGCATCAAGGTGGCCCAATCCTTTTTGTAGCAAAGGACAAGCCTGGACAATTTCTTATAATGAGAAAAGAGCTCCCGGGGACACATGGGAATTATCGTCAAGCTAGTTTTCATCACGCTCATATGATTCGCGTTCGGTACTTTGATAATTTGATATGTGGGTGGACCGGTGCTTGGGTACTGCCCTTACTTGGACAAGCATCCCACTTATGATTAACCCCTATTGCAAGCATCCGCAACTACAAAAGAAGTATTAAGGTAAAACTAACCACAACATTAGACATATGGATCCAAATCAGCCCCTTACGAAGCAACGCATAAACTAGGGTTTAAGCTTGTGTCACTCTAGCAACCCATCATCTACTTATTACTTCCCAATGCCTTCCTCTAGGCCCAAATAATGGTGAAGTGTCATGTAGTCGACGTTCACATAACACCACTCGAGGAAAGACAACATACATCTCATCAAAATATCGAACGAGTACCAAATTCACATGACTACTAATAGCAAGACTTCACCCATGTCCTCAGGAACAAACGTAAGTACTCACAAAGCATATTCATGTTCATAATCAGAGGAGTATTAATATGCATTAAGGATCTGAACATATGATCTTCCACCAAGTAAACCAATTAGCATCAACTACAAGGAGTAATCAACACTACTAGCAACCCACAGGTACCAATTTGTGGTTTTGATACAAGATTGGATACAAGAGATGAACTAGGGTTTTGAGAGGAGATGATGCTGGTGAAGATGTTGATGGAGATTGACCCCCTCCCGATGAGAGGATCGTTGGTGATGACGATGGTGATGATTTCCCCCTCCCGGAGGGAAGTTTCCCCCGCAGGACAGCTCTGCCGGAGCTCTAGATTGGTTCCACCAAGGTACCGCCTCGTGGAGACGGAGTTTCGTCCCGTAAGCTTGCCTCTGATTTTTTCCCGGGTAAAAGCCTTCATATAGTAGATGATGGGCACTGGAGGGCCACCAGGGGGGCCAGGAGACAGGGGGGCCCCCAGTAGGGGTGGGCGCGCCCCCACCCTCCTGGCCAGGGTGTGGGCCCCCTCTGGTGTTTTCTTTGCTCAATAATTCTTATTAATTCCAAAACTGACTTCCGTGGAGTTTTAGGATTTTTGGAGCTGTGCAGAATAGGTTTCCAATATTTGCTCCATTTCCAGCCAGAATTCCAGCTGCCGGCATTCCCCCTCTTCATGGTAAACCTTGTAAAATAAGAGAGAATAGCCATAAGTATTGAGATATAATGTGTAATAACAGCCCATAATGCAATAAATATTGATATAAAAGCATGATGCAAAATGGACGTATCAACTCCCCCAAGCTTAGACCTCACTTGTCCTCAAGCGGAAGCCGATATCGAAAAATATGTCCACATGTTTAGATATAGAGGTGTCGATAAAAATAAAATACGGACATGAGGGCATCATGATCATTCTTATAACAACAACATATATAGATTTTGTCATATGATTTCTTATGCTCAAGTAACAATCAATTCACAATGTCAAGTATGGTTCAGAAGCTTCATTGGGAACTAACAAACTATAATCTCAGTCATTGAAGCAATTGCAATTTATCATAACATCAGAAAGAGTCAAGAATAGAGCTTTTCAGCAAGTCCACATACTCAACTATCATATAGTCTTCTACAATTGCTAACACTCACGCAGTACTTGTGGTTATGGAGTTTCAACCAGACACTGAGAAAGATAGGGGCTTATTGTGTTGCCTCCCTACGTATTCACCTTTGGGTGATGTCAACAATAATAATTCATGCTAACTTACATCCAATTGGATATATATATATCAAGATCTTTCAAACACGAGGAGCTTGCCAAAGGATAAAATAAAAAAGGGAAAGGTGAAGATCACCTTGACTCAAGCATAAAGTAAAAACATAAAGTAAAAGATAGGCCCTTCGCAGAGGGAAGCAGAGGTTGTCATGTGCTTTTAGGGTTGGATGCACAAAATCTTAATGCAAAAGAACATCACTTTATATTGCCACTTGTATATGGACCTTTATTATGTAGTCCGTCGCTTTTATTGCTTCCATAACAAGATCGTATAAAGCTTATTTTCTCTGCACTAATAAGTCATACATATTTAAAGAGCAATTTTTATTGCTTGCAACATAACAACTTACTTGAAGGATCTTACTCAATCCATAGGTAGGTATGGTGGACTCGCATGGCAAAACTGGATTTAAGGATATTTGGAAGCACAAGTAGTATCTCTACTTGGTGCAAGGAATTTGGCTAGCATGAGGGGGAAAGGCAAGCTCAACATGTTGGGAATATCAATGACAATATACTTTAACTGAGATGTGAGAAAACATAAACCATTACGTTGTCTTCCTTGTCCAACATCAACTCTTTTAGCATGTCATACTTAATGAGTGCTCACAATCATAAAAGATGTCCAAGATAGTATATTTGTATGTGAAAACCTCTCCTTCCTTATTACTTCCTATTAATTGCAACGATGACCAAAACTATGTTTGTCAACTCTCAACAACCTTTATGCCTCATACTTTCTATGTGTGAAGTTATTACTATCCATAAAATCAATATGAACTCTTTTATTCTTTTTGTTCTTTCTACTTTCTCAAGATCATGGCAACATAGAAAAGCCCTTGACTCATCACTAATCTTTATTATAGATAGCTCACGGACTCGATTACATAAAGAGATCACAAAGCAAAACTCAAAACTAATTGATACTAAAACTTCAATCTACTAGATCAAGATACTACTAAAAGGATCGAACTAAGTAAAACGGTAAAGATAGGAGTGTGATGGTGATATGATACCGGGGCACCTCCCCCAAGCTTGGCAGTTGCCAAGGGGAGTGCCCATACCCATGTGATTATGTCCTCGGAGGTGATGGAGGTGGTGGTGATGATGGTGGATTCTTCCTCATTTACGCTCGAGTATAGTATTTTTGTCCTTTAGGTCATCGATCTCTTGCTCAAGACTTAATATTCTTTTGCATAGTTCCTATTTATTTTCCTGCAAGAGACGAAAAGGGATAAACTCGATCTTTGGCTTCTTTGCTCTATCAGGGAGGCTTGACTTTTTAAACTCCACATGCATGTCCCCAGGTTGAGGTAATGGGGCTCCGTCTTCGTCTGAACTCGTCTCCTCCTTTCCCTTAGGCTCATAGTCTTGCTCTTCTTTAGTGGTCCAGCCATCATGCTCCAAGTCCCCGTAGACCTTAGGGTCTACAATGTAATCAGCCACATAGCTCTCCCTTCCGAATCCTGAGACGACATATTGCTCTAAATCTGTAACAGAAACAGCTTGAAATAAAAAAGAGGATATCTGCGTGATACGGTGGTCAAAGCCTTTGGGAGATTATATAATGAATTTTTACCGACCAAAATACGTAACGTGCAAGAAAACAGAGTCCGGGAGGCACACGAGGTGGCCACGAGATAGGGGGGGCGCGCCCAGGAAGGGTGGGCGCGCACTCCACCCTCGTGGAGGCCTCGTGTCCTTCCCGGACTACTTCTTTCTTTCCAAAAAATTTAAATATTCCAAAACGGATAAAAATTGCCATTAGAATTGTTTTGGAGTCGGTTTATTTAGCGTACCACATACCTATTCCTTTTCGGAGTCTGGAACGTTCTGGAAAGTGTCCCTTATGTATTCCTCCGGGGTTATGGTCTCAATAATATTAGTTTCAACATTGATAGGATTACCTGAGATATAATGTTTAATTCTTTGACCGTTCACCACCCTCTGACTTGTGCCTTCGAAGTGGTTTATTTTTATGGCACCGGAACGATAGACCTCCTTGATAACGTAAGGACCTTCCCATTTAGGGAGAAGTTTTCCTGCAAAGAATCTTAAACGAGAGTTGAATAATAACACATAATCACCTACGTTAAACTCACGCTTTTGTATCCTTTTGTCATACCGGCATTTGACTTTTTCTTTAAATAGCTTGGCATTCTCATAGGCTTGGGTTCTCCATTCATCAAGTGAGCTAATATCAAATAAGCTCTTCTCACCGGCAAGTTTGAAGTCATAGTTGAGCTCTTTACTAGCCCAATATGCTTTGTGTTCAAGTTCTAAAGGTAAGTGACATGCTTTTCCATAAACCATCTTATACGGAGACATACCCATAGGATTTTTGTATGCAGTTCTATAGGCCCATAATGCATCATCAAGTTTTTTGGAGCAATTCTTTCTAGATCTGTTCACAGTCTTTTGCAAAATTAATTTGAGCTCTCTATTGCTCAACTCTACTTGACCACTAGACTGCGGGTGATAAGGAGATGCGATTCTATGATTAACAACATACCTAGCAAGCATACGGAAAGCACCATGAATAAAATGTGAACCACCATCAGTCATAAGATATCTAGGGACTCCAAACCTCGGAAAAATAACTTCTTTAAGCATCTTAATAGAGGTGTTCTTATCAGCACTACTAGTTGGAATAGCTTCTACCCACTTAGTAACGTAATCAACAGCAACTAAAATATGTGTATAACCATTAGAGGCAGGAAAAGGTCCCATATAATCAAAGCCCCAAACATCAAACGGTTCAATAACAAGAGAATAATTCATAGGAATTTCTTGACGTCTACTAATATTACCAATTCTTTGACATTCATCACAAGACAAGACAAACTTACGAGCATCTTTGAAGAGAGTAGGCCAATAAAAACCAGATTGCAATACCTTATGTGCAGTTCTATCTCCAGCGTGGTGTCCTCCATATGATTCAGAGTGACACTTGCGTAGGATCTGTTCCTGTTCACGCTCATGTACACAACGTCTAATAACACCATCTACTCCTTCTTTATAAAGGTGTGGGTTATCCCAGAAGTAATGTCTTAAATCATAAAAGAACTTTTTCTTTTGCTGGTATGTGAAACTAGGTGGTATAAATTTAGCAACAATGTAATTAGCATAATCAGCATACCAAGGAGCAGTACGAGAAGCATTAATGACCGCTAATTGTTCGTCAGGAAAGCTATCATCAATAGGCAGTGGGTCATCAAGAGCATTCTCTAACCTAGACAAGTTGTCTGCAACGGGGTTCTCAGCTCCCTTTCTATCAATAATATGCAAATCAAATTCTTGGAGTAAGAGAACCCATCTAATGAGTCTAGGCTTAGCATCTTTCTTTTCCATAAGATATTTAATAGCAGCATGATCAGTGTGAATAGTAACTTTGGAATCAACAATATAAGGTCTAAACTTATCACATGTAAACACAACTGCTAAGAACTCTTTTTCAGTAGTAGCATAATTTCTCTGGGCAGTATCAAGAGTCTTACTAGCATACTGGATAACATTCAATTTCTTATCAACTCTTTGCCCTAGAATAGCACCTACAACATAATCACTAGCATCACAAATAATTTCAAAGGGTAAATTCCAATCAGGTGGCTGAACAATAGGTGCAGTGATCAAAGCTCTCTTAAGTATTTCAAATGCTTCTACACAATCATCATCAAAGACCAAAGGAATATCTTTTTGCAATAAATTAGTCAGTGGCCTAGAGCTTTTAGAAAAGTTCTTAATGAACCTCCTATAAAAACCGGCATGACCAAGGAAACTTCTTATACCTTTTATGTCCTTGGGACATGGCATCTTTTCAATAGCATCAACTTTAGCTTTATCAACTTCAATACCTCTCTCAGAAATCTCATGCCCCAAGACAATGCCTTCATTAACCATAAAGTGGCACTTTTCCCAATTCAAGACGAGACTAGTGTCTTCACATCTCTGCAAAACTCGATCAAGGTTGCTCAAGCAATCATCAAAAGAGGATCCATAAACAAAGAAATCATCCATGAAAGGATATTAGTCATGAGAAAGGGAAACAAAGGGCATATTGAGGGAGTCCTGGATTAGGGGGTATCCGGATAGCCGGACTATATACTTTGTCTGGATTGATGGAGCGTGAAGATACAAGACTCAAGACTCTGTCCCGTGTCCGGATGGGACTCTCCTTTGCATGGAAGACAAGCTTGGCGATCTGGATATTATAGTTCCTTCCTTGTAACCGACTCCATGTAAACCCTAGCCCTCTTCGGTGTCTATATAAACCGGAGAGGTTGGTCCTTAGAAGTCCGATCATGATCACAATCATAACCATCATAGGCTAGCTTCTAGGGTTTAGCCTCTACGATCTCGTGGTAGATCTACTCTTGTACTACTCGTATCATCAATATCAATCAAGGAGGAAGTAGGGTTTTACCTCCATCTAGAGGGACCGAACCTGGGTAAACATTGTGTCCCTTGCTTCTTGTTACCATCAGCCTAAGACGCACAGATCGGGACCCCCTACCCGAGATCCGCCGGTTTTGACACCGACATTGGTGCTTTCATTGAGAGTTCCTCTGTGTCGCCGCTGCGAGGCTTGATGGCGCCTTCAATCGTCAACAACACGGTCCAGGGCGAGACTTTTCTCCCGGGACAGATCTTCGTGTTCGGCGGCTTCGCACTGCGGGCCAATTCGCTTGGCCATCTGGAGCAGATCGACAGCTACGCCCCTGTCCCCCAGGTCAGGTTCGGAAACCTGAACTACACGGCCGATATCCGCGAAGACTTGATCTTCGACAGAATCGGGCCTGTGCCAGGAGCGCCGGACAGTCATGATGAGCACGGCTTAGACCTGCTGTCGGACAATGCTCGGGATATCACCCCTGCAGCAGCCCCAGACCTAAATCCGGAGCAGACTGCATGGCCCAAGGACGGGTGGATGGACCCCGCCCCGCCGGCTGCACACTCATCGGCGGTAGAGCCGAACACATGCCTCACCTCTAAGGAAGCATGTGACTCCGGACCCCCGGACTCGTATCCGGTTGTAGGTTCCAGTCCGCGCGCTCCCGAGCCCGCCGAGCCTGGTTGGGCTCCGGTAATGGAGTTTACCTTTGCGGATATCTGCCAGCACTCGCCATTTGGCGACATGCTGAACTCGTTAAAGTCTTTCTCTTTGTCAGGAGGCTCTTGGCCGAACTATGTCCGGCTCGAGTGGAAGTAGGCGACGAAGGAATTCATTACCCACCCACCACCCACTTCATTGCCACGGTCGATGATCTAACTGACGTGCTTGACTTCGACTCCGAAGACATCGACGGTATGGACGACGATGCAGGAGAAGTACAGGAACCACCGCTCACGGGGTGGTGGACAACCACCTCCTCATATGATATATATATATATGGTGGACACTCCGAAGGAGACCAATGGCGATGAGGCAACGGAGGATAACCCCTCAGGGGGAAAAGCAAAGCATGAGCATCGTCGGCGCCGCTCCAAGCCCCGCCACAGCAATACCGGCCCAAGAGACGGAAACAATCCGGATGGTGCTGAAGAGGAATACAACCCTGATCAGCCTGCCTTCAAGCAGACCGAGCAGGAAGACGGGCAGGTCAGCCCAAACGAACAGGCGACGGGCGGATATCCAGAGGAGGACAACTACATGCCCCCCTTCGAAGACGAGATTAGCCTCGGCGACGACGAGTTCGGCGTGCCTGAGGATCCCGTGGAGCAGGAGCGCTTCAAGCGAAAAAGAAGCAGCAGCAACTCCAAGCTGATCAAGACCTGCTCGCAGATAGATGGACTGAAGTCCTGGCAGCCGAGGAATATGGACTCGAGCACCACACGGCTGACCGGCCACCTCGTGGCCGGGATAAAACGACATATCAGCCCGAATACCAGCCCGCACCCCCACGCCAATACACTAAGGCCAGGGGCAATAGGCAAGACCTACAAGATATACTGGAAAACAAAGCAGGACAACCAAGATCGATCTACGGATCGCGGGGGCGCGCCCCAACACGCGACGATGACTGTCACGCCGGATACACTATCAATAAGTCCGGCCGGGCCGAACACAGCCACCCAGACCAATTCGAACTGCGTAGCCACATAGCCCGGCACAGAGGCGCCGCACACCCCCTCTGCTTCACTGACGAAGTGATGGATCATGAATTCCCAGAAGGGTTCAAACCCATAAACATCGAATCATACGATGGCACAACAGACCCCGCAGTATGGATCGAAGATTTCCTTCTCCACATTCACATGGCCTGCGGAGACGATCTACATGCCATCAAGTATCTTCCCCTTAAGCTCAAAGGACCCGCCCGACACTGGCTAAACAGCCTGCCCGCAAATTCCATTTGCAGTTGGGAAAACCTGGAAGACGCGTTCCTCGACAACTTCCAGGGCACATATGTGCAACCACCGGACGCCGATGACTTGAGCCACATTACTCAACAGCCCGGAGAGTCAGCCAGGAAATTCTGGACTCGGTTCCTAACTAAAAAGAACCAAATAGTCGACTGTCCGGATGCCGAAGCCCTGGCGGCCTTTAAGCATAATATCCGTGACGAGTGGCTCGCCCGACACCTCGGCCAAGAAAAACCCAAGTCCATGGCAGCTCTCACGACACTAACGACCCGCTTTTGCGCGGGCGAGGATAGCTGGTTGGCTCGCAGCAGCACTACGTCACATTTTGGCACTTCGGATGTCCGTGACAACAACGGCAAGCCATGGCTCAACAGACATAAGCGACGGAACAACAACGACAACACTGAAGACACGACAGTCAACGCCGGATTCAGTGGATCCAAATCCGGTCAGCGGAAGAAGTCGTTCAAAAGAAACAATCAGGGACCGTCCAGTATGGACCGCATATTGGAATGCTCATGCCAAATTCATGGCACCCCGGACAAGCCAGCCAACCACACTAATAGAGACTGCTGGGTGTTCAAACAGGTCGGTAAAATAAACGCCGAAAACAAGGACAAGGGGCTGCACAGCGACGATGACGAGGAGCCCCGACGTCCGAACACGGGGGGACAAAAGAAATCCCCCCCCCACCAGGTGAAAATGGTCAACATGATCTATGCCACCCACATTCCCAAGCGGGAACGGAAGCGAGCACTACGGGACATCTATGCGATGGAGCCAGTCGCCCACAAATTCAACCCATGGTTAGCTTGTCCAATCACCTTTGATCGTAGGGATCACCCTACGAGCATCCGTCACGGTGGCTCAGCCGCATTGGTCCTAGACCCAATCATCGACGGTTTCCACCTCACGCGAGTCCTTATGGACGGTGGCAGCAGCCTGAACCTGCTTTATCAGGACACAGTGCGCAAAATGGGCATCGACCCTTCGACGATCAAGCCCACCAAAACCACCTTTAAAGGTGTAATTCCTGGAGTAGAGGCCCATTGCACGGGCTCTATAACATTGGAAGTGGTCTTCGGATCTCCGGATAACTTCCAAAGCGAAGAGTTAATCTTCGATATCGTCCCTTTTCGTAGTGGTTCCCACGCACTGCTTGGACGAACCACATTCGCTAGATTCAATTCGGTACCACACTATGCATACCTCAAGCTCAAGATGCCAGGACCGCGTGGGGTCATAACAGTCAAGTGGAAACATGGACCGCTCTCTCCATACAGAAGAGCATACTGCAGCCCTCGCGGCGGAAGTACAATGCGGCCTCCTCCGACAAACCACCAATCCGGCGACGACAACCTCGAGCACCGTCAAGCGAGTCCGGAGCACCCCGCAACAGGATCACCGGGCACGCCAAGAGCGTGACTAGCAGTCCGGCCTCCACTCAAGCCCCATCAAAGCAGCATTCGTGCCGCGCGTACACAATTACGCACTCAAAATACCATGGGCATAGGCGGAGGCGCAGCAGTCAATAGTGCGGTATAACCGCAACATACCTTCATAAGCCTCCCTTTTTTTCTTTCAGGACACTGCATTAGTGCAGCCTCTTCAGAAGAGCCGGATTGTCGGACTTACATAGGAGAGAAGACCAAGGAGGCAACAACTTTGCGCACAAAAGGAAATACCCAGGATGAATCTGTTCACGATCGTTATACCTGTTTTATATACCTACATGCAGCCTGCCTTTGGATAGGACATGTTAAATAGTCCTATTTACTTCTGCTTAAACGCAACCATTGTAAACATACGCTTAAATGTATTACTCATCAATGGGAGATAATATATGGCGTCAGCTTATTATTCCTATTTGCGCATTTTTCTTGCAAATGTTTATTTAATATTGCATCCGTACACCTTGGTACGATCAGTTTGCCAGGGGCTTCCTATGGCGCCCCATAATACGGCAAAACAAGTCCGAACACTTTCAACAGTGCGGCACCCCGAACTTATAGCACTATATGCATCAGCTCCGAATCATGTCTTGGGTCAATAGTTCGGTTTTCCCGGCTCCCTTGTTTTGGTACCTTACGTTCCGTTATATCGGCTAAGGTAGCACAGGGAGAACTACTGCGATTGTGTCCCAGTTCTTCCGGACGAGCACCTCAATAGAGAAAAACCAAAAACTGACCGGCATGATGCGGCGAGAGCTGGTTGCTGTTCGAGAGGTTTTAAAATCCTTAAAGATTTTTCCGCCTTAGGCAAGGAATCGGCTTCGTCCGGTTTAGGCGTATATAGCGCCCTAATTCGGCCTTCCGAATTCTAGGGGCTTCGCCGAAATTTAAAATTGTAGACTTCTATGGCTAAGTGAAAGTTATAAAGCCGCATAGTTCGATTGCCTTGTTCGTTGCACCGGACACCTCCTTAAGGGACCAAAAATTTGGATAAAGAGTGTCCGGGTTTTTCCAGGAACACCCCGGTACTAGTTGCATGGGGGCGGAAGCCGACGACTGGCCTACTTTCAGAATTCTATAAACAGCCGCACAAAAGGTAATACTTTAAATCAAAAGCGCTACATAGCACAAGTAACTTCGTCTTTACACTACAACAATGTCAGAAGTACATTTACTCAAGGATCGTATCCTTGGTACATTCATCGGCCACGAGACGAGCGCCCTTCATAATGCCATCATAATATTTTTTGGGACAGTGATACGTCTCCAACGTATCTATAATTTTTGATTGCTCCATGCTACTTTATCTACTGTTTTGGACTATATTGGGCTTTATTTTCCACTTGTATATTATTTTTGGGACTAACCTATTAACCGGAGGCCCAGCCCAGAATTGCTCTTTTTTTGTGCCTATTTTAGTGTTTCGAAGAAACGGAATATCAAACGGAGTCCAAACGGAATGAAACCTTCGGGAACGTGATTTTCCAACCGAACGTGATCCAGGAGACTTGGACACTACTCCAAGAAGTGCCAGAGGCGGTCACGAGGGTGGAGGACGCGCCCCCCTGGGCGCCCCCCTACCTCATGGGCCCCCTGACGCTCCACCGACGTACTCCTTCCTCCTATATATACCTACGTATCCCCAAATGATCAGAACAGGAGCCAAAAACCTAATTCCACCGCCGCAACCTTCTGTATCCATAAGATCCCATCTTGGGGCCTGTTCCGGAGCTCCGCCGGAGGGGGCATCCACCACGGAGGGCTTCTACATCAACACCATAGCCCCTCCGATGAAGTGTGAGTAGTTTACTTCAGACCTTCGGGTCCATACACTACAGGAATTAGCTACTTTGCCATCAGCCACGGCGGACGGCAAAGGCATGGATGGCGGACAACAAAGGTCTTTGCCGTCCGCCGCGGACGGCAAAAGTGGACGGCAAAGTACGGGACGACAAAGAGCTACATTGCCATCCGCTTCGGGCGGCTGACGGCAAAGGGTCCTTTGCCATCAGCTGCCGACGGCAAAGAATGCTGACGGCAATAAATGCGTTGTTACTCCGTTAGGTGGTTAATGGCAAGCCTTTGCCGTCGGCCGTTGACGGCAAACTTCGGAAGGCCTTTGCCGTCCGCCGCTGTAGGCAAAGTTTTCTCTCTCTTTGCCGTCAGCCACTGTAGGCAAACTGACCAAATAGGTCAGCCTCCCAGGAAGCACAGTTGCCTGCCACATGGCCTCTTTGTCGTCCGCTGCTGATGGCAAAGAGCCCTTTGCCGTCAGTGGCAGACGGCAAAGAGCCTGCATAATGGCTTTTTTCCCCTGTTTTTTTAAATCCAACAATTTTCACAGCAAATATATATGACATATATAGATATATTTCACAGGGCTATTTAACAGCACATAAGTTTCATCGTACATACATATATAGTTCCATCCACTCATACATAGCAAGTTGCACATACACATAAGTTGCAACCATTAGGAAGTTGCACATACATATTACAATGGAAAGTTTCATCAAGATAGCAAGTTCCATCGTAGCAAGCTAGAAGAATACTAGAAGAGAATGAAATAAAAAACAAGCACTCCATCATAGCAAGCTAGCTTCCGAGAAGTGAATGAAATCTGCAAAATGGCAAATAAGAAAGTTAGGAAAAGGTGACTAGAAGAAGAAGACTAGAAGAAGAAGCACGCCATCATTTGTGAGGTAACTTAGGTGAAATGGATCGTTTATGAGCTAACTTAGGTAAAATGCATCATTTTAGAGCTAATGTAGGTAAAATGGATCGTTTATGAGCTAACTAAGCTAATTGTGCCATTTTTTACATAAGTAAGGTAAGTACATGTCATTATTGAGCAAACCTAGTTAACTAAGCATATTATAACTAACTTAGGTCATTTTGGAGGAAACAAAGCTAAGTATAGATCATTTTAGAGCTAACTTAGATAAAATGGCTGGTTTTGGAGGTCAGTAAGCTTATTAAGTCATTTTGCAGGAAAAGAAGCTAACCCTAGGTCATTAAGGTAAGCATATTGGATGAAATAAAGCTAAGTCTAGGTCTTTATGCATTTGTTAAGCAAAAAACTAGAGAAACTTACCTTGATCATGGAGGTGTGGGAGCGGGCTGGCTCATGCGAGTAGCTGGAGAAGGATCGTGTGATGCTTGTGTGGAGTAACGCTGCACCAAAGATCATTTCCAATGTTCCGTTAGCATGATGACACTCAAATGTTAAGACTAGCAAGTAACGTCCATTGAAATTAAACTCACCGTGGTCTCAGGAGCAATCTCTCGATCAATGGCTATGGAGCCACGGGACCTCCCGCCACTAGATATCATCACCTGCTCTGGATTGTAGGGGAACTGGCTCGGGTTAAACTCCTCCCCTTTCCTCGCCTTCCCCTTGACTTGCTTGTAAGAGGCAGTGTGGGCCATGGCATACAAGTCGTACCCCTCTGGCACCTTATCCGTCTTATTGTAGCATGCCTAAAAGAGAGAAACAAAGTAAATTAGTAATTGAAGTGCTCAAGCTAGTATGATGAATGAATTGCATTAATCATGAAGCAAACCACATTACCCAATTCCGCCCGAACTGATATAAGCTGGAGCTACCTTGATGGTGTGGCACACCTTCAATTTGGGCATGTTTGTCCTTGGCCTCAGTTGGCTCCCCTTCCATCTTTCAACACCTGCCATGACAAAGAGTAAACGAAATTAGTACAACATAAAAAAATACCGACATGAATAATAATATGTATATCACTTAAGTGTATCATCATCAAGTACAACATAAAAAAATTGAATACCTGACACTACTAATAATCTCGATCAGTATCATCAATAAATGCATAATCATCATCATCACTATAATCAATGACGAGCTCATAGGGTTCAGTGGCATCAACATGTGGAAGGCCACGTTTACGTAATTGGTCAAGCATTGTGAGGTCGTCCGCAGCAGTAACCTCTTCTTGTTCCGGCTCTTCTTGTTCCTCCTCTGGGGTAATGTGGGATTCACTGTCGCTGTCTACTTCAATGTTTTGGGGTGAAGTATACCGGTTCTTGAAACGCTTTTCGGAAAGATGTGTCTATTGGAAGAATTCTCCTTCATATGTGTCTAGGTTAATGTGAGGTTCATAATCCTCTTCCTTTGGGGGGAGATAGTCTAGCACGTGGCGGCACTTCATAAACGACATCCCAACCTTTCAGATTTGGATTAGTTTGGCAGGCCCAGGGTAGATAGAATACTTGGGCCGCCTGTTGAGCCATAATATAGACATCAGGAACATCTAAATGGGTGCTTTGGTTGATTTCAACTAGCCCTATATGTTCATGAGTCCTTCTAGTCTCCTTCGGCTGAAACCAATAACATTTGAAGACTACGACATTCGGTGGGTTTTCACCATAGAATAGAAGTTCATAAATTGCTTCAACTCTCCCATAATACTCGGTACCTCCTTCGCCGATAGTAGATACACAACAATTTGTGGACTTTCAGTCGGCCATAGATAGCTCTTTGCCATAGGTATGAAAACGATACCCGTTGATGTCGTATTTGTCAAATGAACGGACCTTATAGTCAAAACCATTAGCGACTTGTCTCAATTCGGCGTCCATAGACTCTGAATTAGCCTACAAGTTTAATATGAAAGGATTGTTGCATTACACACAAATTAGCGAATGAAATGAAATTGTCTAATAGAATTTACCGTTTGTTTGAACCAAGAGATGAAACCGGGATAGCCGCCTCCTTGCTTTGCGAGAAGCTCATACTCTTCGACGGAATCCTTTTGGATCACCGCTCCATACGAGAATAGGGCGACGTATCGACTGTATGAAATATCCAGGAATAAGAGTAGTTCAAAGGAAATAGAACTTGCGAAACAATGTACCGAGAACTTACTCGATGTACGGCCACACTTCTATCAGGTTGTTGAAGATATACAACGAAATGGTCCGCCATTCTTCGTTATCCAAAGATACTGGATTTGAAACACTGGCTGGTGCGAGATTGCCTTTGAACAGGCTGAGGTTGGATCCACCCTTTTTAGGCTCGTCAGGATTGTACCGAGGCTTTGGATTATGCAAATGATGATTTTTGGTTTCGTAGTGTGCTGTCACGAAGTTTGCCGCCTCCTCAGTGATGAATGCCTCAGCCATAGACGCTTCAATTCTACGTTTATTTTTACATTTTTCTCGAAGCGTCTTCTGCATCCTCTCAGTTGGGTAGCACCAACGATTTTGCACGCCCCCCCAATCTTGCCTCGGTCGGGAGATGCAAAATCAAATGCTGCATTGGATTAAAGAAGCCCGGTGGAAAGATCTTCTCTAACTTGCAGATCAACTCTGGCGCCAACTCTTCCATTTTTTCTAGCACGCCAGGCGATAGTTCTTTCGCACAAAGTACACGGAAGAAATAGCTGAGTTCTGCCAGTACTAGCCATTCATCCTCAGGGATGAAGCCACGCAACATCACCGGCATTACCCGCTCAATCCATATGTGCCAATCATGACTCTTGAGACCAAATATCTTTAATTTATCAAGACTCGCTCCCCTCTTTAGATTCGCTGCATACCCATCGGGGAACATCAACTGCATTTTCACCCACAAGATAATTTCCCTGATAGCAGGCCTTCGAAGATTGAACCATGCCTTTGGCTTCGTCCAGTTCTGCTTTCCTTTCGGTTCTTTCATGTTTTGTAACGGCCTATCACATAGCGCCTCCAGATTGACTCTATTCTTAGTATTATCCTTTGATTTCCCATCTATGCCGAACAATGTACCAAAAAGTGCCTCAGCGATATTCTTCTCAGTGTGCATCACGTCGATGTTGTGTGGGCAAAGGAGGTCTTTGAAGTAAGGGAGATCCCATAAGCATGTTTTGTGAGTCCAGGCGTGCTCAGAATTATACCACTTGAAGTACCCTGGACACTCTGGATCTGGTTCGAGAGCGTTTAACTGATCCAGGGTCTGTTGGCCTGTCAACGCAGGTGGTGCAGAGTTTTTTACAACTCTACCTCTGATGAAGTTCTTCTTGTCTTTCCTAAACTTATGGCGAGGATCCAGGAACTGTCTATGCATGTCGAAGCAAGAAAACTTGCGACCGGCCTGAAGCCAACGAAATTCAAGAGCTCCCTTGCATGTGGGGCACGGGAACCTTCCATGCACACACCAGCCAACGAATAGCGCATACGCCGACAAGTCATGCGTCGAGTACATGTACCAGACACGCATTATGAAGTTTCGTTTGCTATAGGCGTCGTATGTCTTGAACCCATTATCCCAGGCTTCTTGCAATTCGTCCTTAAGCGGCTGCATGTACACATTCATATTTTTCCCCAGATAGTTGGGCCCTGGAATTATCAACGTCAGGAAAATGTTCTTTCTTT
>NC_041385.1:532900982-532902845 GCF_002162155.2 Triticum dicoccoides | reverse complement strand
GGGGGGGGGGAGATTGAGCGGAAAGACAAATACGGGCCAACAACTGTATTGGGCTGCCGTTATAGCAAACACACTGAACCCATCGGTGCTGATGCCGACTCGAGGATGCCTCCGATCTGCCGCTTTGTCAGCATGTAATTCATCAAACTTTTTCCATGCAACACCATCCGATGTGTGTACCATCATCAGATTCCCATCTGCATCTAGTTCGGTTCTTTTGCCTGTTTTGTGCCATGTCATCTGTCTGGCCATCTCTTCGACCATGAAAATATGTTGAAGTCTTGGTACGATTGGCATATACCGAAGAACACTAACAGGGATTTTGGTCCGTGTCTTCTCACCCATACCGTTGTCTACCACAATATACCTGGAACACTTGCAAATGGGACAATGGTTCAAGTCCGCATTGTCAAGCCTAAATAAGGCACATCCTTTCTCACAGGCATGTATCTTCTCATAGGGCATCTTCAGTGCACGGAGGATTTTGTCAGACTGGTACAGGTTTGCAGGCATTACATGGCCTTTGGGTAGAAAGCGTCCAAATACTGTCATAATTGCGTCATAGCATTCTCTGCCCAAGTTGAACTGAGCCTTCAAAGCCATTACTTGTGAGATGGCATCCAACTGACAAAGCTTAGTGTGCTCGTGGAGCGGACGTTTTGAAGACTCCAACATTTCATTGAAGGCCTTTGCAGATTCCTCCATCTCCTCGTCCGAATCCCGAGCATCATCACAGTCTTGCACCATGTTTTCCATCCCGGTACCATGCTCGTCGGTGCGACGATGATCCACCTCAGCTCGGTCACGTTGGGTAGACTCACCATGAAATGTCCACACCGTATAATCGGGTGTAAAACCAATCTTCTGCAGGTGTTTACCCATTTCAGCCTCTGTCCTCTTTTCCCAATTGCCACATCGGAAACAGGGGCACCAAGTTTTCCTCTGGCCATTTGCAAATGCGGCATGCACAAACCCCTTGGTTTTTGTGAACCATTCAGTGCTCCATTTGTTCTGACCAGTGTGACCGGTATACATCCAGGCACGATCACTCATCTTGACTTTCAGAGCTACTGGACACACAACAATTATATATATAATTCACCATGTATATATTCATCAGTTGATCTACTTTGTCAATTTTATTACGTCCATGCAACCTACACTCTAATAGGTAATGATAGGTCCTAATCCCACCCGAGTATGTGTAGATTGGGTTTATTTTCCCAAGCTATGCTCCGGATCCGACGCAAAATTTCGGCAGCACCTCCCCGATGTTCTCCTGATACACGTCTCTGCAATAAACAGAGAGGATGTGTACCCGGAGAACAACAGGGGAGGCACTAACAAAATTTATGCGTCGGATCCGGAGCAAAGCATATGGGAAAACGAACCCAATCTACACATACTCGGCCTGTCCATGGATAGCGTTGGACAATTCGAAAGAATCAAGGTTATAAATATGCAAATGCATGCATATTTATAACTATGACGCTTTCGAACGGGAGACACATATTGGTTACGCATACTGATGATTCAAGACACATATATAGCTAGCTATCAAGTTTCATCGGCACGAACACCGGAATAGAGCAAATAATTAATGGGGGAGGAGGACATGTCATTTGTGCTCACCCACGAATGAAGGGGCAGAGCTCATCAAACGGACGGCGAGGTCGTCGGACACCAAACCTCGCAGCGGTGAAACAACTGCACATTTAAAGCAACCCGATCAACACAATTATATATGATGTTTTTCATAACAAAATCGAAAAATATATGACCTAACTGATAATTCACAAATATAAGACCCTGTCGGCCTCGGGGGGTCGGGTGTCGGGGTGTCTGGGTGTCGTGTCGGGGTCG
>NC_041385.1:532850586-532899726 GCF_002162155.2 Triticum dicoccoides | reverse complement strand
TGTGGCGTCGGTTAGTTACTCGGCTCTTTGCTGTCCGCCACTCTTTGCCGTCCACCGTTATCTCTCTTTGCCGTCTGCTAGCAGACGGCAAAGAGGTGGGGGTGTTAAGTTTTTTTCTGACGGCAAAGAATCTTTGCCGTCAGCTGGCGGACGGCAACGAAATGGCTCATGGCAAAGAGCTTCTTTGCCGTCCGCCGTTTCTTTGCCGTCGGCTTTTCGGTAGCTGATGGCAAAGAGCTTCTTTGCCGTCCGCTAGCCGACGGCAAAGATCAGGCAGATGGCAAAGTAGCTGATTCCAGTAGTGATAGCTAGTAGCTAGATGGCTTCTTATCTCTTTTTGGATCTCAATACAATGTTCTCCCCCTCTCTCGTGGAGATCTATTCGATGTAATCTTCTTTTTGCGGTGTGTTTGTTGAGACCGATGAATTGTGGGTTTATGATCCAGTATTATCTATGGAAAATATTTGATTCTTGTCTGAATTCTTTTATGTATGATTGAGTTATCTTTGCAAGTCTCTTTGAATTATCTTTTTTGGTTTGGCCAACTAGATTGGTAGTTCTTGCAATGGGAGAAGTGCTTAGCTTTGGGTTCAATCTTGCGGTGTCCTTACCCAGTGACAGAAAGGTTTGCAAGGCACGTATTGTATTGTTGCCATCGAGGATAACAAGATGGGTTTTTTATCATATTGCATGAATTTATCCCTCTACATCAAGTCATCTTGCTTAAGGCGTTACTCTGTTTTTAACTTAATACTCTAGATGCATGCTGGATAGCGGTCGATGAGTGGAGTAATAGTAGTAGATGCAGAATCATTTCGATCTACTTGTTTTGGACGTGATGCCTATATACATGATCATTGTCACGACCGGTTTTTCCGGGAAATAAATTTCCAGAAAAGACCGTCGTGCTCATCAGCCCCAGGATTACTGTTAGCTGATGAGGCTCCATCTTGATACAGAAATTCCAAGCAAAATACAAAATATGAAGTACAAGACCATTCTGGCCTGTGAGTACAACAAATGGTTTCTAGTGGTTGATGGCGGAAGCGGGTTGTGAAACATTAGTGTCTATGGGACTCCATTTCCCACGGGAACAGCTGACCAGGTTAATTCCTATCTTCGCGAGGCTGCTATCTCCATTGAGTGGGTTCCGGGGCTGGCATCGCGTCGCTCATCTCCGTGCAAGATAATCTGGCCAAGACAATAGCCAGGGACAAGCCAGTGAGTACTTTGAATGTACTCGCAAACATTATGAACACAGGTATAATATAACCATGATGTGCAAAAGAAATATTTTTATGCTCATGACGTCAGTCACAATAGATAAATGAAACTCTGATGCGTGCAAGCAAGTTATTTATAAAATTGCAATAACAAGGTAGTATAAAAACTTATGAAGACGAATAACCAGCAATGCCACAGTCGGGCGTCTGAGCGACGCCACATAAAGGGCTTTAAAAGAAATGCCACAGTTGGGCATCTGAGCGACGCCACATAAAGGGCTTTAAAAGAAATGCCACAGTCGGGCGTCTGAGCGACGCCACATAAAGGGCTTTAAAAGAAATGCCACAGTTGGGCGTCTGAGCGACGCCACATAAAGGGCTTTAAAAGAAATGCCACAGTCGGGCGTCTGAGCGACGCCACATAAAGGGCTTTAAAAGAAATGCCACAGTCGGGCGTCTGAGCGACGCCACATAAAGGGCTTTAAAAGAAATGCCACAGTCGGGCGTCTGAGCGATGCCACATAAAGGGCTTTAAAAGAAATGCCACAGTTGGGCGTCTGAGCGACGCCACATAAAGGGCTTTAAAAGAAATGCCACAATCGGGCGTCTGAGCGACGCCACATAAAGGGCTTTAAAAGAAATGCCACAGTCGGGCGTCTGAGCGACGCCACATAAAGGGCTTTAAAAGAAATGCCACAGTCGGGTGTCTGAGCGACGCCACATAAATGGCTTTTAAAAAGAAACAATCATAATGAATATCCCGGAGGTAGAATCATCCCAGAGATACTCGGTAATAATAATAATATCACGGGTTAGTCAACAATAATAATAATCATCATAGATATCACAAGTCACGAGTAGTAATTCCATTCCTGGATAACCGTTTCACCTCCGAAGACTGACGCTAGACCGACACCTGACCCATCCCAGACTGTAATCCTTAACCATGGACACGGCTATTCGAATTGGTTTAATCTCTGCAGAGGGTGTACTCCTTACCTACGAGTAACGGATTTCTTTAGTCCATCGGGACTAATTCCGTCTACGGTCTTTTTGTTGAAAACACACCTAACTTGCACACACCAGCTTAACTCACACGTGTCTGGAATCACCCACGACACCTGTTAAGCAACTCTAAGTGGGGAGGCTACAACCTCGCGTAGCATGGGATCAAACTTATATCGCGCGCTCTAAGGGGTGGCCTCCCCTCTCGGTCCCAACCGGAAACACCCATGCCCCCGGACCAGGTGGCCTGCCTACCAGCTACAACCGGTATCATCCACCATGGCCTCTCTGTACGGTGTGTGCTAGAAAGAGGTTGACAACTTACTGAACCGTACTCTACTTGCTGTAGAGACGAGTGGTAGTACGAGACAAGTATGGGGGTTACTGGAACAAGACTCGATCTACGGTCGACTCAGGAGGTTCAAGTATCCCCTGCATGATTAGTATAACGAATATATTTCAACCAATACAATCAACACTCATTATATCTTACCATGCCATACTAGACATAACCGTCCCGACGGTGACCGGCGACAAACTCATGCCTACCCAAGGCAGAGGTTTTCCCGGTTCCTACCGGTATGCATGCAAGGCACATGAGGATGATTATCATCACAAGTGTGTTCATTTCCAACAGCATGGAAATCAATAACATGCACCCATGCATATGATCATATCACATGAAATAACAAGTCCTTCGAAATGCGGTGGTGTTATAAATGCATCAATGATCACACCAAAAAAATATTATGCCGGGATTCAGAATGCTTGCCTTCAACGTGTGGAAAGGCAGGGTGCTCTCCAAACTTTTGAAAGCTTCTTCTCTTTCCCCAAAATCCTATTTGAAAATATATTTGAATTAACACACATTTCAAACACAGAACAAAAAGTTGTTTGAATTTTTTTTCAAATAAATCTTAAAATAAACTAGACCAAATTTAAGGAAGGTAGGAAAAAGAATCAACTCATTTGGAGTTATATTTAAAAAGTTATAGCCAGTCAAAGTTCTGGTCAATATCTGTTTTTAAATTAAAACAGAAAAGAAAACGTTTTGAAGAGATTACGCTTTCGCGCAGAGAAGACGTATTACGGGTATGACGCCTCCACTTACTCCAGCGTGGACGGTGCGGGGTCGCTGACAGTGGGTCCAGGGGCCCACTGGTCAGGTTTGACCAGTCGCCGCGCGTCGTCTCCCTCCTCTGCCCGAGCGGAGCGGGGCTCCGGCGATCGTCGCCGGCGTTTGGCTGCTCCTCGCGGGCTCCAGAGGGTAGGGATGGATCCGCACGGCTGGGGCGGTTCTCCCGGTGGTCGTGGGGTTGTCGGAGGTGGAGGGTATCGCCGGCGGCAAGCTCCGCGGCGGAGGGAAGCTCCGGTGACAAAGTGATTTGTTGGCGGCGATGGCTCCCGATCAAAATTAAGTAGGGGGTTGGGTTCACAGGGGAATGAGGAAGTTCTTGGCGAAGAGAACGGAGAGGGGGAGGTACTGGAGGTGCCGGATTGGCCGGGGCGGCGGCGGCGGCAGGAGTTGCCGGAGACGAGGAAGGAGGCCTCCCCGGGTCGAATGCGAGGCAGGGGAGCGCCATGGGGGTAGCATAAGGTCGCCTGCGTGCTCAGAGGGGCTCGGGGTGTCCATTTATAGCTCGCCGAGGTCGGTTCCGCGGCGGTGGAAAAGGGCGGGCGGCGAACCGTCGTTCTGTAGTAGCAGGGCATCGTGGCGGCGACGAGCGCTAGAGGACACACTCGCGGATGAGCACGCACTGTTCCAGGGGCCAGGTGGCGAGCGGGCGAGGCTTGGGCGGCGCTGAACGGCGCAGGGCTGTCGGGCGGCGGCGGCGGCTAGCTCTTGGCCTGCCGGGCGCGGCGGGGGCTGCTTGGCGCGTTCCTGCGAGGAGGGGAGCGCGTGGCGTGGTGCTGCAGAACGGGCCAAAGCCGTGGGGCCAGCGTGTCGGCTCGGGCGCGTGGCTGCAATTGGCGCGCTCTGGGCGCGTCCAGTGCACGCACACCAGATGTTCGACACAATGCCGCGGCATGCTACAGGTCGCAGGTGAGGGTGGGGTTTACCAGATCGAGGTTAGGAGCAACGGGGAGTCTAGTGGACATGCTAGTTTGATCAAAGGTGCAAGTTCACAGTGCAATGCCAAAACTCATGTCAAAACTGGTCATGCTCTCCAGGTGTTTGACAAAATGCCACAGGCACTTAGGCAAGTCTTGGAGTTGCCAAAAACTCCAGATGGGGGTCTCTGTGGATGAAAGAGAGGGTGGTAATGTTAGTTGGTGAAATGCACAAACTTGTTAGTGCAAGTCTAGCAGAATTTCAATTCTGGACAGGAAATAAATGGCATTATTTCATGAACCAAAAATGATCCAAATGGTGCATGCTCCTGAACTTAAGGGTTTAACATGGAGGACTACAAGTAGGAGAAATAATCAAGGGTATAGGAGCAACTAAAATGGTGGTTGCTGTACAAATCCTCAAATTGGACCAGAATGGAAAAGAGGTTGATACACTCAATATTTTCAAAGAACAACCCTGGATTTTTGCACAAAGTGGAATAATATGCTCCTACTGACCTCCCCTAATTTTGGTAGAAGTTTTAAAGAAATATAAAAATGGGTTGCAGTGCAAAATGCACTCTGGACCAGAGAAGAAAAATTGAGTACAGGGCTCAAAATATTTCATGAATGAAATATATTTTTGCATAAAAGTGATTTAAAAACATAACCTGACATCTCCAAATTTTTGTGGAAATTTTAAGTGAAACTATCAAATGGTTGTAGTTCAAATATGGCCATTTAACCTTGAAAAACTATTTTCAAGAAAGTAAAGATCAAGCAATTAAGTTAGTTAATTAGTTATACTGATAAAAGGAAAGTTTTTCTTGAGAGGTTAAACAAGTCCAATAACATCTTTGAAAATTTTTCTCTTTGGGAAAAACTCATCATAACAGGGAAGGAAATGATTAAAAAAAATTTAACTTAATAAAACAAGGCCAAATTTTTGGGGTGTCACAATACTATCCCCCTTAAGAAAAATCTCGTCCTCGAGATTTGCTAAAAGCGGTGTTAGGAAAAAATTTACGCAATAATGATGTGGCTACAGTGAGAGGGCAATAAGTGGTGAAAAACCACAGTGTGAAAACTGGTGCCGCGTGGAAAAGTCTATGGTCCGGGACAAAAATGGGCGATTTCTACGCTGGATATAAATTTAGGATAACTCCTAAATTTAGATATACGTTGATCGTACCCGAGAGCACAGTGCTCTCTCTGGCCGACAGGTGGACCCGGGGCCCACTGTCAGCCTCTTCTTCTCCCACTGGCTCTTCCTTCTACCTCTGGCTCTCTCTTCCTCCTCTCTCCCGCGCGCTTTCTCCACCAGCGACGCCTAGTGTGTAGGGCATCTAGGCCGTACCGTGGTAGTGCGCGGTGTGCTAGCTGCCGGTGCAGCGTGCACTCACCTCGCGGGCCAGCGCGCTGTCGGCACTGCTCGCGGATTTGACTCCGAACACCGGTGATCGGCGACGAGCGGCGTTGGTGGACTTCGCCCACCGTACACCGAGCTCGAGCTATAAAAACGGCCGGGGTGACTCTCTCTTCTTCCTCACATCTGGCCTCACTTCTCCTCCTCCTTCTTTCTCCATTACTGCTTACAGAAGCTCGGTCGAGGCTCTAATGGCGGAGGCAATGCCAGACTGGTTTGTGATCCTGATATGCGGAGGGCTGGCGATGCTGCTGGGGCTCTCTGTGCTCCTGTGCGCGATAATCTTCGACGAGTATCGCGATGCTGCGGCTCGGGTGTTGGTTCTCCGCGGTGGTGGTGATCATGAGGAGTAGATGGAGTGTGTCGGGTGCTAACTGTTGTTAGGGGGTGATTAGCTGGATGTAACACCGTTGCAAAATTTTGCAAACAGTGTATGTGTCCAAATGATTATGGTTGTGAGTCTGCTCGTGGTGCTGAGTGAAATTAATTAATCCATGTCGTGAGAAGGGGCAGGTGTAGCAACTCAGGGAAAAGAAATCTCACTCCGGGATTTCGCGAGGGAAAAACAGTTAATTTAAAGGAGCATAAACCACAACAAAAACTACACACATTAGCAGAAGCCAAATAGTTGACTCGCCGTACAAACTCAGGGTATTACGCATTAGTCACACACATAAATATAAATGCTGCAAAAACAAATACAGTAGCGACGTCTAAAATGAAAACGGTAACTGGACGGGGTCCTGATAAAATGTCTCTGGTAAAGGAATACACTCCTCTTCTATTGGAGGAAGTGGATTGACCAGTCGATGTATGCGTCTCTTCGGGTCGGGTTTCAGTGGTCTGCCGATGGCAATCTGAGGATTTAAATCCGTGAGGCTCTGGAGATAATCCATCACTCGTTGGTTCAAATGCTCTTGAGCAATGATGTACTGGATAAGGTTGGCCAGAACTGGGTCTCTCTTAATACGTCCACCGGGAAAAGATGTAACTTCTCCGGGTGCTGCACGACTCGGAAAGTAATAATATCCTCGTTCGCGGGCATAGGGTACTGCGGATCGAAGACGAGCAATTGCTTCTTTCGCAGCAGCTTCTATGGCCAGGTGTGGGGTTGGCATGGATTTCCCCACGAAGGAAACTTCTATTGGATCTTGGTTGGGGTCTACAGGAGGAATGTGTACTGCTGCCCAATATTCCGAGGTGGATGGGGTGATCCTCGATTTGAACAGCTCGTACTGGGGTGGCTGGGTAGAACCCATGGTACTGCGGGTAAAATCCCACAATATTTTGACAAAACTACCTGGAGTTGCATCTAGGGTTCTCAGATGAATGCTGGGGTTCGGCATGACAGGAAAAAGTGCGAGTGTGGTGCACAAGGTGGGGGTTGCTGGGTAAGGTCACAAGGTGGCCTTTATATAGCAATGGAGCTGGATCATTTTACCATGGTGAAAGGTAGTAAATTTGCCAGCTTAGCTCCAAAGGTCGGGTCAGTGTCAGAGATACACATATCTCATAAAAAAACGCGTTACTGTGGTTGTCGTCGGGTTGGTTTTGGTAGTTGTGCCCGGAAAAATATGCAACTATGCGCTGACCAAAAATGCAAGGCTACTATTAAAACAGAGGCACAACGACAGGCTGCGTTAATATACATGGTCGCGTGATTACAAAGCGAGGATACATTGAAACTTGGTGCTACTCATACTGCTTAGTCTACTTCGTTTATGTCTAAACGGGCGTGCCTGGTGGATGTCGAGGCTTCTCCACGTGTCTCTCTGCCGGGATTAGTCGGAGATGGCGGAGGAACTGCGGGGTCGGGGTAGTGATGATGACCATCGCGGGGATTGTTGGCCACAACCCCGTTGGAGTGTGCTCCCAAAATGCGACGAAGCACCTCTGGGGTTATCGCAGCACCTTGGCCGATGGCTGGGGCAGATCTCGGGGTCTCGATCGGTTGTCCAAACAGCACGACTGGGTTGTCGGTGTTGGGCTCGTTTTCTTCTCTCGCCGGGGCTCGACGAACCAGCTCTCCTCGAGCTGCGATTAGATCAATAGTGATCTGGTCGAACAGTGCCTCTAGTGCACTTACATAGCGCACTAGGTGCAACAAAGCGGGGTCCGTCTCGTGATCTCCGTTGGCAACTTGGGGTGGTCTACCATACCCTTCACGTCAGGGATAGTAGTGGAACGAGCGACAGTTAACTATGGGCGACAAGTGCCTGAGATGAACTATATCCTCTCGAGCGGCTAGTTGGATGGCTTGTGGCTCAAAGGAAGTTGTTCTTCCGGTGAACCGGTAGGGGCGTTCGGGTGCTAGACCCCTACCATAGATGTGCACAGTGGCCCGGAATTGACGGTCTTCACCGCTCATGGGTCCTTGATACACAACATATTCTGGTGGCTCCTCTAACGCGTAGGCACGACGGGTGAGGTTTGCGAGGATGGTCACAAAACCTCCAAGGTTGGTTGCTGTGGTTTCGTTGTGCACTATGGGTCCAGGCATTGCGGCTCGGTTTGGGGTAGCGGCTGTGATGCGCTGGGTTGAGGCTAGCGTGCCCTTTTTATAAGAAAAAGGGGACGGAGTCTTCCTTCGCACGCTTGCGAGAAAGGACTAGTTAGGGGCCGGTCACTAGCGCATGAGCGACAGGTTAGGTTGATAGGTTGGGCACCGACTGCCAAAAGGTGTTGGGTCACTGTGTGGCTATCTTGCACGAGAAGCTTGGCTGGTGTTTGGCTATGGTCTAGTGGGTTGGTTTGCCTAAGTTTATTGACCTGGCTAAGATAGGATTAGCCAATGGTCAGCCTGGCTCTGATACCAAGCCTGTCACGACCGGTTTTTCCGGGAAATAAATTTCCAGAAAAGACCGTCGTGCTCATCAGCCCCAGGATTACTGTTAGCTGATGAGGCTCCATCTTGATACAGAAATTCCAAGCAAAATAAAAAATATGCAGTACAAGACCATTCTGGCCTGTGAGTACAACAAATGGTTTCTAGTGGTTGATGGCGAAAGCGGGTTGTGAAACATCAGTGTCTATGGGACTCCATTTCCCACGGGAACAGCTGACCAGGTTAATTCCTATCTTCGCGAGGCTGCTATCTCCATTGAGTGGGTCCCGGGCTGGCATCACGTCGCTCATCTCCGTGCAAGATAATCTGGCCAAGACAATAGCCAGGGACAAGCCAGTGAGTACTTTGAATGTACTCGCAAACATTATGAACACAGGTATAATATAACCATGATGTGCAAAAGAAATATTTTTATGCTCATGACGTCAGTCAAATAGATAAATGAAACTCTGATGCGTGCAAGCAAGTTATTTATAAAATTGCAATAACAAGGTAGTATAAAAACTTATGAAGACGAATAACCAGCAATGCCATAGTCGGGCGTCTGAGCGACGCCACATAAAGGGCTTTAAAAGAAATGCCACAGTTGGGCGTCTGAGCGACGCCACATAAAGGGCTTTAAAAGAAATGCCACAGTCGGGCGTCTGAGCGACGCCACATAAAGGGCTTTAAAAGAAATGCCACAGTTGGGCGTCTGAGCGACGCCACATAAAGGGCTTTAAAAGAAATGCCACAGTCGGCCGTCTGAGCGATGCCACATAAAGGGCTTTAAAAGAAATGCCACAGTCGGGCGTCTGAGCGACGCCACATAAAGGGCTTTAAAACAAATGCCACAGTCGGGCGTCTGAGCGATGCCACATAAAGGGCTTTAAAAGAAATGCCACAGTTGGGCATCTGAGCGACGCCACATAAAGGGCTTTAAAAGAAATGCCACAGTCGGGCGTCTGAGCGACGCCACATAAAGGGCTTTAAAAGAAATGCCACAGTCGGGCGTCTGAGCGACGCCACATAAAGGGCTTTAAAAGAAATGCCACAGTCGAGCGTCTGAGCGACGCCACATAAAGGGCTTTTTAAAAGAAACAATCATAATGAATATCCCGGAGGTAGAATCATCCCAGAGATACTCGGTAACAATAATAATATCACGGGTTAGTCAACAATAATAATAATCATCATAGATATCACAAGTCACGAGTAGTAATTCCATTCCTGGATAACCATTTCACCTCCGAAGACCGACGCTAGACCGACACCTGACCCATCCCATACTGTAATCCTTAACCATGGACACGGCTATTCGAATAGGTTTAATCTCTGCAGAGGGTGTACTCCTTACCCACGAGTAACGGATTTCTTTAGTCCATCGGGACTAATTCCGTCTACGGTCTTTTTGTTGAAAACACACCTAACTTGCACACACCAGCTTAACTCACACGTGTCTGGAATCACCCACGACACCTGTTAAGCAACTCTAAGTGGGGAGGCTACAACCTCGCGTAGCATGGGATCAAACTTATATCGCGCGCTCTAAGGGGTGGCCTCCCCTCTCGGTCCCAACCGGAAACACCCATGCCCCCGGACCAGGTGGCCTGCCTACCAGCTACAACCGGTATCATCCACCATGGCCTCTCTGTACGGTGTGTGCTAGAAAGAGGTTGACAACTTACTGAACCGTACTCTACTTGCTGTAGAGACGAGTGGTAGTACGAGACAAGTATGGGGGTTACTGGAACAAGACTTGATCTACGGTCGACTCAGGAGGTTCAAGTATTCCCTGCATGATTAGTATAACGAATATATTTCAACCAATACAATCAACAATCATTATATCTTACCATGCCATACCGGACATAACCGTCCCGACGGTGACCGGCGACAAACTCATGCCTACCCAAGGCAGAGGTTTTCCCGGTTCCTACCGGTATGCATGCAAGGCACATGAGGATGATTATCATCACAAGTGTGTTTATTTCCAACAGCATGGAAATCAATAACATGCACCCATGCATATGATCATATCACATGAAATAACAAGTCCTTCGAAATGCGGTGGTGTTATAAATGCATCAATGATCACACCAAAAAAATATTATGCCGGGATTCAGAATGCTTGCCTTCAATGTGTGGAAAGGCAGGGTGCTCTCCAAACTTTTGAAAGCTTCTTCTCTTTCCCCAAAATCCTATTTGAAAATATATTTGAATTAACACACATTTCAAACACAGAACAAAAAGTTGTTTGAATTTTTTTCAAATAAATCTTAAAATAAGCTAGACCAAATTTAAGGAAGGTAGGAAAAAGAATCAACTCATTTGGAGTTATATTTAAAAAGTTATAGCCAGTCAAAGTTCTGGTCAATATCTGTTTTTAAATTAAAACAGAAAAGAAAACGTTTTGAAGAGATTACGCTTTCGCTCAGAGAAGACGTATTACGGGTATGACGCCTCCACTTACTCCAGCGTGGACGGCGCGGGGTCGCTGACAGTGGGTCCAGGGGCCCACTGGTCAGGTTTGACCAGTCGCCGCGCATCGTCTCCCTCCTCTGCCCGAGCGGAGCGGGGCTCCGGCGATTGTCGCCGGTGTTTGGCTGCTCCTCGCGGGCTCCAGAGGGTAGGGATGGATCCGCACGGCTGGGGCGGTTCTCTCGGTGGTCGTGGGGTTGTCGGAGGTGGAGGGTATCGCCGGCGGCGAGCTCCGCGGCGGAGGGAAGCTCCGGTGACAAAGTGATTTGTTGGCGGCGATGGCTCCCGATCAAAATTAAGTAGGGGGTTGGGTTCACAGGGGAATGAGGAAGTTCCTGGCGAAGAGAACGGAGAGGGGGAGGTACTGGAGGTGCCGGATTGGCCGGGGCGGTGGCGGCGGCAGGAGTTGCCGGAGACGAGGAAGGAGGCCTCCCCGGGTCGAATGCGAGGCAGGGGAGCGCCATGGGGGTAGCATAAGGTCGCCTGCGTGCTCAGAGGGGCTCGGGGTGTCCATTTATAGCTCGCCGAGGTCGGTTCCGCGGTGGTGGATAAGGGCGGCCGGCGAACCATCGTTCTGTAGCAGCAGGGCATCATGGTGGCGACGAGCGCTAGAGGACACACTCGCGGATGAGCACGCGCTGTTCCAGGGGCCAGGTGGCGAGCGGGCGAAGCTTGGGTGGCGCTGAACGGTGCAGGGCTGTCGAGCGGCGGCGACGGCTAGCTCTTGGCCTGCCGGGCGCGGCGGGGGCTGCTTGGCGCATTGCTGCGAGGAGGGGAGCGCGTGGCGTGGTGCTGCAGAACGGGCCAAAGCCGTGGGGCCAGCGTGTCGGCTCGGGCGCGTGGCTGCAATTGGCGCGCTCTGGGCGCGTCCAGTGCACGCACACCAGATGTTCGACACAATGCCGCGGCATGCTACAGGTCGCAGGTGAGGGTGGGGTTTACCAGATCGAGGTTAGGAGCAACGGGGAGTCTAGTGGACATGCTAGTTTGATCAAAGGTGCAAGTTCACAGTGCAATGCCAAAACTCATGTCAAAACTGGTCATGCTCTCCAGGTGTTTGACAAAATGCCACAGGCACTTAGGCAAGTCTTGGAGTGGCCAAAAACTCCAGATGGGGGTCTTTGTGGATGAAAGAGAGGGTGGTAATGTTAGTTGGTGAAATGCACAAACTTGTTAGTGCAAGTCTAGCAGAATTTCAATTCTGGACAGGAAATAAATGGCATTATTTCATGAACCAAAAATGATCCAAATGGTGCATGCTCCTGAACTTAAGGGTTTAACATGGAGGACTACAAGTAGGAGAAATAATCAAGGGTATAGGAGCAACTAAAATGGTGGTTGCTGTACAAATCCTCAAATTGGACCAGAATGGAAAAGAGGTTGATACACTCAATATTTTCAAAGAACAACCCTGGATTTTTGCACAAAGTGGAATAATATGCTCCTACTGACCTCCCCTAATTTTGGTAGAAGTTTTAAAGAAATATAAAAATGGGTTGCAGTGCAAAATGCACTCTGGACCAGAGAAGAAAAATTGAGTGCAGGGCTCAAAATATTTCATGAATGAAATATATTTTTGCATAAAAGTGATTTAAAAACATAACCTGACATCTCCAAATTTTTGTGGAAATTTTAAGTGAATCTATCAAATGGTTGTAGTTCAAATATGGCCATTTAACCTTGAAAAACTATTTTCAAGAAAGTAAAGATCAAGCAATTAAGTTAGTTAATTAGTTATACTGATAAAAGGAAAGTTTTTCTTGAGAGGTTAAACAAGTCCAATAACATCTTTGAAAATTTTTCTCTTTGGGAAAAACTCATCATAACAGGGAAGGAAATGATTAAAAAAAATGGAGCTCAGAAATCCAAAGTTTTAATTCCTGGCAAAAATTTTAACTTAATAAAACAAGGCCAAATTTTTGGGGTGTCACAATCATTGCCTAGATATACTCATAACTATGCTCAATTGTGTCAATTGCTCAACAATAATTTGTTCACCCACCGTAGAATATCTATGCTCTTGAGAGAAGCCACTAGTGAAACCTATGGCCCCCGGGTCTATTCTCATCATATCAATCTCTATCGCTTTATTTACTTGCTTTGTTTTTTACTTTGCCTTTTACTTTTTACTTTGCATCTATCTATCAAAAATACCAAAAATATTATTTCTCATCTCCATTAGATCTCACCCTCGTAAGTGACCTGAAGGGATTGACAACCCCTAATCGCGTTGGTTGCGAGTAGCTATCGTTTTGTGTAGGTATGAGGGACTTGTGCGTGGTCTCCTATTGGATTGATACCTTGGTTCTCAAAAACTGAGGGAAATACTTACGCTACTTTGCTGCATCATCCTCTCCTCTTCGGGGAAAACCAACGCAGTGCTCAAGAGGTAGCAAGAAGAATTTCTGGCGCCGTTGCCGGGGAGGCTCACGTAAGCAAGTCAACAATACCAAGTACCCATCGCAATCCCTATCTGTCGCATTACATTATTTGCCATTTGCCTCTCATTTTCCTCTCCCCCACTTCACCCTTGCCGTTTTATTCGCCCTCTCTTTCCCAATCTCCTCCTCTCTTTCCCGTTTGCCCTTTTCCCGTTGCCTTTCTGTTTGCATGTGTGTTGGATTACTTGTTGCCATGGCGCAAGATAATACCAAATTGTGTATTTCTCGAATACCAATAATAATGATTTCCTTAGTACTCCGATTGCTCCTCTTAATAATGATGCGTCTTGTGAAATCAATACCGCTTTGTTGAATCTTGTTATGAAAGATCAATTCGCTGGCCTTCCTAGTGAAGATGCCGCTACTCATCTAAACAATTTTGTTGATTTGTGTGATATGCAAAAGAATAAAGATACAGATAACAATATTGTCAAATTGAAGCTATTTCCGTTTTCACTTAGAGATCGTGCTAAAGTTTGGTTTTCGTCTTTGCCTAAAAATAGTATTGATTCTTGGAACAAGTGCAAAGATGCTTTTATCTCTAAGTATTTTCCTCCCGCTAAGATTATCACTCGTAGGAACGATATCATGAATTTTAAACAACTTGATCATGAGCATGTTGCCCAATCTTGGGAAAGAATGAAATTGATGCTTCGGAATTGCCCTACTCATGGTTTGAACTTATGGATGATCATACAAATTTTTTATGCCAGATTGAATTTTGCTTCTAGAAATCTTTTAGATTCGGCCGTGGGAGGCACGTTTATGGAAATTACGTTAGGAGATGCTACCAAATTGCTTGATAATATTATGGCTAATTATTCTCAATGGCACACCGAAAGATCTTCTAGTAAAAAAGTGCATGCTATAGAAGAAATCAATGTTTTGAGTGAAAAGATGGATGAACTTATGAAGTTGTTTGCTCCTAAAAATACTCCTCTTGATCCCAATGATATGCCTTTGTCTACCTTGCTTGAGAATAATAATGAATCTATGGATGTGAATTTTGTTGGTTGGAATAGTTTTGGAAACAACGCGTATAGAGGGAATTTTAATCCTAGGCCTTATCCTAGTAATCCTTCTAATAATTATGGAAATTCCTACAATAACTCTTATGGAAATTTTAATAATATGCCCTCTGAATTTGAGAGTAGTGTTAAAGAGTTTATGAATTCACAAAATTTTTTTAATGCTTTGCTTGAAGAGAAATTGCTTAAAGTTGATGATTTGGCTAGGAATGTTGATAGAATTTCTCTTGAAATTGATTCTTTAAAGCTTAGATCTATTCCTCCTAAGCATGATATCAATGAGTCTCTCAAAGCCATGAGAATTTCCATTAATGAGTGCAAGGAAAGAACCGCTAGGATACGTGCTTCCAAAGATGCCTTTATTAAAGCGTGTTCTTCCAGTTCCTATGAAAATCAAGATGAAGATCTAAAAGTTATTGATGTGTCCCCCATTAAATCTTTGTTTTGCAATATGAATCTTGATGAATCTGAATATGATCTTCCTTTACCTAGAAGGCGTTCTAAGAATTCAGAGTTTCTAGATCTTGATCATGAATTTGATGAAAGTGGGATTGAAATAAATAAAAACTTAGATATTGTTAAACCCACTATTTTGGATCTCAAGGAATTTAATTATGAAAATTGCTCTTTGATTGGTTGTATTTCCTTGTTGCAATCCGTGCTAGATTCTCCTCATGCTTATAGTCAAAATAAGGCCTTTACCGAACACATTGTTGATGCCTTGATGCAATCTTATGAAGAAAAACTTGAGTTGAAAGTTTCTATCCCTAGAAAACTCTATGATGAGTGGGAACCTACTATTAAAATTAAAATTAAAGATTATGAGTTTCATCCTTTGTGTGATTTGGGTGCTAGTGTCTCTACTATTCCCAAAACTTTATGTGATTTGCTAGATTTCCGTGACTTTGATGATTGCTCTCTAAACTTGCATCTTGGGGATTCCACTATTAAAAAACCTATGGGAAGTATTAATGATGTTATTATTGTTGCAAATAGGAATTATGTACCCGTAGATTTTATCGTTCTTGATATAGATTGCAATCCTTCATGTCCTATTATTCTTGGTAGACCTTTCCTTAGAACGATTGTTGCAATTATTGATATGAAGGAATGGAATATTTGATTCCAATTTCCCTTAAAGAAGGGCATGGAACAGTTCCCTAGAAAGAAAATAAAATTACCATATGAATCTATCATGAGAGCCACTTATGGATTGCCTACCAAAGATGGCAATACCTAGATCTATCCTTGCTTTTATGCCTAGCTAGGGGCGTTAAACGATAGCGCTTGTTGGGAGGCAACCAAATTTTATTTTGTGTTTTTTTGTTTTTGCTTCTGTTTAGGAATAAATAATCCATCTACCTTCCGTTTGGATGTGGTTTTATGTTTTAATTAGTGTTTGTGCCAAGTAGAACCTATAGGATAACCTACGATGATAGTTGATTTGATTCTGCTGAAAAACAGAAACTTTGCGCGCACGAATATAATTTTGTTAAATCACAGGAACGTGCTTTTGCGTTGATTCTTTCTGCTGCTGTTCAATAAACAAATTTTCCAGGACTTCCTATCTTGGTAGAATTTTTAGAGTTCCATAAGTTTGCGTTAGTTACAGATTGCTACAAACTGTTCTGTTTTTGACAGATTCTGTTTTACGTGTGTTGTTTGCTTATTTTGATGAATCTATGGCTAGTAAAATAGTTTATAATCCATAGAGAAGTTGGAATACAGTAGGTTTAACACCAATACAAATAAAGAATGAGTTCATTACAGTACCTTGAAGTAGTCTTTTGTTTTCTTTCTCTCACGGAGCTCACGAGATTTCTGTTGAGTTTTGTGTTGTGAAGTTTTCAAGTTTTGGGTGAATTCTTTTGATGGATTATGGAACAAGGAGTGGCAAGAGCCTAAGCTTGGGGATGCCCATGGCACCCCCATGATAATCCAAGGACACCAAAAAGTCAAAGCTTGGGGATGCCCTGGAAGGCATCCCCTCTTTCGTCCACTTCCATCGGTAATTTACTTGGAGCTATTCACCACATGATATGTGTTTTGCTTGGAGCGTCTTGTATTATTTGCGTCTCTTCTTGTTAGTTTACCACAATCATCCTTGCTGTACACACCTTTTGAGAGAGCCATATATGAATTGGAATTTGTTAGAATACTCTATGTGCTTCACTTATATCTTTTGAGCTTGATATTTTTGCTCATAGTGCTTCACTTATATCTTTTGAGCTTGATAATTTTTGTTCTAGTGCTTCACTTATATATTTTAGAGCACGGTGGTGGATTTTTTTAAAGAAACTATTGATCTCTCATGCTTCACTTAGATTATTTTGAGAGTCGTTGATAGCATGGTAATTCGCTTAATGTTAATATACTTGGTGTTCAAGATATGTGAAACTTTCTTTTGAGTGCATTGAATACTAAGATAAGTTTGATGCTTGATAATTGTTTTGAGATATGAAGATGGTGATATTAGAGTCATGCTAGTTGAGTAGTTATGAATTCAAAGAATACTTGTGTTGAAGTTTGTGATTCCCGTAGCATGCACGTATGGTGAACCGTTATGTGATGAACTGAGAGCATGATTTATTTATTGATTGTCTTCCTTATGAGTGGCGGTCGGGGACGAGCGATGGTCTTTTCCTACCAATCTATCCCCCTAGGAGCATGCGCGCAATACTTTGCTTTGATAACTTCTAGATTTTTGCAACAAGTATATGAGTTCTTTATGACTAATGTTGAGTCCATGGATTATACACATTTTTTCCCATCCTTCCACCTTTGCTAGCCTCTCTAATACTGCGCACTTTTTGCCGATATCATACACCCACCATATACCTTCCTCAAAACAGCCACCATACCTACCTATCATGGCATTTCCATAGCCATTCCGAGATATATTGCCATGCAACTTTCCACCATTCCGTTTATTATGACACGCTCCATCATTGTCATATTGCTAGCATGATCATGTAGTTGACATCGTATTTGTGGCAAAGCCACTGTTCATAATTCTTTCATACATATCACTCATGATTCATTGCATATCATGGTATACCGCCGGAGGCATTCATATAGAGTCATACTTTGTTCTAAGTATCGTGTTGTAATTGTTGAGTTGTAAGAAAAATAAAAGTGTGATGATCATCATTATTAGAGCATTGTCCCAAGTGAGGAAATGATGATGGAGACTATGATTCCCCCATAAGTCGGGATGAGACTCCGGACGAAAATAAAAAAAAAGAGGCCATAAAAAAAGAGAAAGGCCCAAATAAAAAAATGAGAGAAAAATAGAGAAGGGACAATGCTACTATCCTTTTACCACACTTTGTGCTTCAAAGTAGCACCAAGATCTTCATGATAGAGATTCTCTCATTTTGTCAATTTCATATACTAGTGGGAAATTTTCATTATAGAACTTGGCTTGTATATTCCAATCATGGGCTTCCTCAAAATGCCCTAGGTCTTCGTGAGCAAGCAAGTTGGATGCACACCTACTTAGTTTCTTTTGTAGAGCTTTCATATACTTATAGCTCTAGTGCATCCGTTGCATGGCAATCCCTACTCACTCACATTGATATCTATTGATGGGCATCTCCATAGCCCGTTGATACGCCTAGTTGATGTGAGACTATCTTCCCTCTTTTTTTATTCTCCACAACCACCCTTCTATTCCACCTATAAGTGCTATATCCATGGCTCACGCTCATGTATTGCGTGAAGATTGAAAAAGTTTTGAGAATGTCATAAGTATGAAACAATTGCTTCGCTTGTCATCGGGGTTGTGCATGATTTAAATATTTTATGTGGGGAAGATGGAGCATAGCCAGACTATATGATTTTGTAGGGATAACTTTCTTTTGGCCATGTTATTTTGAGTAGACATGATTGCTTTGATTAGTATGCTTGAAGTATTATTATTTTTATGTCAATATGAAATTTTGTCTTGAATCTTTTGGATCTGAATATTCATATCACAATTAAGAAGATTTACATTGAAATTATGCCAAAGTATCACTCCGCATCAAAAATTATTTTTATCATTTACCTACTCAAGGATGAGCAGGAATTAAGCTTGGGGATGCCTGATACGTCTCCAACGTATCTATAATTTTTGATTGCCCCATGCTACCTTATCTACTGTTTTGGACTATATTGGGCTTTATTTTCCACTTTTATATTATTTTTGGGACTAACCTATTAACCGGAGGCCCAACCCAGAATTGCTGTTTTTTGCCTATTTTAGTGTTTCGAAGAAACGGAATATCAAACGGAGTCCAAACAGAATGAAACCTTCGGGAACGTGATTTTCCAACCGAACGTGATCCAGGAGACTTGGACCCTACTCCAAGAAGTGCCAAAGGCGGTCACGAGGGTGGAGGGCGCGCCCCCTGGGAGCGCCCCCTACCTCGTGGGCCCCCTGATGCTCCACCGACGTACTCCTTCCTCCTATATATACCTACGTATCCCCAAACGATCAGAACAGGAGCCAAAATCCGAATTCCACCGCCGCAACCTTCTGTATCCACGAGATCCCATCTTGGGGTCTATTCCGGAGCTCCGCCCGAGGGGGCGTCCACCATGGAGGGCTTCTACATCAACACCATAGCCCCTCCGATGAAGTGTGAGTAGTTTACTTTAGACCTTCGGGTCCATAGCTAGTAGCTAGATGACTTCTTCTCTATTTTTGGATCTCAATACAATGTTCTCCCCCTCTCTCGTGGAGATCTATTCGATGTAATCTTCTTTTTGCGGTGTGTTTGTTGAACCGATGAATTGTGGGTTTATGATCCAGTATTATCTATGGAAAATATTTGATTCTTCTCTAAATTCTTTTATGTATGATTGAGTTATCTTTGCAAGTCTCTTCGAATTATCTTTTTTGGTTTGGCCAACTAGATAGGTAGTTCTTGCAATGGGAGAAGTGCTTAGCTTTGGGTTCAATCTTGCGGTGTCCTTCCCAGTGACAGAAAGGGTTGCAAGGCACGTATTGTATTGTTGCCATCGAGGATAACAAGATGGTTTTTTTTATCATATTGCATGAATTTATCCCTCTACATCATGTCATCTTGCTTAAGGCGTTACTCTGTTTTTAACTTAATACTCTAGATGCATGCTGGATAGCGGTCGATGAGTGGAGTAATAGTAGTAGATGCAGAATCGTTTCGATCTACTTGTTTTGGACATGACGCCTATATACATGATCATTGCCTAGATATACTCATAACTATGCTCAATTCTGTCAATTGCTCAACAGTAATTTATTCACCCACCGTAGAATATCTATGCTCTTGAGAGAAGCCACTAGTGAAACCTATGGCCCCCGGGTCTATTCTCATCATATCAATCTCTATCGCTTTATTTACTTGCTTTGTTTTTACTTTGCCTTTTAGTTTTTACTTTGCATCTATCTATCAAAAATACCAAAAATATTATTTATCATCTCTATCAGATCTCACCCTCGTAAGTGACCGTGAAGGGATTGACAACCCCTAATCGCGTTGGTTGCGAGTAGCTATCGTTTTGCGTAGGTACGAGGGACTTGTGTGTGGTCTCCTACTGGATTGATACCTTGGTTCTCAAAAACTGTGGGAAATACTTACGCTACTTTGCTGCATCATCCTCTCCTCTTCGGGGAAAACCAACGCAGTGCTCAAGAGGTAGCAGACAGCTATGCGCCTTGCCCTCCGGCGGCCCGTCCTTCACCAGCTTCTCCGCATCCAGCTTGCCCCAATGCACCTCGCACGGGCAAAGGCCCGGCGGGCACCCTCAATGCAAATGGATCGCTTGATAACTTCAAGCCGCGGACAGGCATTCACCATCCGCTTGATCAGGCCGAAGTAGCTAGTGGGTAAGGGCTCACCAGGCCACATCCGGACAATGAAATCTTTCATAGCCACTTCGGCCGCCCTGTGGAGTTCAACCAACTGCTTCAGTTGGTCACTCAGAGGCATTGGGTGTTCGGCCCCAGCATACTGGGACGAAAATAGCTTCTTCGTTGAGCTCCCCTCCTTGGCATGGTAGAACTCCGCGGCATCTCATACGCTGCGTGGCAGATCTACGTATCCCCCCGGAGAGCTCCGAATTCGGCTAAGTAAAAGAAATGCCTCCTCCACATGTTTGCTTTGCATAAAGAATGTCTTACCCGCCGCTATCTTCGTGGCCGCCTGGATTTACCGCTGTGCCTTTTCGGCTTCGGCCTTGGCGTCTTTCACACTCACAAGGGCCTTCGTAAGCTCGGCCTCTTTCATCTTAAGATCATGCTCCAAGGACTCGAACTTTTTGCCGAGCTCCTGGAGCTCTTGCTGTACCTCGCCCACTCTAGCATCTTGCTTCTCGCGCTCCTTGTGCTCTAGAGCCGCCTTGTCCTCGGCCTCGGACAGTGCTTTCTTCAGAGACGCCACTTTGGTGGTGGCCCCTGTTACAAAAAGTCACGATGCTTTGTTGTTAGGATAACCAATTTTGTCTATCTGTAAGGACCCCGACTCAATGCCACATCGATCTAGCATGTAACACCTCATATCACTTTGCGGCCTCACGCACGGTATTCCCACGGGTGTCGCCTTACCTTTGCCCGGGACCGTTTGCGCCTTTTGGCACACGTATATGACAGTGTCGCTAGCATCCATATGATAAGGAGCCCGGGCTGACATGGCTAGTCGTAAACCCAAAGTGGCGCAGACTTTCAGGGATAGGCATCCATGACCCAGCATCGAACGTGTCGGTCATCAGCGAGTGAATCCAGGCTGTAGCAGTGGGCTAGCAGGACTCCGGTGAAGCGGGCTGTAGCGGGCTAACAGGACTCCGGTATTCATCGCGTGACATTTCCCCGAAGGGACAGACACAGGAACAAAGAAGGACACATGCCGGCCAACCTAAGTGTTCCGGAGCAGTAGCAAGCTACCATGGCTCAGTGGAAACACTAGGAGACATTTCCCGGTAAGAGAGGCTACTAAGGATAAACAACTAGATAGTCAGATCCCACACATACCAAGCATTTCAATAACATACACACAATATGCTCGATATGTGCAATACAACATGGCATCACAAAATGACTCTATGACTCAAGTAGTATAATCAATAGGCTCCGAGGAGCGAGATATTACAAACATGGGTCTCATGACCCAACACTCAGAGCATACAAGTCAAAGCACAAACGGAAGCTATCATGTCTGAGTACAGACAACTATAAATGAAAAAGGCTGAGAAGCCTGACTATCTACCAGATCCTGCCGAGGGCACAAGATCGTAGCTGAGGTAACAAGCTAAACGTCGAAGTCCACGTGGAACTACTAGTGAGACTGAAGTCTCTCTGCAAAAACATAAATTAAGCAACGTGAGTACAAATGTACCCAGCAAGGCTTACATCAGATCTATCTACATATGCATCATTATCAACAAAGGGGGTGGTGGAGTTTAACTGCAGCAAGCCAGCTTTGACTCGGTGGCTATCCTGAACTACGACTGCAAATAACTCTTTTGAGGTGGTGCACACGAGTCCACATATTCACCATATCAATACACCACTATGGATCCGCTCCCGTCTCCCTACGAGAACGCCATCCATAGCACTCACGCTTATCTTGCGTATTTTAGAGTATCCACTTTCACTTGTCTATGAACTGTACAAGGGGTCCAAGTTTCCATATCCGAGGAATCCGGCTATTCGAATAGATGATGTTAACCCTGCAGGGGTGTACTTCTTCACACACGCTCTCGCCACTTACCACCCTGTACTCGTCATGTACCTCGGCAACCTTCAAGCGGAAGCCGGGCGAGGGAGTCGGCCACGACCTGACTAACCGAACAAGTCTCTAGTCCAGGTTTATCGCCTATTCGGGTTCCATCCGCAAGGAGATCCGGCCGGGGTGTCGCTCACGGCCCCAAATGATGTGTGCAGGGTTCCCAAGCCCACCTCGACGGGTGGATGTACGCTTGGTACACCGTGCCACTGTGCCTAGTCTGTCCCAAGCCCACCTGTACCGGGTGCCACTTGGTAGACTACTAACACTACCTACAAACACCAGAAACTAGTTGCAACTCCTGGACAGAGATCATGTTGATTAATAAGTCGAGAGAGTCAATTAAGGATCCCAATGTGTGGTAGTAGCTGTTCATGGATCACAGGCACAGAACTCAGTTCCTGAGGACGGCTGCAATGAGACAACCCACCATGTACTCCTACATGGCCTCTCACCGCTACCTTTACCAAATCGTGTTCACACACTTAGCTCACACACAGTAGGACATGTTCACACGCCTCTGATTCATCCCCGATGAATCAGACCTGACTCAACTCTAAGCAGTAGCAGGCATGACAAACAAGCATGAATGAGTAGGCACAACAGGGCTCAAACAACTCCTACTCATGCTAGTGGGTTTCATCTATTTACTGTGGCAATGACAGGTCATGCAAAGGATAAAGGGGTTCAGCTACCGCAGCAAGTAACAAATATGTCGTTGTTGTCCTAATGCAGTAAAAGAGAGCAGGAGCGAGAGAGTGGGATTTTATCGGAATGAACAAGGGGGTTTTGCTTGCCTGGCACTTCTGAAGATAACATTGAGTCTTCATCAGTGTCAACGATCACATCATCGGAACATCGTCTACCGAGAGGGGACAAATACCGGCAAACAAGAAAGATCACAATCAATGTGATGCAACAATATGATGCATGAATGTGACATGGCAATATGATGTGATTTGAGCTAATGCAACTAGCAGCAAGTTAAATGGAGTTGGTTTGAACCCTAGGTTCAAATTCAAACTCCACATGTGATTATTTAAATGCCATTTAATTGAATTGTCCTAAACAGTGGCCATAAGTTGTTCTAACATGCATGAAAATGGTACAGATGGATAGATTGGATTTTCCTGATCATTTTTCATATATAAATTATTTCATTTGGAGTTACGGTTGAATTTCTATGAATTATTGAAGTTTTAGCTATTTTCTGGAATTTATAAATCATTTCCTAATTTATTTTAATTCCAGAAAGGAATTATTGCGTCAGCATGACCTCATGCTGACCTCAGCAGGTCAACGGGCGCCGTCCAGGTCAAACTGACCTGTGGGCCCCGCGTGTCAGTGTCTGGACTAACTAACCTAATTAAAATTAACCCTAACTAACTTGGTTAGCCAGGCGGGGCCCGCATGTCAGTGAGTCAGTGGCTTAACTAAAATTAGTTATTAGTTAACCAAAAGTTAGCAGGGGCCGGGCCCACCTGTCAGTGAGCCTGGGGAAGTCAAACAGGGTCAAATCCCGGGTCAGTGGGGTCAAACCCACCAGCGGCTTGACGCCGGCGAGGCCAGCCGCGGTGGCGAGCCTCGGGTTTTGCCCACAGGGCTCGGTTTGGCGCGCGGAGCACAGCTTCGGGATGCGGACGCTCGTCCGCATCCAACTGTGGTGGTGGCGCGGCCGAGGAGTGGCCGGAGTGGTGCCGGAGATGAGCTCGGCGGCGGCCGAAGCTCGGGTGCAAGTGGGGATGGGGCTGCAGTGCGCAAACGAGCGCGGTAAAGTGCCACGGAGGCTCTACGCGATGCGGGGAGCACGTTGGGCGCATGCCCGGGACCAAATGGTCACCGGAGCATCACCGGCGACGAGTGCGGGCGGCGGCGCGTGCGGTTGGATGTGGTGCGGCAGCTACGGCGTGCGAGAGAGAGAGAGAGGAGAGGGAGAGCAGGAGCAGGAGCTCACGGCGATGTCGACGGAACGCTCGGCGAGGTCGGGGACGGTCCGGGGCCGATGAATTTGACGGTGATGGCCGTCGGCTCCGAGGTAGAAGACGAGCCCGGTGAGGTCGTTCGGGGGCTTCTGGAGGGGCGTGGCTCGGTGAGGTGGGTCGAGGACGGAGTGGCGGAGCTTGTGGGCTAGTCGGGGAAGCGAGGGAGGCCCGGTGGCCGTGATGGCAGTGGACGGCGGCAACGAGCACGCTCGGGCGCGAGAGGGGGAGAGCAGAGAAGGGAGAAGGGGTCGGGAGAGAGTGAGAGGGAGGAGCGAGGGGGCTGCGTGGCTTCACCCGAAGAGGCCAGGGCGAAGCGGCAAGCAGGAGGTGGCCGGGGCGGCGTCGGCGCTCGCCACGCCTCGCCTCTGTCCTTCTGGCGAGGGAGGAATACGACAGGGGGAAAGCGGCGGTGGGCTGGGCCGTGCTGGGCCGGTTGGTGGCGCCAGGTAAGTGGCTGGGCTGCTGGTGGGCTACCAGGTAAGTCTTCTGCTCTTTTTTAATTTTCTGTTCTGTTTTATTTTTATTTAATTCTTTTGCCACTATTTTGAATTTAAAATAATTCAAACAATGCCAAAAACTCCTCTGAATATTTTTATTTGGCTAGATGGACTTTTCCAAAAGCTCATAAAATATTTCAGGGGTATTTGAAATTATATTCTAGTTATATGAATATAATTCAAATTCAAATAGCTAATGATTTAAATTCAAAGTCCCCAAAATAAATCCTTTTAAAATGTTCATTATTTTTGGTTTGGATCAAAACCCTTGCCAAAAATATTAAACATCTAAGAAGAGCATTTTGGAACAATGAATGAGATTTTAGGGTTTTTGCCCTTCTTTTATTTAGGGTTTTGAGGCTTCTGAATTCCTCAGTTTAAGTTTCAAAAATTTAAACATGATGCACAGATGGAAGCAAGCATAGGTCAGGCCAGAACTAGGGATGTGACAACTCACCCCCACTAAACAAGAATCTCGACCCGAGATTCAAGTGTAGGGTAAGACGATGGGGAACGCAAACTAGCACAATCTTCACGATCCAGGTTGCACTTCATAGGAACGTTGATTCGATCACCATCATTGTCTTGAAGTCTTGCTCTGAGAAATCCTGCCAACATGACATGGAGGGAAGAAGGAGACTCTAGAAGGGTCGATCTTCTCGAAGATCGAACAACTCAGGATCAACTCATGGGATGAGACATTGACACATCTCTCGAGCTGAGACACGAAGCATAGATCTGAAGAAATGGAGTGAGACAGATGACGAGGGTTCGCTAAGTAGACAACAATTCCACACCTAAGAAGGTGGTAAACGATTGTCAACATAGCGAGGAGTTGAGTTGCCATGATACCACGACGAAACATCCTGGAGGAGGGTGATTCGTAGATTATTACCTTAAGTGGCAAAAAGAATTACCTTTGATATAGAGATCATTGAGACTCTCTATATCAGCCTAAGGAAAATCACAGCAATCGATTGGCGGGGGTCGGTAGAATGGCATACTCGGACTTGGATGATGTGGATTACCTTGTTGAAGACAACGTAATGGATGAATTTCCTTATCACCGGAAATGGAAGAGACCCGTGGTAGAATGGCACATTGGTGGTGCAAGCTGGGAACAAAATGCAAATGCTGGGAATGATTCTGGTAACTAGGGAAGAACCCAACAACAGAGAGTGAATTCACTGTTTGAAAAGGTCATAGCATTGCCGAGGAAACTGAGAGCAAACCCAGTTAGTGCTGATGATAACACCTAGCGCTTGTGCGTGCTCTCAAGAACTTGAGCATTTCCACAATCATCAAGGTTTTATCAACATCCGTGTCAAGGGTGCTGACAACACAACATACTACCATGATGGCTAATGATGGATGATGCAGATGCAAAGGAAGATAACACTTTCTCAGATTTCACCTTAGCGAGGCCAAGGAAGCAAAATCTGGATGATCGACCGAGAGACATTTAGCACTCCGCTTCTAATGTTCTCCTTGATGTGCTAGTGTATCCCATTCATAGATATGGTTTGATAACTAGAACATCAAGTAAAAGGTCGGACTTCGGAAGCTCAAGAATCCATAAGGAGTAACTTATTGGAGTAAAACCCTACGAAATCCTTATGGGAAGGTGGCCAACTTCTTCAATCAAGATACTACAATAATAGGTCCTTCGGCTGGGTGGTGCTGGCCACGACATCCACTTTACCAGTTATCGAGGGACCAATATTATAGTTCTTGGGAAATGTTCCAACCATCATATCTGCCTGAGATTCAGATCTGGTTGGTGTCAGGATATTCCAGACTCATCGCGTCTAGGAAGAAAAATGAAAGTTTGCAACACAATTCGACGAGATAATGTTGCGAGATTCTCGGGAAATGAACTACGATAGCAAGCTCCAAACATGAGCTGGTTCTGCTACACACATGTGAACACGCTGTCCCAGACAAACATGATCACATGGTAGTCTTACAATAAAACACTACCGAGTTCTGGTAGGGAACCATCATCGGGGATATCAGAGTCTTGTGCATTACCATGGATTAACACTTAACTCCTTTCCCTGAACAAATCAGTCAGTGGCTTGGGGTGCTACGGAACACACATGGAGTGGAGGTAATTAATCTACCAAACCATAGTATACTTTGCACATGCATGACTGACTTGGGACGATTCCAGAGGAAACAAAACAAACCTTTCTCAAACCCACGGCGGCCACTTGCACCAAATGCACATGAATTAGAGGAAGTCACTTCTTCCATCCAAGCATAGGCTTCACGAACGGAACACGAAGGCATTGCTTACAAAGTTTCCAACACTAGGTTGATGTTCAACATGAATCATGGGGGAGACAAAATGCTGCTGATGGGCTCAACAGTAACTCATCGGAATTTCCATATCACTGGACTTCCGCCATCACGTGAACACGGTGGTAGTATTGGTCAGACCCGAAAGATATAATGGTGTATGCTCGAGGAACAACCACGAGTAAGACAACATTACGAATATCGTTGGTTCTGACTTGATTTGACGATAACCCATACTCAAATCAAAGTTTTGATAAGGCAATAGGTCCAATAACTGATCACAGGGACCAATCGCTGAAGATATCATCTTTCTTCAACTCACACAAACACCAGATATTCCTTTTGGAAAATGAACTAAGTTAGGCAAGCTTTTATCTTCCAACTCTCCAAGTTGCTGTTCAGCTTAACCAACTAGCTCAGGGGTATCCAACACGGATTCTTGGAGAAAGGGTGGTTTACAGGAATAAACCAACTTGATCATGAACTCAACATAGCGGTCAGGTGACGACCTGGTGATACTTCCAAGAAGATATTCAGAAAATCACGAACCACCGATATGTTACTAATCTTGAGAACAATCTTGCTTTTCAGGGCAAGATGATATGATCAAATGAGCGAGGACTTGACAAAATCCTAACTCATCAATCAAAGAGTGCACCAGGAAATAAGGACTAGGTAGCACAATCTATCTTAGAATGGTGATTCAATAACCAACATGCTAAGAATGAGAATAGTGTCCATTTACTACCAAGCAACTAGTTGCTAGGGGTACTGATTTCACACATCATAGTTCACCAGTCGGCATTCTGGTTACATTAACACGGGAACCGAGGAATGAACAATGATGGCAAGAAGTATTACTGCGTCAAGAATTCGTAAGAGGTGGTGCAATTCTCATGACAATCCTGACATAAAGAGGGTAACACTTCAGGGTAGAACAGAACAAAAGATGGATTGGCATTTTGATCTGCGGAATACAACTACTTTGACCCAATCCTGGAAATGGATAAGGTACTGGAGTTTGTTTCTCCTAGTCATTCTGGAATAGAAGGGCTTGACGGACCACAAGAATAATAAGCATTGATAACACGAATGCACAATTACTCCTGACTATCACTTGATAGACGAGGGCCAGTAAACAACTAAAGAGGGACAACTCAAAGGAACATATGATTTTCTGAGTTGTGGATGCATGGACTAGCATGTCGAACGAATTCAACATATTTCTTCTGGATAACCCATGCAGAAAGGTAGAACTGGTAGAGTCACAATATAGAATCGAGAACCCATCGAGAGCACTCTGATTGTGATCTTTTGATCCAACAAACTTCTGCCGTAAGTGGTTCATGGTATTTGGAAGAAGGATATACCACGGACCTCGAGGACTAATGCAAAGGTTACTAATATCCTAAAGGAACTAGCAAACACTACCAACATGAAGTAAGTAGGGTGAATCTCGGGTTCAAAACCCAGGAGTAGAATGCCTACTACTAAGTAGCATCACGGAATGCTTTTGAGAATAAAGGCCAGAATCATCACACTGGGACACAAATCATGGCTAAATTACTAGATGATCCCCTGAGACACCTAGGGTCATAATAATAACTCCAACATAAAGGTCGAGGCAGTAGAGTACCTCAACTCAACAATTTGTGTGATTAACCTGGCCTAGAAAGACATTGAAACCAGAGGAAAAAGGATTTTGCAAATGCATCAGACTCTTTGGAAACCTGGGATGACTCGGATAGCATAACGACTATAAATGCTCGAAAGATTGGAGACATGCTACAAAAATGGTGGCATAGCCACTCAGAGGCACAATATCAAGGTTTTGAGATCAACAGTTAACATACAGAGGTAGTAGAAGCTGAACTGAGGCTTGAATCACCAATCTTATAAGTCTACGGATTAGTAACATGTGATCCTGATAGAAAGATGAGAAAGCCTAGTTCCTTAACCCCGCAGGAAAGTTAAGATGACTCAGATCAGAAGGCATAAGGTATAAGGAGTAAAAAGAGCCTTACGTTCCATCCCACAATCAATTCCCTTATATAACTAAAGAATTTCTAGACTCAACTTCGACCAGTATGGCTTGGTAAACCTACAGGCAGTCAAGCTCTGATACCAACGCTGTCAGGACCCCGACTCAATGCCACATCGATCTAGCATGTAACACCTCATATCACTTTGCGGCCTCACGCACGGTATTCCCACGGGTGTCGCCTTACCTTTACCCGGGACCGTTTGCGCCTTTTGGCACACGTATATGACAGTGTCGCTAGCATCCATATGATAAGGAGCCCGGGCTGACATGGCTAGTCGTAAACCCAAAGTGGCACAGACTTTCAGGGACAGGCATCCATGACCCAGCATCGAACGTGTCGGTCATCAGCGAGTGAATCCAGGCTGTAGCACTGGGCTAGCAGGACTCCGGTGAACCGGGCTGTAGCGGGCTAACAGGACTCCGGTATTCATCGCGTGACATTTCCCCGAAGGGACAGACACATGAACGAAGAAGGACACATGCCGGCCAGCCTAAGTGTTCCGGAGCAGTAGCAAGCTACCATGGCTTAGTGGAAACACTAGGAGACATTTCCCGGTAAGAGAGGCTACTAAGGATAAACAACTAGATAGTCAGATCCCACACATACCAAGCATTTCAATAACATACACACAATATGCTCGATATGTGCAATACAACATGGCATCACAAAATGACTCTACGACTCAAGTAGTATAATCAATAGGCTCCGAGGAGCGAGATATTACAAACATGGGTCTCATGACCCAACACTCAGAGCATACAAGTCAAAGCACAAACGGAAGCTATCATGTCTGAGTACAGACAACTATAAATGAAAAAGGCTGAGAAGCCTGACTATCTACCAGATCCTGCCGAGGGCACAAGATCGTAGCTGAGGTAACAAGCTAAACGTCGAAGTCCACGTGGAACTACTAGTGAGACTGAAGTCTCTCTGCAAAAACATAAATTAAGCAACGTGAGTACAAATGTACCCAGCAAGGCTTACATCAGATCTATCTACATATGCATCATTATCAACAAAGGGGGTGGTGGAGTTTAACTGCAGCAAGCCATCTTTGACTCGGTGGCTATCCTGAACTACGACTGCAAATAACTCTTTTGAGGTGGTGCACACGAGTCCACATATTCACCATATCAATACACCACTATGGATCCGCTCCCGTCTCCCTACGAGAACGCCATCCATAGCACTCACGCTTATCTTGCGTATTTTAGAGTATCCACTTTCACTTGTCTATGAACTGTACAAGGGGTCCAAGTTTCCATATCCGAGGAATCCGGCTATTCGAATAGATGATGTTAACCCTGCAGGGGTGTACTTCTTCACACACGCTCTCGCCACTTACCGCCCTGTACTCTTCATGTACCTCGGCAACCTTCAAGCGGAAGCCGGGCGAGGGAGTCGGCCACGACCTGACTAACCGAACAAGTCTCTAGTCCAGGTTTATCGCCTATTCGGGTTCCATCCGCAAGGAGATCCGGCCGGGGTGTCGCTCACGGCCCCAAACGATGTGTGCAGGGTTCCCAAGCCCACCTCAACGGGTGGATGTACGCTTGGTACACCGTGCCACTGTGCCTAGTCTGTCCCAAGCCCACCTGTACCGGGTGCCACTTGGTAGACTACTAACACTACCTACAAACACCAGAAACTAGTTGCAACTCCTGGACAGAGATCATGTTGATTAATAAGTTGAGAGAGTCAATTAAGGATCCCAATGTGTGGTAGTAGCTGTTCATGGATCACAGGCACAGAACTCAGTTCCTGAGGACGGCTGCAATGAGACAACCCACCATGTACTCCTACATGGCCTCTCACCGCTACCTTTACCAAATCGTGTTCACACACTTAGCTCACACACAGTAGGACATGTTCACACGCCTCTGATTCATCCCTGATGAATCAGACCTGACTCAACTCTAAGCAGTAGCAGGCATGACAAACAAGCATGAATGAGTAGGCACAACAGGGCTCAAACAACTCCTACTCATGCTAGTGGGTTTCATCTATTTACTGTGGCAATGACAGGTCATGCAAAGGATAAAGGGGTTCAGCTACCGCAGCAAGTAACAAATATGTCGTTGTTGTCCTAATGCAGTAAAAGAGAGCAGGAGCGAGAGAGTGGGATTTTATCGGAATGAACAAGGGGGTTTTGCTTGCCTGGCACTTCTGAAGATAACATTGAGTCTTCATCAGTGTCAACGATCACATCATCGGAACATCGTCTACCGAGAGGGGACAAATACCGGCAAACAAGAAAGATCACAATCAATGCGATGCAACAATATGATGCATGAATGTGACATGGCAATATGATGTGATTTGAGCTAATGCAACTAGCAGCAAGTTAAATGGAGTTGGTTTGAACCCTAGGTTCAAATTCAAACTCCACATGTGATTATTTAAATGCCATTTAATTGAATTGTCCTAAACAGTGGTCATAAGTTGTTCTAACATGCATGAAAATGGTACAGATGGATAGATTGGATTTTCCTGATCATTTTTCATATATAAATTATTTCATTTGGAGTTACGGTTGAATTTCTATGAATTATTGAAGTTTTAGCTATTTTCTGGAATTTATAAATCATTTCCGAATTTATTTTAATTCCAGAAAGGAATTATTGCGTCAGCATGACCTCATGCTGACCTCAGCAGGTCAACGGGCGCCGTCCAGGTCAAACTGACCTGTGGGCCCCGCGTGTCAGTGTCTGGACTAACTAACCTAATTAAAATTAACCCTAACTAACTTGGTTAGCTGGGCGGGGCCCGCATGTCAGTGAGTCAGTGGCTTAACTAAAATTAGTTATTAATTAACCAAAAGTTAGCAGGGGCCGGGCCCACCTTTCAGTGAGCCTGGGGAAGTCAAATAGGGTCAAATCCCGGGTCAGTGGGGTCAAACCCACCGGCGGCTTGACGCCGGCGAGGCCAGCCGCGGTGGCGAGCCTCGGGTTTTGCCCACAGGGCTCAGTTTGGCGCGCGGAGCACAGCTTCGGGATGCGGACGCTCGTCCGCATCCAACTGTGGTGGTGGCGCGGCCAAGGAGTGGCAGGAGTGGTGCCGGCGATGAGCTCGGCGGCGGCCGAAGCTCGGGTGCAAGTGGGGATGGGGCTGCGGTGCGCAAATGAGCGCGGTAAAGTGCCACGGAGGCTCTACGCGATGCGGGGAGCGCGTTGGGCGCATGCCCGGGACCAAATGGTCACCGGAGCATCACCGGCGACGAGTGCGGGCGGCGGCGCGTGCGGTTGGATGTGGTGCGGCAGCTACGGCGTGCGAGAGAGAGAGAGGAGAGGGGGAGCAGGAGCAGGAGCTCACGGCGATGTCGACGGAACGCTCGGCGAGGTCGGGGACGGTCCGGGGCCGACGAATTTGACGGTGATGGCCGTCGGGTCCAAGGTAGAAGACGAGCCCGGTGAGGTCTTTCGGGGGCTTCTGGAGGGGCGTGGCTCGGTGAGGTGGGTCGAGGACGGAGTGGCGGAGCTTGTGGGCTAGTCGGGGAAGCGAGGGAGGCCTGGTGGCCGTGGTGGCAGTGGATGGCGGCGACGAGCGCGCTCGGGCGCGAGAGGGGGAGAGCAGAGAAGGGTGAAGGGGTCGGGAGAGAGTGAGAGGGAGGAGCGAGGGGGCTGCGTGGCTTCACCCGAAGAGGCCAGGGCGAAGCGGCAAGCAGGAGGTGGCCGGGGCGGCGTCGGCGCTCGCCACGCCTCGCCTCTGTCCTTCTGGCGAGGGAGGAAGACGACAGGGGGAAAGCGGCGGTGGGCTGGGCCGTGCTGGGCCGGTTGGTGGCGCCAGGTAAGTGGCTGGGCTGCTGGTGGGCTACCAGGTAAGTCTTCTGCTCTTTTTTAATTTTCTGTTCTGTTTTATTTTTATTTAATTCTTTTGCCACTGTTTTGAATTTAAAATAATTCAAACAATGCCAAAAACTCCTCTGAATATTTTTATTTGGCTAGATGGACTTTTCCAAAAGCTCATAAAATATTTCAGGGGTATTTGAAATTATATTCTAGTTATATGAATATAATTCAAATTCAAATAGCTAATGATTTAAATTCAAAGTCCCAAAAATAAATCCTTTTAAAATGTTCATTATTTTTGGTTTGGATCAAAACCCTTGCCAAAAATATTAAACATCTAAGAAGAGCATTTTGGAACAATGAATGAGATTTTAGGGTTTTTGCCCTTCTTTTATTTAGGGTTTTGAGGCTTCTGAATTCCTCAGTTCAAGTTTCAAAAATTTAAACATGATGCACAGATGGAAGCAAGCATAGGTCAGGCCAGAACTGGGGATGTGACACTATCCTTCATTATATGCGAACGGGGTACCACTAACCTTTGTTCTCTTTGAGCTACCTCTTCGTGAGGCCGAGCTCTCCCTGCGCCTGCTCCAGGTCCCGCTTTAGTCCGGCGACCTCGGCTGTGCGGATAGCAGCGGCAAGCAACACAGCCTGCTTATTCACATGCACACTTACTATTAGACTCCCGCGGATGATAAAATTCCCTCCGTTTGGCTTTTCTTTCCGAACACCAAACAGAGTATCATGGGCTACTACCTATTGGGTGGTAATTTCATACATTTTGATTACTCACCTCAAAGCCTGTCAGGAGGCTGGTGCAAGCTTCGGTCAGTCCGCTCTTGGCGGATAGAACCTTCTGAATCACCGCACTCATAAGAGTACGATGCTCTTCATCGATGGAAGCGTCGCGAAGCGCTTCCAGCAGACTATCCGAAGCCTCGGGCGTAATGGAAGTCCTCTGCACGGACGACTCGCCCTCCCTAACGAGGGGCTGCTCGCCTGAGTCCGGAACCATTGGAGGTTCCGGAACAGTATTCGGCTGAGAGCCCGGCTTGCTGCGACTCTCATCGGCCCGATCCATGGGGATCTTGTACCCTGCGTGTCCGGCATCTGGAATTCCGCCTTGGGGCGTCTCCGGAGTCACCTCCCCTGCTCTGGGAGCCTTTGGTACAACATCTCCGTGTCATCCGCAGGCTGAGGAGTAGTGGCCGTCGGGAGCGAGTTCATCGCCGAATCACTCAAGGATCCATCCGAAGACGATGCCTCGGGATGGACCCTGGCCGGACTGCATACATGTTCGGTGTTATAACAAGACCATGAAGCAAAATCGCACTAAAGTACAATAGAGTGCAGATACTTACGATCGTGCTAGGGGCTTCCCCTGGGCAGCCACCCCTCCTCGCTATAGGCGGCCGTGGTGGAGTACTCTGATGACCCACAAGTATAGGGGATCTATCATAGTCCTTCGGATAAGTAAGAGTGTTGAACCCAACGAGGAGCAGAAGGAAATGATAAGCGGTTTTCAGTAAGGTTTTCTCTGCTAGCACTGAAATAGTAGGTGATAGATAGTTTTGTGATAAGATAAATAGTAACGAGCAAAAGTAAATAAAGTAAATAAAGTGCAGCAAGGTGGCCCAATCCTTTATGTAGCAAAGGATAAGCCTGGACAAATTCTAATAATGAATAAGGAGCTCCCGAGGACACATTGGGAATTATCGTCAAGCTAGTTTTCATCACGTTCGTAAGATTCGCGTTCGGTACTTTGATAATTTGATATGTTGGTGGACCGACACTTGGGTACTGCCCTAACATGGACAAGCATCCCACTTATGATTAACCCCTATTGCAAGCATCCGCAACTACAAAAAGGAGTATTAAGGTAAACCTAACCACAACATTAAACATATGGGTCCATATCAACCCCTAACGAAGCAACGCATAAACTAGGGTTTAAGCTTCTTTCACTCTAGCAACCCATCATCTACTTATTACTTCCCTATGCCTTCCTCTAGGCCCAAATAATGGTGAAGTGTCATGTAGTCGACGTTCACATAACACCACTAGAGGAAAGACAACATACATCTCATCAAAATATCGAACGAATTCCAAATTCACATGACTACTAATAGCAAGACTTCACCCATGTCCTCAGGAACAAACGTAACTACTCACAAAGCACATTCGTGTTCATAATCAGAGGGGTAATAATATGCATAAAGGATCTAAAAATATGGTCTTCCACCAAGTAAACCAAATAGCATCAACTACAAGGAGTAATCAACACTACTAGCAACCCACAGGTACCAATTTGTGGTTTTGATACAAGATTGGATACAAGAGATGAACTAGGGTTTTGAGAGGAGATGGTGCTGGTGAAGATGTTGATGGAGATTGACCCCCTCCCGATGAGAGGATCATTGGTGATGACGTTGGTGATGATTTCCCCCTCCCGGAGGGAAGTGTCCCCGGCAGAACAGCTCCGCCAGAGCCCAAGATTGATTCCGCTAGGGTTCCGCCTTGTGGCGGCGGATTTTCGTCACGTAAGCTTGACCACGAATTTTTCCAGGACAAAACCCTTCATATAGCAGAAGATGGACGCCGGAGGCCCACCAGGGGGCCCAGGAGATAGGGGACGCGCCCTACAGGGGGGCGCCCCTGTCTCCTGGACAGGGTGTGGGCCCTTTGGCCTATTTCTTTTGCCCATAAATTCTTATAAATTCCAAAAAGTTGTTTCGTGGAGTCTCAGGTCTTTTGGAGCTGTGCAGAATAGGTTTCCAACGTTTGCTCCTTTTCCAGCCAGAATTCCAACTGCCGGCATTCCCCCTCTTCATGGTAAACCTTGTAAAATAAGAGAGAATAGCCATAAGTATTGAGATATAATGTGTAATAACAACCCATAATGCAATAAATATTGATATAAAAGCATGATGCAAAATGGATGTATCAACTCCCCCAAGCTTAGAGCTCGCTTGTCCTCAAGCGGAAGCCGAAATCGAAAAATATGTCCACATGTTTAGAGATAGAGGTGTCGATAAAAATAAAATATGGACATGAGGCCATCATGATCATTCTAATAACAGCAACATATATGGATTTTGTCATATGATTTCCTATATTCAAGTAATAAGCAATTAACAATGGCAAGTATGGTTCAAAAACTTCATTGGGAACTAACAAACTATAATCTCAATCATTGAAGCAATTGCAATTTATCGTAACATCAGAAAGAGTCAATAATAGAGCTTTTCAGCAAGCTCACATACTCAACTATCTCGTAGTCCCCTATAATTGTTAACACTCACGCAATACTTGTGGTTATAGAGTTTCAGCCGGACATTGAGAAAGATAGGGGCTTATTGTGTTGCCTCCCAACATATTCACCTTTAGGTGATGTCAACAATAATAGCCTATGCCAACTTACATACAATTGGATATATGTATCATGATCTTTCAAACACGAGGAGCTTGCCAAAGGATAAAAATAAAAAGGGAAAGGTGAGAATCACCTTGACTCAAGCATAAAGTAAAAACATAAAGTAAAAGATAGGCCCTTCGCAGAGGGAAGCAGAGGTTGTCATGCGCGTTTACGATTGATGAACGAAATCTTAATGCAAAAGAACGTCACTTTATATTGCCCCTTGTATGTGGACCATTATTATGCAATCCGTCGCTTTTATTACTTCCACAACAAGTTCGTACAAAGCTTATTTTCTCTGCACTAATAAGTCATACATATTTAGAGAGTAATTTTTATTGCTTCACCGATGACAACTTACTTGAAGGATCTTACTTAATCCATTGGTAGGTATGGTGGACTCTCATGGTAAAACTGGGTTTAAGGATATTTGGAAGCACACGTATTATCTCTACTTGGTGCAAGGAATTTGGCTAGAATGAGGGGGAAAGGCAAGCTCAACATGTTTGGAAGGTCAATGACAATATACTTTAACCGAGATGTCGGAAAACATAAACCATTACGTTGTCTACCTTGTCCAACGTCAACTCTTTTAGCATGTCATACTTAATGAGTGCTTCACAATCATAAAAGATGTCCAAGATAATATATTTATATGTGAACCCCTCTTTCCTTATCACTTCCTATTAATTGCAATGATGACCAAGGCTACGTTCATCAACTCTCAACAATTTTTATGCCTCATACTTTCTATGTGTGAAGTTATCACTATCCATAAGATCAATATGAACTCTTTTGTTCTTTCTACTTTCTCAAGATCATAGCAACATGGCAAAGCCCTTGACTCAACACGAATCTTTATTATGGATAGCACATGGACTCGATTACATAAAGAGATCACAATGAAAAACTCAAAACTACTTGATAGCAAAACTTTGAACTAATAGATCAAGATACTACTAAAAGGATCGAACTATATAAAGCGGTAAAGATAGGAGTGTGATGGTGATACGATACCGGGGCACATCCCCCAAGCTTGGCAGTTGCCAAGGCGAGTGCCCATACCAATGTGATTATTTCTTTGGAGGTGGTGAAGTGGGAGTTGTTGATGATGTAGGCTTGTCGTCCATCTTCCAAGGCATAGGCTCTCCATCATAAAAGGATGATCGAGTCTCCGGGATCCTTAAATCTGCAGCCAAACTCATTTTCTTGAATCTATATTCATACTCACAGTTCTGGTTTTGCAGGTCATAAATCTGGGCTTGGAGGTGCTCGATTTTCTCTTGAAGCTTGAAGATGGTCTCCCCAAGGACTTTGGCATCCAGCTTGTGGTTGTTAGCGAACTCCGTGATCATCATCTGGTTGGTGTTGAGTCCACGCTCCACCATCCCTTGAAACTTGAAAACTTCTTGCTCCATGGCTTCGAGCTTTGTCTCCACGCTCCCGGTACACCTTGGTCCCTCCACATCGCGGATGTGCAACACCCCCTGACGCATCTCGATGGTTTGAGGGTGATGCAGCACCTCCGCAAGATAGGGTTTGATAACCCTCTCAAAAAACTTGTCCTTGGGAGCGCTTGGAGATGACATGATGCTCTAGATCTGAAACAGAAACAACTCGAAACGAAAACAGAGGATATTTGCATGATACGGTGGTCAAAACCTTCAGGAGTATATATAATGAATTTTTACCGACCAAAATACGTAACATACAAGAAAACGTAGTTCGGGAGGCACACAAGGTGCCCACGAGACAGGGGGCGCGCCCTACAGGGGGGCGCCCTCCTCTCTTGTGGGAGCCTCGTGCCCCTTTCGGACTACTTCTTTCTTCCTAAAATCTTTAAATAATCCAAAACTGATAAAAATTGCCTTTAGAGTTGTTTTGGAGTCGGTTTACTTACCGTACCACATACCTATGGCTTTTTGGAGACTGGAACGTTCTGGAAAGTGTCTCTTATGTATTCCTCAGGGGTTATGGTTTCAATAATATTAGTTTCAACATTGATAGGATTACCTGAAATGTAATGTTTAATTCTTTGACCGTTTACCACCCTCGGATTTGTGCCTTCGAAGTTGTTGATTTTTATAGCACCAGAACGATAGACCTCCTCGATAACGTAGGGACCTTCCCATTTTTAGAGAAGTTTTTCTGCAAAAAATCTTAAACAAGAGTTGAATAATAACACATAATCTCCTACGTTAAACTCACGCTTTTGTATCCTCTTATGATGCCAGCGTTAGACTTTTTCTTTGAAAAGCTTGGCATTCTCATATGCTTGGGTTCTCCATTCATCAAGTGAGCTAATATCAAACAACCTCTTCTCACTGGCAAGTTTGAAGTCATAATTGAGCTCTTTAATAGCCCAATATGCTTTATGTTCAAGTTCAAGAGGTAAATGACATGCTTTTCCATAAACCATCTTATATGTAGACATACCCATAGGATTTTTGTATGCAGTTCTATAGGCCCATAATGCATCATCAAGTTTTTTGGACCAATTCTTTCTAGATCTATTCACAGTCTTTTGCAAAATTAATTTGAGCTCTCTATTGCTCAACTCTACTTGACCACTAGACTGTGGGTGATAAGGAGATGTGATTCTATGACTGAAATCATACTTAGCAAGCATCTTACGGAAAGCACCATGAATAAAGCGTGAACCACCATCAGTCATAAGATATCTAGGGACTCCAAACCTCGGAAAAATAACTTCTTTAAGCATTTTAATAGAAGTGTTATGATAAGCACTACTAGTTGGAATAGCTTCTACCCACTTAGTAACGTAATCAATAGCAACTAAAATATGTGTATAACCATTGGAGACAGGAAAAGGTCCCATATAATCAAAGCCCCAAACATCAAATGGTTCAATAACAAGAGAATAATTCATAGGCATTTCTTGACGTCTACTAATGTAACCTATTCTTTGACATTCATCACAAGATACGACAAACTTACGAGCATCTTTGAAAAGAGTAGGCCAATAAAAACCAGATTGTAGTACCTTGTGTGCAGTTCTATCTCCAGCGTGGTATCCTCCATAAGGTTCAGAGTGACACTTGCGTAGGATTTGTTCCTGTTCATGCTCAGGCACACAACGTCTAATAATACCATCTACTCCTTTATAAAGGTGTGGATCATCCCAGAAGTAATGTCTTAAATCATAAAAGAACTTTTTCTTTTGCTGGTATGTGAAACTAGGCGGTATATATTTAGCAACAATGTAATTAGCATAATTATCATACCAAGGAGCAGTACGATAAGCATTGACGACCGCTAATTGTTCATCAGGAAAGCTATCATTAATAGGCAGTGGGTCATCAGGAATATTCTCTAACCTAGACAAGTTGTCTGCAACGGGGTTCTCAGCTCCCTTTCTATTAATAATATGCAAGTCAAATTCTTGGAGCTAGAGAACCCATCTAATGAGTCTAGGCTTAGCATCTTTCTTTTCCATAAGATATTTAATAGCAGCATGATCAGTGTGGATAGTAACTTTGGAATCAACAATATAAGGTCTAAACTTATCACATGCAAACACAACTGCTAAGAATTATTTTTCAGTGGTAGCATCATTTCTCTGGGCAGTATCAAGAATCTTGCTAGCATAATGGATAAAATTCAATTTCTTATCGACTCTTTGCCCTAAAACAGCACCTACAGCATAATCACTAGCATCACACATAATTTCAAAAGGTAAATTCAAATCAGGTGGTTGAACAATAGGTGCAGTGATCAAAGCTTTCTTTAGTGTTTCAAATGCTTCTAAACAATCATCATCAAAGACAAAAGGAATATCTTTTTGCAATAAATTAGTCAGAGGCCTAGAGATTTTAGAAAAGTCCTTAATGAACCTCCTATAAAAGCCCGCATGACCAAGGAAACTTCTTATACCTTTTATGTCCTTGGGACCTGGCATCTTTTCAATAGCATCAACTTTAGCTTTATCAACTTCAATACCTCTCTCGGAGATCATGTGCCGCAAGACAATGCCTTCATTAACCATAAAGTGACACTTTTCCCAATTCAGGACGAGACTAGTGTCTTCGCATCTCTACAAAAAGTCGATCAAGGTTGCTCAAACAATCATCAAAAGAGGATCCATAAACGGAGAAGTCATCCATGAATACCTCACAAATATTTTCACAAAAATCAGAAGATATAGCCATCATGCATCTTTGAAAGGTAGCAGGTGCATTACATAAACCAAAAGGCATACGTCTATAAGTAAAAGTACCAAAAGGGCAAGTAAAAGTAGTTTTAGATTGATCCCCCGCTGATACAGGTATCTATGAGAAACCAGAATAACCATCTAGAAAGCAAAAATGTGTGTGTTTGGATAGCCTTTCTAGCATTTGATCAGTAAAAGGTAAAGGGTAATGATCTTTCTTAGTAGCTTTATTCAACTTACGAAAATCAATTACCATCCTATAGCCTGTAATAATTCTTTGCGGTATCAATTCATCTTTATCATTAGGAACAACGGTAATACCTCCCTTTTTGGGGACACAATGGACAGGGCTTACCCATTCACTATCAGCAACGGGATAAATAATACCTGCCTCAAGGAGTTTTAGTATCTCCTTTCTTACCACTTCCTTCATTTTGGGATTTAATCGTCTTTGAGGATCTCTAACTAGTTTGGCATCTTTCTCCACTGAGATTTTGTGTTGACATAATGTGGGACTAATGCCCTTAAGATCATCCAGAGTATATCCAATAGCAGCTCGGTGCTTCTTCAAAGTTTTCAATAATCTTTCTTCTTCTTTCTCTGAAAGGTTAGCACTAATAATAACAGGATATATTTCTTTTTCATCAAGATAAGCATAGTTAAGATTATCAGGTAAGGGTTTGAGTTCAAACATGGGATCACCCTTGGGTGGAGGGGGATCCCCAAGAATTTCAACGGGAAGGTTATGTTTCAGCATAGGTTCTTGTTTAAGGAACACTTCATCTATTTCTTCCCTTTCCTTCATAAACATATCGTTTTCATGGTCTAGCAAATATTGTTCTAACGGATCAGTTGGTGGAACAACAATAGAAGCAAGACCAATAATTTCATCCTTACTAGGTGGTTCCCTTTCACGAGGTTGTCTACTAAATTTAGCAAAATTAAACTCATGAGACATACCATCTATGCCAATAGTGACAATATTCTTTTCACAATTAATCTTAGCACTAGCAGTATTTAAGAAGGGTCTACCGAAAATAATGGGACAAAAATCATCTTGTGGGGAACCAAGAACAAGAAAATCAGCAGGGTATTTAATCTTCCCACACAATACTTCAACATCTCTAACAATCCCAATAGGTTTAATGGTGTCCCTATTAGCAAGCTTAATAGTAACATCAATTTCTTCTAATTCAACAGGTGCAATATCGTGCATAATTTCTTTATAAAGATCATAAGGTCTCGCATTAGCACTAGGTGGCTCCCTTTCACGAGGTTGTCTACTAAATTTAGCAAAATTAAACTCATGAGACATACCATCTATGCCAACAGTGACAATATTCTTTTCACAATTAATCTTAGCACTAGCAGTATTCAAGAAGGGTCTACCGAAAATAATGGGACAAAAATCATCTTGTGGGGAACCAAGAACAAGAAAATCAGCAGGGTATTTAATCTTCCCACATAATACTTCAACATCTCTAACAATCCCAATAGGTTTAATGGTGTCCCTATTAGCAAGCTTAATAGTAACATCAATTTCTTCTAATTCAACAGGTGCAATATCGTGCATAATTTCTTTATAAAGATCATAAGGTATCGCATTAGCACTAGCACCCATATCACATAAACCATGATAACAATGATCTCCTATTTTACAGAAATAACAGGCGTGCCTGTAATGCCCCGGACACACCCGCCGTTGGTCGTTACTCCTTGCGGGATCTAGACTGGCCCCACAGATCAATACTAGTCTTTTCTGCGCACTTTGTCCTCACTCATGCGCACCCGGGAGCAACTTCTCGGTCGGTCACCCATCCTGAAACTACTCCAAGCTAAGCACGCTTAACTTTGGAGTTTTGTCCGAATGGGCTCCCAGAAAATAAGGAATTCCTTATTGATATGAGTAGTCTATCATCCCTAATAAGCCAGGCTATCACATACACCCCCACTCAGAGGAACCGACGTCCTCGTCGGGCCACAGGAACGTTCCCTCTTGGCACATATGTCTGTGCATCCAGTCCAGTACATGTGCCATGCCGTGTGCCATGACGGGTCACAAACGTCATGAACAACATGACCGCGCACCTGTCTGCAAACATTCGTGTAATCGCGAGGGTCGGCTCTGATACCAACATGTAACGCCCCGGACACACCCGCCGGTGGTCGTTACTCCTTGCGGGATCTAGACTGGCCCCACAGATCAATACTAGTCTTTTCTGCGCACTTTGTCCTCACTCATGCGCACCCGGGAGCAACTTCCCGGTCGGTCACCCATCCTGAAACTACTCCAAGCTAAGCACGCTTAACTTTGGAGTTCTGTACGAATGGGCTCCCGGGAAAGAAGGAATTCCTTATTGATATGAGTAGTCTATCATCCCTAATAAGCCAGGCTATCACAGTGCCTACAATAGGTCTACGTGTCTTGGTATCGGGTCTAGCAATATTAACAGTTTCACCCAAGAAAGAGATAACATGCCCATCTAAGTCCTCATCCAAAAGATCTTTAATCATAGCAATACCAAGTTCAACGTTAATTTGCTCAGGAGGTGTATAGGTCCTAGTATTACTCTTACGAACAACAGTCGAAGCTTTAACATGATCTTTTATCCTAACAGGAAAAGGAGGTTTTTCAACATAAGCAGTAGGAATAATGGGATCACTATATGTAATAGTATTTTCTTCGACTGTAATGGGTGCAACTACTTTCACTTCAACAGGAGGATTATATTTAAACCACTTCTCTTTAGGGAGATCAACGTGAGTAGCAAAAGTTTCACAAAAAGTAGCTACTATGTCAGAGTCAAGTCCATACTTAGAGCTAAATCCACGGAAAGCATCGGTATCCATAAAAGATTTAACACAATCGAACTTAGGTGTCAAAACTGACTCCTTACCATCGTCGGAACCCCAATCTTCAGAGTTGTGTTTAATTCTTTCCAATAAGTCCCATTTGAAATCAATAGTCTTCAGCATATAAGAACCAGCATAGGAAGTATCGAGCAAGTTGCGATTATCAAGAGAAAGCCGAGCATAAAATTTCTGAATAATCATTTCCCGAGAGAGCTCATGATTGGGGCATAAATACAACATTGACTGAAGCCTCCCCAAGCTTGAGCGATGCTTTCTCCTTCGCGAGGCCAGAAATTATATATGTAATTACGATCACGATGAACAAGATGCATAGGATAGAACTTCTGGTGAAATTCCAACTTCAATCGCTTATAATTCGAATATCTCGTATCCTCACATAGCCTATACCATGTCATTGCGTCTCCCTTGAAAGATAAACGGAAGACTTTCCTTTTGACAACATCATCGGGAATACCTGCAAGCTTAAATAATCCACAAACTTCATCCACAAAGATAAGGTGTAAGTCGGGATGCAATGTTCCGTGTCCTGCAAAAGGATTAGCTAGCAGTTTTTCTATCATACCCGAAGGAATATCAAAGTGAATATTTCCATAGGTTCAGTAGGTTGAGGAGCATCTCTTTGCTCTTCTGGTTGGGGTGAAGATACGCCAAACAAGCCCCTCAAAGGATTAGTTTCCATAGTGACAAGTAACAGAAAATTTCAGCACACTATATAAATGTTTCCTTACCAAGTTCCACTCACCAAGAGCGCTACGCTCCCCGGCAACGGCACCAGAAAAGAGTCTTGATGACCCACAAGTATAGGGGATCTATCGTAGTCCTTTCGATAAGTAAGAGTGTCGAACCCAACGAGGAGCATAAGGAAATGATAAGTGGTTTTCAGTAAGGTTTTCTCTGCTAGCACTGAAATAGTAGGTGATAGATAGTTTTGTGATAAGATAAATAGTAACGAACAAAAGTAAATAAAGTAAATAAAGTGCAGCAAGGTGGCCCAATCCTTTATGTAGCAAAGGATAAGCCTGGACAAATTCTAATAATGAAGAAGGAGCTCCCGAGGACACATTGGGAATTATCATCAAGCTAGTTTTCATCACGTTCGTAAGAATCACGTTCGGTACTTTGATAATTTGATATGTGGGTGGACCGACACTTGGGTACTGCCCTAACATGGACAAGCATCCCACTTATGATTAACCCCTATTGCAAGCATCCGCAACTACAAAAAGGAGTATTAAGGTAAACCTAACCACAACATTAAACATATGGGTCCATATCAACCCCTAACGAAGCAACGCATAAACTAGGGTTTAAGCTTCTTTCACTCTAGCAACCCATCATCTACTTATTACTTCCCTATGCCTTCCTCTAGGCCCAAATAATGGTGAAGTGTCATGTAGTCGACGTTCACATAACACCACTAGAGGAAAGACAACATACATCTCATCAAAATATCGAACGAATTCCAAATTCACATGACTACTAATAGCAAGAGTTCGCCCATGTCCTCAGGAACAAACGTAACTACTCACAAAGCACATTCGTGTTCATAATCAGAGGGGTAATAATATGCATAAAGGATCTGAACATATGATCTTCCACCAAGTAAACCAAAAAGCATCAACTACAAGGAGTAATCAACACTACTAGCAACCCACAGGTACCAATTTGTGGTTTTGATACAAGATTGGATACAAGAGATGAACTAGGGTTTTGAGAGGAGATGGTGCTGGTGAAGATGTTGATGGAGATTGACCCCCTCCCGATGAGAGGATCATTGGTGATGACGTTGGTGATGATTTCCCCCTCCTGGAGGGAAGTGTCCCCGGCAGAATAGCTCCGCCAGAGCCCTAGATTGATTCCGCCAAGGTTCCGCCTCGTGGCGGCGGAGTTTCGTCCCGTAAGCTTGCCCACGAATTTTTCGAGGACAAAACCCTTCATATAGCAGAAGATGGACACGGGAGGCCCACCAGGGGGCCCAGGAGATAGGGGGGCGCGCCCTACAGGGGGGCGCCCCCTATCTCCTGGACAAGGTGTGGGCCCCCTGGCCTATTTCTTTTGCCCATAAATTCTTATAAATTCCAAAAAGTTGTTTCGTGGAGTCTCAGGTCTTTTGGAGTTGTGCAGAATAGGTTTCCAACGTTTGCTCCTTTTCCAGCCAGAATTCCAGCTGCCGGCATTCCCCCTCTTCATGGTAAACCTTGTAAAATAAGAGAGAATAGCCACAAGTATATGTAATAACAGCCCATAATGCAATAAATATTGATATAAAAGCATGATGCAAAATGGACGTATCATAGTCCGGAAGGGACGCCTTTCCCTTCTTTGACGTCCCAGCCTCCCCCTCCGGGGCGGCTTTCCTCTTCTTCTCCTCCCCAGTGTGGGGAGGCAGAATTTCCTCGTGTTTCCCCCCGCCTCCGCGGGAGGAATCTGCCTCGTCATCTTTGGACGACGAGGGTATGACGGCCTTGATCCGGGGGCCTTTCCCGGCCCCTGTCCTGCCTCCTTAGCCCCCCCATCCTCTCCGGAGGGGGCGGGCCCTTCCTCTTCTTCCTCCCCTTCGGGGGAGGAGTGTGCCTCGTCGTCTTCAGACGAGGCGTCCGGTATGACCTTACGTCGGAGACCCTTCCTGGTCCCCGGGGCCTTCTTTTCGGCCTTCTTCTCCAGTGCCTTGTAGGGCGCCGGGACTAGCATCTCCGTCAGGAGAGCATCGGCTGGACCTTCTGGCAGTGGAGCCGGACAGTCAATCCGCTCCGCTGTCTCCACATAATCCTGGTAAAATATACACGATTACTTAAGACTCCCCCATGAATATATTGGGAAGAACCGAATCCGGTGGTAGTTAGAAAACTCACCGAACGAGGAGGCGACGCGGCATGAAGTCCATGGTCCTTAGATGTGGGAGGAGGTACTTCGGAGGCCTCGAACAACACCTTCCATGCGTCTTTGTGCGTCATACCGTAGAGCTTTCGAAGCGTCTGATGTTCGGCCGAGAAGAACTCCCACAGATTGAATACCCGTCTTTGGCACGGAAGAATCCAGCGAACAAGCATGACCTGGACCACGTTGACAAGCTTGATGTTCTTGTCCTTCATATTTTTGATACAGTTCTCGAGTCCGGTCAGCTCTGCAGGTTCGCCCCAGGCCAGGCCCTTCCTTTCCCAGGAGGTGAGCCGCGTGGGGGTTCCGGATCAGAATTGGGGGGCCGCCGCCCAGTTGGCGTTGCGTGGCTCGGTGATGTAGAACCACCCCGATTGCCACCCTTTCACGGTCTCCGTGAAGGAGCCGCTAAGCTAGGTGATGTTAGGCATCTTGCCCACCATGGCCCCTCCGCACTCTGCTTGCTGGCCGCTCATGATCTTCGGCTTCACGCAGAACATTTGTAGCCACAAGCCAAAGTGAGGCTTGATGCGGAGGAAGGCCTCTCACACGACGATAAAGGTCGAGATGTTGAGGATGAAATTTGGGGCTAGATCATGGAAATCTAGCCCGTAATAGAACATGAGCCCGCGGACGAAGGGTGAAGTGGAGACCCCAGTCCACGGACGAAGTGGGCGAGAAACACGACCCTTTCGTGGGGTCCCGGGGTCGGAATGACCTGCCCGTCATCCGGTAGCTGGTGCGCTATGTCTGCGGCCAAGTATCCGGCCGCCCGAAGATTCGCGATATGCTTCTCCTTCACGGTAGAAGACACCCACTTGCCTCCTGCTCCATACATGTTTAGCTGTGCGGAGGAGACTTGGACTAGGGCGCTGGAGCTCGAGGGGGCAAGGATGAGCAAAGGAGGAGAAAGGTGTGGGTGAAAATGGGGATCCCTTATCCCTTTATAAAGGCGACGAAAGCGGTGTGCCTCCCCACTTGCCCGTTGAGGATCGCTTACTTCCCAAGCGCCATGATTGATAGTGTGGTGGGATTACCCATACCCGTATTGATGAGAATCCCATGATAAGGGGACACGATCTCTATTTTGACAAGACGTGTCAAGGAAACCGCCTCACAATATGCGCTGTGGCTGGTTGTGGGTAAATGGTTCGAATAATGACCCGATCATAATGACATGTCGCGTTGTCTAAAAGAATTGTTAGCAGATTACATTTGTGAAATATCATTCTCTCTACGGTGGTATGTGAAGATCATTTTGCAGATCCGGACACGGTTTAGGTGTTCGGTAATTACTTTGGAGTATTCGGAGAAGGAACCCGCCTTGCAATGCCGAAGACAAGAATGCGCACCGGACTCATCGTCATTGAAGCCTGGTTCAGGGGCTACTGAGGGAGTCCTGGATTAGGGGGTATCTGGATAGCCGGACTATATACTTTGTCCGGACTGATGGAGCGTGAAGATACAAGACTCAAGACTCTGTCCCGTGTCCGGATGGGACTCTTCTTTGCGTGGAAGACAAGCTTGGCGATCTGGATATTATATTTCCTTCCTTGTAACCGACTCCATGTAAACCCTGGACCTCTCCGGTGTCTATATAAACCAGAGAGGTTGGTCCTTAGAAGGCCGATCACGATCACAATCATAACCATCATAGGCTAGCTTTTAGGGTTTAGCCTCTACGATCTCGTGGTAGATCTACTCTTGTACTACTCATATCATCAATATCAATCAAGCAGGAAGTAGGGTTTTACCTCCATCAAGAGGGCCCGAACCTGGGTAAACATTGTGTCCCTTGCTTCCTGTTACCATCAGCCTAAGACGCACAGATCGGGACCCCCTACCCGAGATCTGCCGGTTTTGACACCGACACATATCTCTCCTTGTCTCCACCGGACACCCCCTCTTTCTGCACCACTTTCACGTACGCACACAAACTATCTCTTGGCCCTCTAAAAGTATGCATGCCCATGACACATTCACGCGTGAGGGTCACTTTATTTCATGCTAAAGCACTATACGGTCACTGGACTTCAGAATATGCTCATTACGGTCACTGTATACATTCTCGTGGTGATCATATGGTGTCTAGCTCACGATATGTCTCCGTATTTTCTTGATGACACTGACGTACTTTGCATTTGATGCATGCTCCGTATTTTGTTGACGACACTTATGGTCATTGTATTTGAAGCGAAAGCATGATATGGTCACTGGACTTCAGAATAAGCTCATCACGGTCACCACATTCATTTTGTCGTGCTAACCAACATGTGGTTGGATGGTTAGGAGGACAGTGGTTTCTCGAGCCCACCAGGGTTAAAGTCCCAGTACTCGCATATATCCTGGGTTAGTTTCAGTATTTTCCGGCGATGTGCGTTCAGTGGGAGGAGACGTTCCACTCGACTATGAGGCACCTATGGTGACTTTGTAAAATCTCAAGATCATATGCTGGCTCACTCTCTCGAAGGTGCTCATATATAGGGGTAGGGTCTATGTGTGTGCGCTTATAGCAGTGAGTGCTTGCGTGTATATATGAGCCCTTGCGTCTGTACCATGTTAAAAAAAATACATGTCATGATTATACGGTCACTGGCTCACCCGTACAACTCCATATTTTGTTGATGACACAATCAATTGGCCAGTCAAACGTTCCACATGGCGCAACTAGTGTTGCACCATCGGGGCGTGTAACCGTGGGGCCCACCTGTCAGCCCATATATGAAAGAAAGAAATGGTAGTTTGAGTTTTTACTGTGTTAATAAAATACATTTTAGGGTGATCATACGGTCACTGGCTCACCATACAGCTCCGTAATTTGTTGATGACACGATCAATTGACCCGTCAAATGGTCCACATTCACCAGCGCGCATTACCATAGGGCCCACCCATCAGCACATATATGAAGGACAGAAATGGTAATAAATTAGTGGTCGGTGGGTATTTGAAGTCATGAGACCTCT